>NW_022595253.1:2004146-2102226 GCF_009176505.1 Sitodiplosis mosellana
CTATATCCCTGTCCCGTCAAATTCATACATTTTCTTGAACATGATATTTTTTACAGACGTATTATATTCAAGCAAAGCTAAAGAATAATGTTTTTATAGAGAAAGGCTCTTTCATACACGTTACAGAAATGTCATGCACAATCCATGATTTGAAACCGCAAAACCTTTTTATTATACACATTTTGTGTCCCGGTTTTCGTACTCTTCGGAGAATCCATACAAATGAGATTCATGCTTGTATAAACTGTATTAAGTATATAGGTATAACATATGCTGTGCTAAATCGAATTGAATATGCATGGTATTTTATATTGCTTTGTGAACACAAGTTTGTGTAAAAGATTCTATCAAGAATTCTTTCGAAGAAAAAGGAGAAGATAAGGTAAGAACTAAATTTGTTGGTTGTACACTGCAGAAAATTGTTCTTGGAAACTGTTGAGACGACTTTGTGGTTCGCTTGAATTAAATAGTACGTGTCGCTTATCGATTAAATAGTAATTAATACCATTCGCTCATTTCAAATGTAACTTAATTAGTGCGCAGTGATTATATAAAATTGCTGTCGGAAACAGATGCAGAATTTAATTTAGCACCGCATTCGATGATTCTAAATTAAAGCTACGCCAAGGAAACACCTTCCATGGTTTCTGGGATGTAGGTTTCAATTTATTCAACTTAAACTTTTCCAAGTCGAAATTTATTTGATGAAAGTCAGTTGATAAAGAACAAAAACCAACTATTGTAAGGAAGAAGATTGGAACGCCTTCATGGTTAAAATACATTTCTGCCGTTCCATGATGTCGATATATTCGACAGAATTTTATCTCACCTGCAATGTGTCGACACGTTGGGAGAAGGTTGGAACGTAGAATAGTGTAAATAATATGAATTATTCATCCGAACAACAAATAATGTAGCTGATGTTGTTGGAGGATGTCAGTGAAATATCGCTTAGAAAATGGTTTTTCATAGTCTTTTATCAACCTATAAAAAACCGGGTGTGAATTATAGAATGAGTACAACAAATGTTGTGGCGCGAATAAAGTCAAGGTCACACTTTTTTACTTTTCCGTACACAACGTGTCAAGGGAAAGTATAGGAATTGGTCCCGAAAACTTTTTTCGCAAAATTAGCTTAGATCATCATAAAAACTCATGAAACGCGTAGAAAACCACTTTTTGAGACACTTTTCCGTTCGTGTGCCGTCGTCGTCGTTGTCGTTGTCGTTGTCGTCGTTGGTGTGTGTTAACACGATAACTCAAAAAATAATTGAGAGAATCAAAATCTGGAAATGCCAAAAGTTTTGTATCCGAAAAACTTAGTTTAAGTTCGAAGATGAGCCATTTTCGATTTGACCCTGGGGTACTTGCCCTAAGAAAAACCTCAAAAAATTGACACTTTTGTATGGGAGGTACCTGTAAATCGACTCCGATTGGCTTCAAACTCTCTGATATTTCATTTTTTCGGAAAAAAATGCGATTCTGAAAGTTTCACGTTGATCACATTCGCAGAAGTTTGATTTTTGGCCCTCAATTTTTGTGGAAATTTTCTTGGAAAAAATTGAGGGCCAAAAACCAAACTTCTGCAAATGCGATCAACATGAAACTTTCAGAATCTTATTTTTTCTCCAAAACATGAAACCTCAGAAAGTTTAAAGCCAATAAGAATCGGTTTACGGGTACCTCTCATACAAATTTGTCGAAGTTATTTTCATTATTATATTTTCACTGCCTTTATTTCAAGAAAATTCACAAAAAATAACCAAAAGTACATACGGACAACGCAGGCCAACGGTACGGAAAAGTTTGGGATTACCAATGTAATTCTTTTTATTAGTTCTATACTCTCTATGACTAGACTATTAAAATTCTCGTGGAGGCGGGCATAATCCCATTCAACATGTAATATATGTTGTAAAAATGGCACTGAGTAATGGCAATACTTGGCGCTCCGCTGTTTCCTCGCAGTCATTCAGAATTTGAACTTTCTCTTTCTTTCGTTGTCGTTTGCCTTGCGCATATTCTGTCACTTTTTAATATCTTCTAACCGTCGAGGTCTAAGGTGTTGCCTGTTGCTGTTCTCATTTTCTAGTAGCGGAAAATGCTTTCAGTGCCAATTTTCCTGCTGTTGGTTATATGAAACTGTGTAAATAACATTTTATGAAACTGTTTTCGTGTGCATTATTTTGATTGCCTTCACACACACATACACATACATACACAGCGAGTGAATGGATGATAGAATGCAAACAGTGCCACTGTTTAGAATATACGATGTTCTGTTTATGATAAAAAAATTATATTGTTTATTTGCGTTGGAAAATGAGTTTCCCGTCGCTAAATTAGGTTTACTTCTACACGTGTGTGTAATGAACAAACGGAACCTTTACACATCCGATCGAGGTATGTTCGTATGTGTGCATGTGTTTGCATTCAAAAACTAAGTGTACAACGTAGTTAAGCTTGGCAGAGCTAGAGCTTTTTCGATACATACATTTTGCATATTACAATTAAGTTTAAACTTTGTCCACCAACAAGTGAACAACATGTTTTTGATATAATTGTGTTATTGAAGTAGAAGACAGCAGTTCGATCGAAGGACAAAGTGGAAATTAGTGTTGAAATATTTATTCATCATATACAGGCCCCCCCACACACACACACACACCAACTACAACTGAGCGGTTAAATACATTGTCAATAAAATTCAATAAAACCTTCGCAACGCATCCCGATGCATCTTCAGCAGTGTCTATATCTTTTTGCAATTATTTTGTTTGCTCTCTCTCGGACACGCAACCTATAATAATTGTTTACATTTAGCTATCCAGTTCTATGTCGGAAACGATGTATTTGAAAGGACAAGCGCAGCGGCAGCAAGTTGTACCATTGTGCAAAATGCTATGCCACAACGAATTGTGTCGAATATACCGGAGCTGGGAATTTCCATGGAAAGCTGGGCATTTCATGCTTATACCGCTGTTCATCAACAAAATAAATGGTTGCTCATTTAAAAGGAAATATGAAATACAAATTACATGCAATTTCCTTGAGAAGGCTTTCAAAAACAACAAAGCTGAACACAACTGGATATTTATTTCAAAGCAATGTTGGCACTCATTATCATTGTATTATTCGACCGGCGCCCGTGATTTAATGTAAATTGAATAAACAACCCCAACAATCTCATTTTCAGCCTAAATAATTCCGTTTAGTTTTATTTCGAGATATTAGAATCATTTATAACATGATTTAAATAGCCATCCGTTGAACATTTGTCGGTAAAAAGATGGTCTTAAGGAAATTTACGCGTGCACTACACTTTCAAAATGCTGTTTCCAAGGATGAGATTTTGATAAATTGTGCCTTTCTTCAACTACTTTGAATGTAGATTTAGGCAAAAACATGACTTGACTTTGTGAGTAAGGCTATGGACCTTCATTTTGTGCGCACTTGATTATCTTATCGTCGATTTTCTTTTTCACAATCTTCAAACGGTTCGGTTTCTATGGAATAAAGTAAAGGTTTCTGGACCGGTCCCAATGGAAATATAGCTAAAAAAAAATATCCATTACATTTCACAACGAATCTCACCGACAGCAAACGGTACTTTGCCATTTCAGTATATATACACATTTACCCATTTAGAAATGAACTTCTGCGGAGTGATTTATCATCCTTATAGCCTCTAACATCGTTCAGTTAATATTCAGTCGACTGTCCGTGAAATACATCTAGTCTGCATAATCGTAATTAGATATGTTACCATGAACATGTTAATATAATAATAACACAACCGCTTCCTTCGAATATTCGATTTTCTTTACATCTGCGACGTGATTTTCATGTTAATAATATTAAATTCAATGGTTACACTAGCCTTGGTTGCAAGCTCTTCATTTAATATACGCTTTCTAGGAAGTGAACCATCTCGAACATTACTATCCAAACATCATAAATTTAATGAAAACCTTGAGTTGCATCACACTTTTAGCACGGAAAAGTTTCTTCTCAAGAAATTAAACTCATTCAAGCATCACGCAAAATAGTTTCACAAGCATAAAGTTCATGGAATCGCACGAGTTTGAAGTGTGACATATGCAAATGGATTTAAAGATGAATAATAATAAGTTCTTAGCCAAAGTCGTGATATAAAAGGCACAAGTAAATAGTTGCCATGTCACAAGCGAGTGCATTCGTAGAATAAATTTTGTACTTGACAATTTGAATAAAATTCGGTGGTTTGGAATCCATTATAACTTCAGGTTCATTCAATATTTTCTAGTGGCAAATCAATATTTTCGATTCCAAAGTCAATATACACACACTTTTTTGAGCCATTTATGAAATGAAAATATTTGCAAAATACCGTGCGTCAACCTTATTTATTTCAATTCGAAATGGTGTTGAACGAAAATTTTTCATACCGAAACTCATGGAAATACCAAGACATTTCGGAATGATACACATCTCGAGAACGATGTTTATCGACATTTGAAAACTTTATCGTGCAGAAGAAAATGTGAACATTTTATTTTCTTTTTCTTCGAACACAAGGGTTTGTCGGTACCGAGAAGAAAAGTCAACTTTTCCTTCCAGATCAACCGTTTCACTCGATTCGTGACTAGTGCCGAGACTAGTGATAATTCAGTTGGCGTTGATAAGCCAAAACGAAACCGACATTCGAATTCAATCATAACGAATAAGTGTTGATGGCATGCGACAGTTGCTACACGCACATAGTTTATCTGATGAACCGATATATATATATATTGAGTTCTCTATTCAGAATGTGAAACATGAATGAAAACGGACGTGGTACAATGCCATTTCTATGCAAATATTCGAACTGTCATCAAGCTGACGAAAATTACATTTATACATGATTGAATGAACACCGAACGACAAACAATGTTGTAATCCATTCGAAAATGAAACACGAAAGTTATTTTACCTTTTCGAGCATTGTATCCAGTTTTTTTTCGCCATGCGATTAGCGTGGCGTACAAGACGTGGCGTTTTTTTGCACAAAATTCTCTATCAGAATTTGCAATGTGAAACATTGACGTAAACCACAGTACAACGCACTTCACTTTATATCTAAGAAGATAGAATCACACATGCCGTTGTGAATTCATATTTAAACAAACACGACCAAATTCAATGTCAACATGAAACACATTTTCGTTCTTGGCTAAAACTGTATTTGCTTCTCAAACCGCTCTGATTTTTTTAAACGTTAAGTTTATTTCGGTTTTGTCATTGATACAACACAAAAAAAAAATGAATTTGTCAACTCTCTTTCGGTCTCTGTCTCTGTCTCTCTCTTTCTCCCTGTGTGTCTCTCTCCATTTGATTAAATAATTGTGCTCGCAGCATTTCTGCGTGTATGCACTGTGAATAAACAAATGCTTTGAGGCGAAATGTTTCTATTCTAGATTTTGACAGAATGAAAAATTGTTTGTAGATTTCGAAGAGAGAGAGAGAGAGAGAGAGAAATGAGCTATGTCAACAGAGTGTATTCTCATCCAATGGAAATCAGTAGATTTTTACAGATTGCATGGAAATATACTGAACATGCTGGATCATTCGTGCAAACATTTTTCTACTTACAAACCAAAATACAAACAGACTGTTCATGTACTTAACAAGATGGTCAATGATCACAATAAACAAAACCATAAACCATTTTATATATTCTGTTGTGTGAAAGCAGTAGATATTTCTGGGGTGTCGAAAATGAAGCATCACTACCCTTCAGCCACAATACAAACACACTTTTCGTCTTTTATTTCATGTTCATAAGTCTATTTGAAGGGAAATCAAGTACAATATTTCAAATATACTTCCCGACTTATCTCCGTTCAGAAAAAGAATCGTTCATCTTCTGAACAAACTCTGTACATTTTTGCGTGCTGCCTGGAATGATGATGATATTTTGTCGACAGAAGATAAAATATTTGGTGAAAATGTTACATTTCCTCGTTGTCTGTGTGTCGTGTATAGACAAAAGCCGTATACTAAGCTTTCGAGGAATATTTGCGCGGAATTTTCCACACTCTCTTTGGAAGCAGCGGGAAGATTTGTTCCAGGTATGCCTTTTAATTTGTTCGCAATTCGCGCTCATCTTTGTTATAAAATAAGATCAGTTTTGCCCATTAAACGTCTGGCACATAAATTATGAATAAGCATTAAGAAAGGGAAACAAATTGGATTATTCGCGCGATGCTTCCAGCGATTGTTTCGATGAAATTATACCATCTTTATAAAGTTTAAACAGCGAACATACCGAGATAGAAATAATTTATGTGAATTTTTTGACTATTCAGCTCTTGCTGCTCTACTGACCTCCAGTGAACCGAATCAAAGCCATTATTAACCTAGCTACATACAAAAAGTTGTGAAAATTGGTCGCACGCCTTCATCGATGCATCCAATTTCGTTTCTCTCCCTCATTCCAGGAGGGGGCGCTCAATAGGGTTGGTCGATTAAACAGCTTTATAGATATAATGGCTAAAGCGAGCTGACTTTTTTAAAAGTTTTTTTTTATCTTGGGAGTGTGTCCATTTTCTATCCTGGTTTACACAGCTCATTTTTGTGAAGAAATTATCGGCAATTTGGCTTTCCATGCTATTGACATGCTCGACCAGCAGAAAATTATGAATTGTGAACTCTGGAGTTGCATGGACTGGAGAACAAAATTGGCGACAAGTCTTGGACAAAAATGAATTGCGCAAGCCAGGAGAGCTCTGGAGAGAAATCTCTTAAGACAAAAATATTAATCTGGACATAAGTTAACGATTCCGTACTAACAATCTTCAATATGTTCAAAGCAGTTCTATCGATCCACCCTAGTCTTCAAGAAAAGCATTTTCGCAAACAAATCACGGAAAAATCCCATTGTAATGATTTCGATTGAAACAAAAAAAAACGATACCCTTGTTTCGAACTTTGAATTCGATTCAGTTCACGCGCAAAACTCTGTGTTTGGTTGACTTAAACGGACTGCAATGAGTTATTGAAAAACGTTGTCTGTGCACCATATTGCCGTTGATAGTTCTGGTAATATGAAATGCGTGCCGTTTCAACTAATAGTCTGTCGCCAACAGCACTCAGATGCATACTTCCGATTCAAGTAGAGTTTTTTTTTTCTTTTTCCAAAATTGTATTTTTCATATATGTGCAAAAAGTCGTCGATATTGAATCGAGAACAGAAGAAAAGCAAATACAATTTCGACCGATACGCACAACAGTTTATCCCATGTGTTGTTTGTCCACCAATCCATGTTTGATGCAAACCACAGTGTGCAAACAACGAACGAAAATCTAACCGAATCAAACAGCTCATCTATTTACATTTGCAATCTAAATACAAATTGATGTACAGAAGCGAACGAAAAGGGAGAAAAAAAAACTGAATTGGAACCGTGTTTGACCAATGTCAGACATGATTCAACCGTTTTACGATGTTTGCCATGATTTTGTGATAAAGAATTTCTTCATTATATTCAAAGCATTGTATTACTGTGCTTTATTAACGTGCAACGTGTAAATTGTTGTTCGACTCGTTGTACCAGTGTACAAAAACTAAGGCAATAAAATGGCTGGATCCATGGCACTAGAGGGAGTCACAACTCAGAAGGAGATAATTTCGCAATATCAAGGCGAAAAAAAGAAGAACGACGACGAATAACGGATAGCAAACGTATTCTGGGGTTAACGATGATGAAACAATTTGTACAGATGCAGCCCTCAAGCAACAGTCGAAGCAGATTTTTGCATGAACAGAAAACGGTAAGCGATTTATGATAAGTCTTCTTGCAACGAGCATTCAGCTTTTTCATTACAAGTGAAATGTTCAACTTGCGTTTTCTCCGCCACTAATACGAAATTAAAATGTTGCTTTTGTTCTGCGTCTGTTCTGCAATTGTTCTTGTGTAAGCGAAAAATAACGAACCGTGTAAGCTGTGTGGGTTTACACAAATACCAGTGTTGAATAAAATGAGCCATCCGAAAAAAAGGAGCGCAAAAGCGAGGTAAAGAAAAAAGAACGAACAAACATCGTTTGGATTGGTATGAACATGAATTTGCCAAACAAAGTGTATGCACCCGGAGGTGTATTTATCTAGCTGCTATAAATATGATAACAATTAAGCAATTGGGAATTTTCTCTCAAGCTTAACGAAGCAAATTGCTTTTCCAAGGGCCATTCATTTGCCATGGAAAAAGAGAAAATGAGGCAAACCGTCTAACATGCTTATCGTGTTTTATCGCTATCTGAAAAGCTATCCAAAATCATACTTCATTATCTTCATTTCTCCATTTGTATCCACAATTCGTTCAGTCTCCGAGATGAAATTAGTTTTTATAGATCATGATATTAATGTTGGAATCAACATTGTGGCATTGCGTCTTATGCAGAAAAAATGTTCAATGGATTTTAATGCAATGATTAAAGTCTTCCGTTCGACTGTAAAATGTACACAATTGTAACTCTGGTTAGAAGTATCGATTGAAAAAGTTCAAACGGTTTGAACAAACATTCGAACCATTCACACCACATCTTTGATTGATAGGTTTTCCAAAACAAATGCGATAAAAATGGAAAATGGATGAGTGCGAATTTAAGAGCGCCTTGAGAATATCAATGTTACACATTCCAGCATTGATCTGTTAAGTTTCCAAACGTATTTGGTTCGATACATATAATGCGAAACTTTTCGAGCTGTATCAGCAAAAAAAAAAAATATATGGGAATGGTTACACCCTACACGCCAATAAATACCAACCATTATTTCTATCAATTCGTTTGTGCAACACCATTCGCTCGTTGGTGGATCAATGAGAAACGAAATAAACGGTTAATTATGTATATGTGAAGCGGAACAGGTGTCTGGATTAATGCCAAGGTCTAGTTCAATGTCTCTATTCAACATTGTTGCTGATTGTTTTGATCCGATTGTACTACGCTTGAGAAGCCAACGAAGAAATTATCCAGTCTTATTTTCGTATAAAAATAAAACGGTATTGAGATTTTCCATGCAAGTATGGAATGAAACACACAGAGAGAAAAACATTGAAACGAAAGCAAATGTTTTTTCAGTTTATTTTTTAATTTGTTCATTTACTATTTGTTCCAAATGGCTGATTTTCACTTATTTCAAAGCGCTCTTATTAAACAGGAATTTAGAATGTTCTTTGGAATATTCGTTGCCCAAGCGCATTCGAAAGGAATGTGTTCGTTAAGTGGAAAATAGAAAACGCAAAAGCATGTATCCAAAGCATTCGTGTATATAATTCCAATAGAAAAGACCAATGGATCCGTAATAAATCCTAACGTCGACGCACGAATGATTCTACGAATTCGCAATTCATTCTAGCTTTTTCATTGGAATCTACCAATTTTCTGTTTTGTTTAAGTTTACTGGCCCAAAATTAAATTCAGTTTATTTATTCCGTGTTCTTATTGTTGTAAACGTAGTTAGAAGCACCTCGCACATCTTGAAAACCTAGACTAAATGAAGCAGTCATCTCTACTATTGTCATTATCAGCATTAATTAAACATGATTATACAATTTGGTCATTTGCACACGAAAAATTCAAAAATTTCACCGAATCTCTGTGTTCTGATTTGTTGGCTAAAATAGCTCAAAATGCGTCGACGAACAAACGTTGCGTATTGAACCGAGTGTTTACGATTGTTACAATCGTCGATATAACTATTCCATTGTAAAAATTAAGTACAGTCCATCATGGGTAAAATTAAGTTGATGGCACACCAATTGAATAAAAAGAAGATCTGGTTGATTACTTCGCCATTTTCGCACAGTTTTATTTTATTGCCACACAGGATGAGATAATAAAATGCGTTCGATTCGAATATGTCACTCGCCAGCTGTGAAGTAATTCATTAGATCATTGTGTGTTTTGACTAGACGTTTTCGCTCTTATTTTTGCTGGTGACTGTTTAAATGCTATAGATTTCCACGAATTGACACTCAAGATTTATTGCCAACGGCTCCGCTTATTTGAGAAGTTGAGAAATTGCCAAGCAAATTGAGCGTGACCAATTTTTTTTTGCAGCGAAGCCATTTGTTTAATGGGCATCAATTGAACGTGCTTTTTATGACTAAATATTAAGATTGGGTTTCAGGTCGCTGACTGCTGGCTGGCTTTCCCGAAAAATTATTGCATTTATTTAGATTATTGCCAAATTTATTGAGCGAGTGTGCGCTCAATTGGAACGATCGAGGCTCATGAACAATAAATTACACACACTTGAACACTCTGTGCATCAATGTCAGCTCAAATGCATAATTTGCTTTATATCCAGTTTATTTCGTACTTGATGATCTTTTTTCGCTCTCAAAAGTCACTGAGCATTGCTTGAGCAATCAACGTCATGAACTTTACCCGAACTTTACGCACAATTTATTTCCTTTTGATAGCTTCTTTTGGCACAACTTCAATTTGGTCGATTGATGGAATTCCTCTTTGTGAATGTAATCCAGATCATCTTTCAATTGCCAAACGAAAAGGTACTTTATTGGTTTACATTGGTATTTAAAAGTTTTTCGTTTGACAAGTTCTCAAAAGGACTACCAATTTTCATGAAGGAATCACAATTCTTACGTAGTAAGTTCAGTATAACCGAAATACTTGCAATTTTCCGCAATGTTCGATAGGATGTCTTGATTGACATTGAATGGTTCCGTGTGCAAATAAAGTGACTAACAGTCAACTGTGTATGTAGCTGCAAATAACTAAAACTGGCTAAGTGGATTGAATTCAAAAATGTTGTATAGAAACAGACAGTTTTAGTTATTCTTTCAGTCAGTTGTCTAGTTTCGGACTTTATGGCTACTAGATGACTATAGCTATAACTGAAGTTGACTACAGTTGAATATTTTGTTCGAGATAATCAGCCAAAAAGTTTGGAATTAAGCGGCTGGCTACACAGTCACAATTTTTTCACATGGGTTTTTAGTCACAATCCTCTATCTTGACCTTCGAAGAGTGACGATAAGTTGCACGCTCGAGATCAACCCCAGTTCATGGAAAAGCTTGAATTGGCGCAATCATTTTACAAAAATTGGATCTATTATATCAGTCAATCGGTCCACCCTATTTAGTGTTTGATGCTCTATACATCGAGTTTAAAATAAATCTGAAAATAAAAGATTTAGGTTTTCTAGGGAAAATATTATTATCGTCGTAAAAAACGAAGTATCTATATATAGAGTACCTATATTCTATATTTTCAAGTATGTGAAAAGAGTTTTCTTCCGTCGATTCATTTAAGTGGGATGGATTAAAAACATTAAAGTATTTAAATTGCAACTGAAACACACGTCGACCTATAAAGTAGGCCATAAAATTAAATTTGGTAGCTAATTGCTCGTTAAATTGTTGTGCTTGCAAACTTTTAGATTGCATGGAACAATTTTTCATTAAGTTGCGAGAAAAAAAGCGACGAATAAAAATGTGATTGTCAAAATGAAACTCACCCGGTTCAACGTCTGACTCATCATTTTCCTTGCTGGAGTATAAGCTGTCGTCGGTTTGTTCGATGCCTTGAAACATGTTGCTGTTCATTCCGTGCATCATTTTTAATGAAATGTTGTTTTTTTTTTATTCACAGCGACCACGTTATGGGCGCTAATTTTTCTGTTTCCCTTCGTTTATGTCGCTCCGCTTCGGAGAATTCCACGATAAAATTGATTTTATATGAATTTTACGATCTGTTTCCATTATTTCTTAGCGTCGCTCGCACAAGTTCTTTTCGTCGACATTATTATGAAATTTTCCATTTGTTGCACCGAAATCTACTGTAAAACCGTAAGACATACAACAATTACTCAATCTCATTTGCAATTTGTCCAACAGACGCATGACGATGAAAAAGAAATGCTTATCCTCGGCGGAAGATAAGAATTTTGGGTAATTTCACTGTTTGAAACGTAAATATTAGCGCACATTCATGTTTATGCCATTTCGACGCTAATAACGCACAACCTTATCATCTTACTTATTAAAAAAAAAATTTACGACCAAATCGCTATTTCATAACTGCAAACATTTTCGTACGATGAAAATTGAATTTGAACAAGCGAAAAAGCGAAAGAAGTAAAATGAAAAAGTGAACTTGGCAGCATATGTAGTACATGGTGTTGGGTTCGCATCGATTTTCATTTTTCATCGCTTTGTAATTTATGTGGTGATCCAATTATCGATTGTCATGTTCATTGTTCATTGAGTTATTAAGAGTTTGAAAGCGTTTGCCTTGATGAATTGTCATAGTCATTCGAGGTTATCAGCGTTAACACCTCGTGTCGATGTATATTCCATTTCACATGGTTCAAACGTTTACTTTATTCGTTTCAATCAATATATACATATATATCGGCAGTCACAATCAACAGATGCTGTCAATCACAAGCACAACAATCAACTCCCCAAGTTTAATGAGATTTTCTTTATGTTCTTTTGCACGCATGTACACGTCGAAGCCTAATTTTGCCGAAGAATCAAGCAAATTAATTTGATTGCATGCCAAAACGAGACCGAACACCATTAAAATAAAAAAGACATTGAAGAGAGAGATGTCAATCATATGCCAAACTAAAAGTTCGCGTACAAAATAATTTGTATACAATTTGGATGAGAAAATAAAGTTATGCGTTAACACAACTCTTCGATATTATCGCAACAAGGAAAATAAAAATCGATATGTTTTTGTTCATTGCGAATAGAAGGTTATCGGCTATCATTTTCCCCTTCATGAAAAGAGCCATGCATAATCTGCTTCAAGTTTCCAAGGAACAATCATACCAAAGAGATAGATTTGTGTATGACATTCTTCTTCTTTCACACATACCATTATGTGGCTATTGTACGTTTGCGACTCTAGTGGTTCTCGCGCTCATTTCAAAGTTAAGAAGCACTCATCGCAAATTCAACTTTTGAAATAGCATGAACAATGGGAGTGAATGCAATAAAGGCGACCTTTCTTCATTTCTTTTTTTTTATCTACCATAGTTTTCAACAATCGTCTGGTTGACTTACAGTTATTATTGCCATAAACTTTTTGCGTCACCGTCATTTTGTTGTTTGCCTTGACAATAGCGCCCATTGTTCATGAAATGAAAAGAAACACAACACAAGAAAGTCCCATCTAATTCAATTGAACAAATCTAACACACAACGCTTATTTAATACAATAAAGCGTACATGTAATGCACAGATATACCATCGGTGTGTCGGTTCAGAGTCCATGGTTTGCAAATGGTATTTATAGTTATGCTTCATGGAATTCATTTTATCGCAATTTACTGATGATAATGATGCATCGACGTAATATGGCTTTATTTTAGCAGCCACAAAGTTGATTTTTATTATGATTTGTATGAATGGAACTGTATTGTTTGTGTGTTTGGCTCTTTTCAATTTGGTTACACGCGATGATGTCAAATAGTCTATATGACGTCAATTATTGTGGCTTCTAATTAACTTTTTTTTTTTTAGATTTTACGTTTTAAAACACGAAAATACATTAATGTATCGAAGTTAAATGCTCAAGTTTAATGTCACATCCATGGAAGCCACGCCAAGTGTTTTATGCAAACATTGAACTAAATAAATGTGTCTCGCCTCAAATCACAGACACATTTAATGAATACGCCATTTCATTGACATTCATGATACCCTGCAATCATTTCGATGTTATTATGTAATTATTGTGTGTTGTCCATGTTCAATGAACACAGCCACAGGTACTATTATTTCATTGGCATTCAAATTAAAATCTACAGCTCGACACTCTTCTTCGTTGCCTGCTATTGTATATACATCTATGTGTAATTAATGGCCATTTGTTCGTATATTTAATAAAGTTCAAATGGCTGTGCGACTGAAACAACAATTAATTGACAATATTGTTTGCACATTTTGCGCTTCTCTTCTCGTCAATATTGAATCATTAAAATCTCATCTGGAAGCGTAATTGCACGCCGGTTCGTGACTTACAAATGAATGTTTATGTTTACTTAATTGGTACTGTGTTAAATTTCATCAGCTCGTGTGTGTCACATAGCAACAATGTCAATATCATTCCAGAATTCGATTCAACGATTTTAAATTGCATTCAATAAAATGTTGGGATTTTCCCACGAGAGAAAGTTTTGAATTTGCGTTGAATTACAATTCAATAGAAAATCATTTTGCGAACAAAAAACAAAGCAAAATCATGTGCGCGTATTGAATGTATTTTTGACGCAAGAAATCTAACTTAAATTTCGATGTTGCTTAAATGGCATCATGCGTTTATTTTACCACCCATGACACTTTCCATTGTTGTGCTCCACAAATTTATTTAATCAATTCTGTTGGTGTCCACCGTGATTGATGTAGCTGTTTATAATTTCATAAGCCACAATAGATTTCTACCTAAATATCCATTACTTTTTTTCCCATTATTTAAATTGGGTTTAATTTTTGTTGCTGTCGCTGTGTCAAAACCAAAACCATAATTACCAATGACGAGGTGGGCGTGCAGAAAATGAGCCGACAAAATGCTGTACTACATTAGTTAATTTGTATATTTTTAGGTGAATTTGGTATGCTGCTCGGCATTTCTATTTCAATCTGGGCTCACTTGATATTCAAATTGAACATATTCAAGTAGAACAAACATCAATCATTCTCTCGATCAATAATCGGAACGGATAATTTGAATTATTAAATAAAATGCGAATAGCAAAATACGGGTGGAGAACGACTGGAAAAATGGAACTTTTTGACGATATAAATGACTTTTTTTTCTTAGTAGAGTTATGCACAGATAGCTCGATATTGTTAAGTTCAAATCAATCAACCGAAAATGGAAATTCCATTCGCTGTATGTGTCTGGACAATTTTGCTCCTTTGGACGAATCACTCAAAAAAAAACTGTTTTCAAATTTAACTGGTTGCTCATCTGCAGTTAAAAAATCCAGTAATGCATGTCCTATCAACTTAGAACTGTTGACTATTTAAAATTAGTCAGTTTTTTCCAAAAAATATTTCAATTCGATCAATAAATTTGGTATAATGACTAATGAATATTTTCACTCGCACAGCGAAATGTGTCAGGTGAATCATGAAAAGAATAGCTCCCTGGACGGTAGAAAAGCATAACAATACATTTAAAAAAAATTCAGAATGATTTCACGAACAAAAGCGCGATTTCCCTTTCGATTGTTCATCATTGACATGACACATTTCGCTGTGTGATTGAAAATATTCGTTTGCCCCCATACCTTATGCTGATAACGATGGAGTACGTTCAAATCAGGCAAATGCGCTACCCTCATTCTCCAATCGATTTGCAAAGTAAGCTCAAGCGAAACAAACAAAATAAATTGGTAAAAGCATATTGAATTATTCATTTCCGCCGTTCTTTTTATGGGAAAATGAGCAAATGTTCAATAATAAACAAACATTGGATGGAAAATGTTTTTGCAAAGCAAAGAATACAAATACATAACATTTCAATGCGATTAGTATGGATTGAAAATTAGAAAGAAATTTCGAAGAAGAAACAAAGTCGGCCAACATTCTTGTAAAGTCGGATTTCCATCGAACTTTAACGAAGACAGCAAAAATAAATCAAACGAACTTGCTTATATTGTTTATTATTTACAAGAAAAGCGGAAAAATTAACCAGAATTCCTTCGAATGTAACGTGGTATGGTAGAAAGTTTCCGATTCTTTAATTGTTTACACATTGTATTTTTGTGTTTTTTTTATTATTATTTTATTGTTATTTTTTATTTGAAAACGATTCATTTTTGATGCGAACGATCGAAACGAAAATTCCATAGTTTAGAAGTTACACGTGTCCAAATTTGTTGGCTAAGCATATATTGCGTGCACATGCTTCCATTTTCCTTTTTATCGAGTCATTCCAAGCATCAATTTGAGCAGTTTCGATTTATTTGACTTATGCGTAAAAATTTCAGAATCCACTCGTAGGCCTAGTGAATCATTGATCAGCATTTCTTAGGCCAAATAGAAAGATTGACATTAAACTGTGTGTTTTTCGTTTAGTCAAATGTCTTCACTAATTTCATATGATGCAAGTTTATTGGCATTGATTCCCTGCGAAAAGCATGAAAGCCGATTTTGTTCCGTCCCAGTGATGAATAAAACAATGTTTCCATCGAAGCCAGACGAATGTATCGCGATTAGCGTAAGTAATGCGTATTATTATTACAATTGGAATTATTCAGATGAACAACCCCTCTCTTGGAAGGAGGTTGTTGTGTCTGGAACAAAAACACGCAATATATCCTAACTTGACACCGCTGAAGGAAACAACATCGAAGAACCATTAAGGCGGCTAATCCATCCTTTGTTTTCGCCTAAAAGCGTGAAGAATACCTGATTGACTCACATCCATATTATTTATTAGTTCATTATTAAATTATTCAATTCAATTTCGTCATATGATAGTTAAAATGGTTTCGATCATCGAAGCCATTGTATTATAATATGGAAACACACGATTGGATGAAGGAAAATTGCGAGAAAAAAAATGCCAGAGCAGAAAAAATCGATTAATCGATTTTGATGAATCCTCTGTCGTTGTGCATAGAGCGACGTGTGCAAAGAGAGAGACGTGCGTTGCGTAAACGAAATCGCTGCTGTAATCCAAACCAATTTATGATTATGTTCTTGAATTTTATAGTCATCATTGCGGATCATTCTGCTTCAATATGATTTTATTAATAGACGTTCATTAACGTCAAACATGTGTAACTCGGTTGGAATGTGCTCCACCACGCAGGGTTACTGTTACAGTCGATGAACGAAATTACCGTTGTCGATATTAAATATGTATGTGTGTAGGTGTACACATTGTGTGTATTATGCTGAAAGCGACAAAAGGTCGTTCATTAGCAAAAAGGCTAATGAATGACTAACACTTTCCCTATTTATAAATCCATAAACCGGTGCACCAGTTGTGCGTAGAATTTTGGTTTTGGGTGGCAATGAAATGAATGCGTGTCTTGCTCTTCGTTGGCCATTTTCCCACCTTAGTATTTGCAATTATGTCGTTTTTGGAATTTTGACAGTCATTTTCTATGCTCTCTATATATAGGACAACATAAACTTTTTATTGGCAATTCGTGCAACCGCTCACCAGTAACGCATACGATACGGTAAGTTCGAAAAATGGATATTATTACGTTATAATGAAACTTGCATTCTATAAAAAGATTGAATCAATTTTCCCAAAAAAAGATTATTGAACACCTGTGGTATATATATTTGGCTTCTGAGCAAAAATGAAGTGTTCAAGCGAACAACGAATTCCCAATTGAACAAGGGCCTGAAATTTTTATCTGACGCCATGTGATATCCTTGTGATTCGAAACATTTGCTTGATATCGAGCTACAATAGAGAAAAAAAAACAGTGAAATGATAGCTGTTAACGCATTTTCGGCATGCGTGTGCCTGTGCATGAATAATAGCTGCTAAAATTTGGATACTGAACGTGCGAAGTGAATATAGTCGTGATCAGAGGTCACAACGGCTCGTGATAAAATGTTATTCAGCACATTTTAATTAATTAAAGGAAACATTCGCTTAAAATAACCAGCATATTTTCTACTTTTTCCCTTGTTTGTCATCTATTTCGAAAATATTTTCTTTATTTCCCATCTACCATATATTTTCCAATGCGTTTTCACCTTGAATCCGTACATTCTGCAATTTTTCACATGGTAACATTTTTGCTGTTTATTATTCAACTGCGTAAAAATTTGCGTGTTTTTTGGAATTTTGTCCATAAATTTATCATGAATCCGAATATTTGCTGAATATTCTATGAGTTTTAATGAGAACGAATTGTATAAAGTTGTGCATATATGGGCTGTGGTGGTACAACCAATGCGAAGAGTGTGATAAATTGAAGGTAATTTTTTTCTACAAAGTCTTTTTTTTTTCGTGCCATCAGTGTGGAATGGAAACGGTATTTTTCAAAAGCAAGCTGCTGGAATGTGCAGTGCACACTCAATTTTAGTGCATGTGACAAAAAGAGTCTGCGATTAAATTTCGATAAATATGATTCGTTCAAATGTGAAACATGTGTGTGTGTGCTCAGACGATGAAAACATTCTGAATGCACAGTGCACACACAAAAAAAGGCATCATTGAAACGATTGCTTGAAAATTCATTCCATTTCACAAATAGATGTCAATCGATGCATTCATTCGGCGATAACATGGCCATTCTTTGTCAAAAAGAATCGCTTGAATTCGCTCCTTTGCATCGCTAGAATTCGATTCAAAATCGGAATTTCCGACGCATTTCTAAGGAATCACATTCGATACAAGTTTTTCATTTGATTGGAATCACTGGTAACAATAATTGGCCATGAAAGGAAAATCATTTGACAGACAATAATTAATTTTCATCATATTTCTACGAATGAGATGGTATTAGACACATGAACCTAAATTAAATATCAACATTCCACAAGTTAGTGAATCAATTTCGAATTACTTGTTGATTGAACCAGTAAACCAAAATCACAAAAATTGATAAATTGTATGTTCTAAATGGTTGATCTGACCTAGTGAATAAAATTCAAGCAAATAAATCATTTGTGAAAAGAGAAGTAACAAACGATTAACAAATGTTCCCTTATCATATGGCTCCTTATCGTTATCAGTGTCAGGCACTCTGCGATTTGATTGATCGATTCAAAGCAAATGTTTCTGAATGAGCGTCATAAATAGCTCGAGTTAATGATGTACGATTGAACTCGTAGAAATTATCCCCACCAGCATCATATGGTGTACTGTGCGCACAGATTACATTCAAAATGAAAACATTTACTAACGATTTCAATTCGATGTCAAGTTTTGTTCGAACGTTTGGCCATAATTATAAATTCGGTTCAGTATTCCATCGTGCTCAGCACGACGTGCTGTTACAAAATCCGTTTCATTCCCGAGATATACTCAAAATGTTTTCTTTTTGAATGTTTCTCTCAATAGAGAGGAGGTTTTCTTAGTTTAGAGTTTTTTAAGCTCGCACCCATAGAGGTAAACAGAGAAGAAGAAACAATAACATTTAACAGAAACACTTTTGGACGTGCTTTCAACTTAAAGTCGTAACAGTTCGATCCCGAACAATATTGATTATTTGTCGAAAATCTCTGCAATTGATTCGGATAAGAAAAGATTTAACCTTTCCTCCATTGTCTGTTATATTTCTAAAATTTCTCTGCCTTTTTTGTGTGTAGAAAATTTTCAGCAGTCATTGTTTCGATTAAACCTTTTTCCCATTAAAACTTATGAAATATTCAAGTAAAAAAAAGGAACCGATTTTAGCTAAACTTGATGATTAAATGGAACATTTCGTTCAAACAAGTCATACAATGAATGTATTTTCATGGCCTATTGTAGTTTATCTCTTATCAGCAACGAACTGTACAGTGTATAACGAATAAAGTGCATTTCGATGAAAATAAAATACAGAAACAAACGATGAAGAATTTCCATTAAAATTTCACTGAAATTCTTTGCTTCCAATTATTTTTTGTTTGTTCAACCACTTGTATGAATCCAGTGTTGAAATGGAATGAAATTCGCTGTGACATCGAATATAAAGAGAGCTGAATGATAAATCAAATGCTTTTGTTTTCTGTTTTGCATTTATAAAATAAATGAATTCCACAGTTTCAATTTATTCGTTTCATCAATTGTCTCATGGATAATCAAGGGGCCGCGCGTTAAAAGCAACGATTTATATGTTTGTATGCGAGTAGATTTGGAATTTTAATTCAACTATAAAGTGCTAAAAGCCATTGATAATGCAATAGTTCTTACACTTCACTTGAGATACAATTTATCTGTGCACATAAATCATCGGACACTTTTTTTGTTGTTCACTCACATGCGTACTGTTGTGGAATTTGAGTTCATTTTTGCAATTTATTTTCGTTTTCCATTTCATGTTCTCAACCGCAGGGCGATAGGGAAAAAATCGATGTTTCATAATCCATCTACTGATGGGTGACGACACTTTATTTCTCTATAGAATCTATAGAATCTATAGAGTGTGAGACCAAGACCATACAGGCTTCAATGCGTTTAATCGCTTGTTAACTTTTTTTCTTCATATGTCATTTGACATCAGGCTAGATGAAAAACACTCAATTTTGTGTGTAAGCTCAAACGGTTTCTATAAGCCTTATATTTATTCATTGGATGTATGATGTATAGGAAAACGAATTTCCGTCGAATTTTCACAGCTGCACGAGTGCGGTGAATGAATTTTGCGTTTCCAATTCACTTTAAACATTCGATATATATGCACGAGATGCAAAATATACAATTTTATTCCACAACTTAAGAAGTTTTTTCTGAAAGGCAACAGATGCTATAGTGAACGTGTATTTGTGAGCGAAAAAACCAATTTTAAATCTCAACATGAAAAAGTATTCAAGTTGGGAAAAAATATGTTTGAGTTACATATGCAGAAAATGTGAATTTCATTTTACTGTTCTGTTCTAGACATATACATAAGAAGTTGCAACAATTGTAAAATGCTGTCATTGCACGAGAAAAGTTTACTGACGGTCAGTCAACGTCAAAAGTTATTTTAAACATCATCGGCTTTCAGTTCAGTTATTCTTTGTCACAAAAATAGATGTCAAATAAAGTAATGCCTGTCTGAATTGATACAAAAGAGTGTACAATAGGCCATTTCACCATGTTGAAAAGTCGAAACCAACATACACATTCTGAATCGGTAGAGCCTGTAGATTTTAAATATAAAGTTTTTGTGTTATAAAATTCATTCCTCGCGAGCAAAATTGCGAATTAATAAATAAATGAATTTGAAAGGTTTTATCATGAACCGTACAATACGTTTGAGTCTCGCATCATAGCAGATTTCGAATGTTTTTGCAATGGATACTTTGCATACGAGATATATGTATTTTCGACATCACAGTGACGAGCTATTGTTTTTTTTGAAAACGCAGTGGGGTACCAAAGGGATGTCTAAAAGAGGTTTCCAGAATTCGAAAATTTTCTCCAAAAATGGTTGGGGAAACGATTTCTGAGTGATTTAAATATATTGAATTAATTTCTGGCTAATTGAATGATATTACCATTGATACGAGCGCTGCAGGATAAACGTATAACTTATAGATATGTTTTTTCTAAAAATACTCATTTTATAGCAGATTTTTCTAAAACTCATTCTCCAGAACTGCGATTTTATGAAATTCTATCATTTTGTATATATTTTTCTGAAACTCATCATAATACTTGAGAAATGATACGTTTAACCATGGTTTTTATAAAAATCCATGTTCCATTGTGGATTTTTCTAAATCTCCTGTAATAGCACTATGATTTTAGAAAAATCCATCGTTAGGTATGAATTTTGATAAAAACACATTGAAATACAAATACGTGTATTTTGTATGTGTTTTCTAAAAATACACACCTCAAGATGCAATTTTCTAAAATTACAGTTCTGGAGAATGAGTTTTAGAAAAATCTGCTATAAAATGAGTATTTTTAGAAAAAAACATATCTATAAGTTATACGTTTATCCTGTAGCGCTCTTATCAATGGAAATATCATTCAATTAGCCAGAAATTAATTCAATATATTTAAATCACTCAGAAATCGTCTCCCCAACCATTTTTGGAGAAAATTTTCGAATTCTGGAAACCTCTTTTAGACATCCCTTTGGTACCCCACTGCGTTTTCAAAAAAAACAATAGCTCGTCACTGTGATGTCGAAAATACATATATCTCGTATGCAAAGTATCCATTGCAAAAACATTCGAAATCTGCTATGATGCGAGACTCAAACGTATTGTACGGTTCATGATAAAACCTTTCAAATTCATTTATTTATTAATTCGCAATTTTGCTCGCGAGGAATGAATTTTATAACACAAAAACTATATATTTAAAATCTACAGGCTCTACCGATTCAGAATGTGTATGTTGGTTTCGACTTTTCAACATGGTGAAATGGCCTAGTGTACAATAATACGTTCAAAACACGTTCAAAGTTCTATTGACACAGACTTCACTGTACTTGCGTATACTGCTCGTCTATAAGGAACAAAGCAAATTCAATGTAAATAGAAGAAAACATGCAGCTTAAGCCAAATTCTACAATTCCAATTGAATCTCATTTAAATAGAAATTGGTGTGTATCTAATTTACGTGCACATTTGTTTCTCTTGTTCCTTTATTATCGCTGGCTTCGATTTTCACACTTTCAGTGTTCATTTACTATTCTTTTATGTTGTTATTTTATTTTCAAAACAACCAAACAAATACTGAGCCAGAGGTGCTTCACCTTTTCGGTATAGCTGCTTCGTGTTGGCTTTCATGTTTGAATCCATTTCAAATTGTAACTGTAAAAATACATAGTTAAAAAATATCGTATTTTGTTCGTTGTTTGCATTGAGCGTCATGCGGAACCATGTAGCATAGAAAACGAATTAAATTTCAAATGAGAGTAATATTTCGTTTGGAGAAGAAATGAAAATGGAGAGAATTGAGACGCATGTGAAATTTAATGGTTTACGTCAATGGTACAGCGCTCTCACAATTAAAGTTTGAAAGAGAGGGAAAAACCAGCAAATTGCGTCAGATGCAAAATGAAATTGATTTTCCGATTCTATCTTCTGCAGGTGCATTTGATTGAATTTCATCCATTTCACGTGGATAAAATGCATATGATTTCTAAATCTAAACCCACAAAAATAGATAATTAATATCGAAATTGAAAACAATTGAAAATAACTGCTGGCCAAGCACACAGGTCATGTAGAATTTTTTTAATAAATATTTCTACAACACATGGATATATCCCAAAATGGGTATTTAAATTACACGTTTATTGTAATAAATTATTGGATTTATGAACAACAAAATTGCCATCGTGTTCGTGTTAATTGTTTTGAATGAACTTGCCACGAATTTCATGTTTACTTTTTTTCATTTCGTTGTTGCATTCGAGTTTCTTTGACCTTCTAGTGGCGAACATAATTATTTTTAATTATGTGGTATAATTAAATTTCAATTGACCACGTCCATGGTGAATGTTTATACATTTTATTTAATTAGATGAAACCCATTTAGATCAATTGCCGATCGAAAAAAGAGTGTAAGCAGATAAAATGAATATAAATAAATGTTCATATGCAAATGCATGTAAATGTTTTGAAAGAAATCAAAAGTGTTTGGCTCATTTTATTTTTACCCCTTTTTTTTTAATGCATGTAGTTAGTGTGAGTTGAGGTGCAATCATTTCAATCCAAAATAATGTGCCGTATGAATATCTTTCTTCAATCAAGTAAATGAACGAGATCATTAAACGTTTTTATTTTCACACAAAGCAAATATTTACTCAGTTGGAAAAATTAAATGTATTAGCCTATGCACGTATAAGACTGTGACTTTCTTTGAGAGCTTCAATTAATTCATTTATTACAGAATTTCGTTTATAAATACGACATAATAAGTGAGCTAAATAATATGCTCGTCGTGGGTCAAAACGGCTAAAATTAGTGTGGAGTTTCATTTGCAAGCGAATGCAAAATGTAGTGAAAAAAATAATATCATTTGCGGAGACGCACACACATACACATAGTAGCAGGCAATGTGTTAAAGAGAATTGATTTCGTCTTACGACTGTTTAAGATTCAGGCGTCAATTTCAATTTTACATATTTACCATTGAATAATGCACGCACATACACATGTATGTGATCGGTTCAATTGATGTGATAATTTTTTTTTTGCCGACATTCAAGAGTGTTGAATTAATGAAAGATTTCCGCTTTGCATTTTAACGCTCAGGCTTAGAATATATCGAGCAAGAGAAACAGCAATAATGGTTTTCAACAGAAATTTGCTAATTTTGGCCGTGATGTGCATATATTTATGACGAGTGAAGCACACCGAACTTCGGTTGAAACACGAAAATGCTAGGGGCATTTCTCACACAAAAAATTTGAGCAAATGTGCAAAAATGTCTATTATTTCTTCTTTTTGATTGAAATTGTAAGAAAATGTACTGAAATGACGATATTGCTTGAATAAAAGTGTTCTGGAAGTTGGTTTCAGTGGATCTCAAGGATCGTTCAGAACTGCTCCCGATTCTGGAAGTGGGTTTTGGTGGATCCTCAGGATGGACCAGATCCGGTTTGACAATGCTCTGGCCCATCCTGAAGATCCACTTCCAGAACCGGGAGCAGTTCTGAACGATCCTTGAGATCCACCAAAACCCACTTCCAGAACACAAGTTCAGTGTAAATGAACATTTATTTACACGAATAGATAAAAATTGATCGAATCGGACCGAACGGAAGAAATTTTTCAAAATTCATAAGAATTCATTCATTCTTTTCGTGAGAAATGCCCCTAGCGAAAATGTTCATTTCTTTAGATCAATCGTCGCATTGCTGCTACTGCAAATCGCTTTATATTGTTCACACATTTTCTTTCGCTTAATTTCAATAAAATCTCATCGTTCGACTGAGCGCATCTCGAACAAACAGATTGTAAATATTTACGCAAGATTCTGCACTTGTATGTTGATTGCGTCAAAATTAGCGTAAGCACAGACACACACACACACATTCAATTACAAACAACACTAAACGATACACCACATTTGAAGAAAAAAAGTCAAAATAAATGAATTGTTGCAAAAAGCATATATTTGAACAAAAAAAAAATTGTTTCATTTCTTGATATTTTCGTTGGCAAGAACTGTAAATTTAGGTTTCGCTTTGATTTTTTTTTCTCTTTCAAAGAGATTCTTTGTACGCTCACACTTGAATTCATCATTTATTCAGTTGTCAATGTGTGTATCCACAAATTATATGGATTGCTTTCGGGAATTCCAGTAACATTTTATACTCAAAATCATTTCACTAGAAAATGCATTTTTTACATAACACGAAATTCGATCAATTGACACCACTGATTTGTTGTCGTTGTTGTGCGTGTTGAATATTTTCACTTTTTTTACTTCATCAGAACAAACAAAAAATGTTTAATTTAAACAGAAACATTGACAAAAAACGTTATCCGGAAATTGCTCCATCACTTTGCGTTTATTAAACTTCGATGGAATCGAAAAAAAAGGCTCCAATCAAACTGATAAAGCATCCACACTGTTGGATGTTCTCACGCCAACTGAATCCACATAAACTCAACACTACAGTTAACAAATACCAAGTTGAGCTTACCGACATGCGGCAGCACGAGACCGTAATCAAAACAAAATTATATACTTATACAGTCGGTGAGACGATGTCTCTGTTGCCGATTGGCGGTGGTGACGCACACCCAACGCATAACAAACCCTTGTTGCCGTACAACATGTGCATGTGCTCCATTGCGGCAACACATCGCGAACGAGCAACACATGGATTCGGCAATCGTGGATGTCGCCGACTCAACCTCGTTACATGCGTTTGAGTCGGCTGTCGGCATGTAAATGCGCGCATTGCACCAGTGGTGTAGTCACAATACAGAACTGAGAATATTGTTTAGTCTAACGACGAACGTTTTGTCTATGAGTTCCATATATACGATCTCGGCTATAGCAATGCTTACATACTTGCGCCGATACGTGTACATTGTATAATATATGTCTTGTATTTTCTGTTATTAATACGGTTGATAGAAGATTTGACTTCTTAATCTGAATCGATTGTTACAATGAATTATGCTAGAGGCCTTTTTCTTGCTGGAAATTTTAAAATTCATTTAATTTAAAACATATTTTTATCGATACAGAACAGACAATGGCCACAATTGGGAGCACAACATTTGTTCAAGGAAGCAAACAATTTCGGTCCAGTTCCAGTCAGTGGTATTTTCAACCTTGCCGCTGTCTTGCGTGAAGGTTTGTTGGACGATCAAACTGAAGGCGATTTTAAGCTAGTTAACGTACCAAAAGTCGACGGAACCAAACAATTGGATGTTGATTCACGAGATACGTGCCCATTGTTGGACTACTTTGATTGTTTCTCGAATGTGTCATGCGGACGTGGTAACATCGGTCAAACCAATTACGGTATGATCATCTCAGTCATGGAACGAATCTGCGAAAATCGCCAAGCATCCGATTTCCCAGGTACAGCCGTTCAAATTGGCACCATTAGTGATACTGGTTTGTCAGTTTTAGTGACAACGACACCGTTGTTGGTGGTACTTTGCCACAACGTGTGGCATTCTGTTTGCAAACCATGGATCTCTTTATGCAACAACCACACGCAGTTCTCGATTCAATGGTCGTCGCTGATAAACGCGAGGCCGAAAGCAGCGGAGTCAGTATGGTCGCTTTTGAAATGGTAACACTTTTGGAGATGGCCGGAGAAAGCCACGCTTGTCATGTTAAAAGGTTCACCAAAATACGTCAGATGGCACACAGAGGCCCATCAACAACGTAAAGAAGGTGGTGCCACTGCATCACAAAACGAATCATTCGGTTTGGCCGTTAAAGAAATTGACTCTCTTGCATCACTCGACTTGAAATTGAAACCCGTCGCCGAACTCATTAGCCAAAAGACAAAATACCCAGTGGAAACTGTGCAATTGGCCGTATCAACATTCTATAAGAAATTCAAGGTAGTTCATTTGTACAAACCAGAACGCAAACTTGCCAGCAATGTAACTCTCTTCAAACCAACCGAAAACTACGTCAAACTGGCCGCTGACTACGGTTTGTCAGAGGTGAGCGTCATTTTGTTGCCCATTTTATCGCCTCGAAATTGAACATAAACTAATCGAATTTTTTTTCTTGCGTATTTTCCAGGTTGTTACCAGCAAAGCAGATATTGTGACAGTGAAAGGTGACCACAGAACCATTTTGACCGTGAATCCATCGACAAGATCGCCACCGTACTAGCAGCACTTGCCCAATAAATGGACATCATCACAAATACCGATCTGTATATACGCCGATTAGAGTTAATTTATAATAAATTATAAACATTTTGCTTCCAAAGAATATTTTTCGCAACTGATTTTGGTTTTGGGTAAATAAATATGTGGCAGTTATACATTCAGGTCAACGTATAATTGGCACATAATTATCCGCGATGAATCAACACGACAATCTTCTTTTGCCGAAGAATTCATACTAAAATGACACAAGATTAATTAACGTAACCATTCCATTGAATACAATTTTCAAATTTATTTATGAATTGATTTTTTTTCCCTTTAAACTATATTTTCTTGACAATGAAATCACAACAAAGAAAAGAATGAACATATATGTTTTTTGTAAACGTAGAGTAAGTCGAGCTTCACTTAAATGTAAATTTGATGGTTCATTTATTTAGCACGTTTTCGACTGATTTCATCGTTTGAAACGAACAACTTTCCGATCGTTCTAAGCCTTTTGATTGAATGACTCATGGAATAGTGTACATTGAATGTCATTTATAACTATTGAAATTCAGAATAAAAATTGGATTTATTTCAAGAATTCAACAAACAAAAAGAATGGATATTTCAATTAATGTCAACATTACACACGTGTAATTTATTCGGTTTGCTGTTCCCGTTCAAATATTGCCACGAAAAATCCATCGGTTCGATCAATATCTGGTTTGGCATAAAGACACTTTTTGCCAATGTGTTTGTACTTGGGACTGCCGAAATTTTTCCATGTTTCCGCAAATTCGATTGGTTTCACCAATTTCCAATAACTGTCTGTGCATATTTCGAGTGCCCGTTGAATGACCTGAGAAGGTGATAATTTCAGATTAATTTCCCGTTTTCTCTCACAAGCTTAAAACATGATATTACCTGTTCATTTTCTTCGACATTGATTGAACACGTTGAGTAGATCAATTTCTTGGCGTTTGGAAAGTTTTTCAATGCAAAAATCAACATTTTCGATTGTAACGATTGCAATTGAAGCAATCTGTCGACGGAATTTTCTTCGAAAATATTGATGCGATTGGTCATTCCACTACCAGAGCATGGTGGATCTAGCAAGATATACTCCACCAATTCGTATTCAGCGGGATCTGAAATGTATAGCATGTTTGTTAAAATAAATTCCAAACGATAAGTCTAGTGCTAATTCAATAGAAATCGTGCCAATTTCAACAGACCTATCGAAAGGATGTCGTCATTGATGGTTTTGACAATTTTGCAATTTGTTTTCTGTGCAAATTGAGTTAATGTCTCGAAACGTCTTCGATCTCGTTCCACTGCCCAAATTGTTCCTCGATTTTTCATGATGGCTGCCAAATGCGACGTTTTCATACCGGGTGCGGCACACATATCCAATACATAACTTCCACGTGGCGGGCTCAATAAGAATGATGGCAAACAACTGGCTTTGTCTTGAAGAATGACTTTAGATTCTTTGGTTAAACTGCTCAATGCCCAGTATCGTTTACTGCTCGCTGGGAACACAAACAAGTCTTTTACATGTATATCTGCAACGAATTGCTCGTCACTGAAGTTTTCGATTGCATTCAGGAAATCATCGTAATTTTCACATTTTACTTCAATCCATCCATCGTTGGCAAATACTTCCATAGCCTCTGATCGTGACATTTGATTTCTGTTTACACGAACATATCGAGGTTTTGCCACTAAAATGGTGAAGAAAGAAAAACCAATTAATAATAATAGCAAATTATATTCAAGAATTGACATGAACCAAGTCATTCGAAGAACAAAGACTAAACAGGCATACCGCTATTTTGTACGGACGAACCAGCGCTAGTTCCAGATTTCCCTTCATTTTGGATTTCTGCTAATATTTCTTTGAATTTCTCTTCGTAACCAGCAACACACAATACCGGCTTTGACTCTCCATTCAATTTTTTTGCTCCAAACACCAATTCGGTTACCAAAACGTAACACAAATACTTGTCAAGTCGATTTTCTCGCTCCAAAATCTTACTCCGTTCCAGCAGAGCATCGATTGTCCCCTTATTTTGTGAGATTTTGCTGATTAATGCATATAAACGGTTGGTTTTCTACGAAAGAGACGACAATTTTGACGTGAGATAACAAACTTTGGATAATTTACATCGAAAATGAATTGTAGAAGTTGTGTTTACCGCATGTTTTTCTGCAAATATCTGCCCTTTTATTGAAGCATTACTTTCCATTGAGTTTTTCAGAACTTTGGCCGCTTTTTTGTACTGCATCGGCACCTTAATTGAATGTTTAAATTCCGTTTCAACTTCCATCGTAATTTATATTTATTTGATTCAGTTTGATTTGTTTTCACCGAAGAATAACAAAACCGCGTGTCACAGACAACAACTCTGAGAATGACAGCCGTGTTTGACTTTTGGCAGAGTGTCAGCTTCAGTTAGCACATGCTTTTCACCAGATGTCGCTCTCTCATCATTTACGCGTGAATTTCAAAAATAGCTAAATTTTCACTCAACTCATTCATAAATACGAATTTGGCCGTCGTTGAAGTGACAGGTAATTAAATAGACGTGATATTAGAAGGTTTTACCGCTTACACTCGTCCATAATGAATCTTTTTAGTTGGAAATTATCTTAGCCGAAACAAAATATATCTTCTGTTGCATTAATCATGATTGGTGAATTCTAATATGCGTGGAAGCATACGGATGTGTGTAACTTACACATATGTGAGTACATTTGTGTGGGTATGATCCTTGTTTCATGAAAATTCAACTGTCAATATATGATTACAGCTGGTTTTTGCAAATGTGTAAATTGTGTGTATTTAAAAAATCAAAACGATGGAAGACGACGTTGAAAATGTGAATTTCTTAAAATGCATGAGACGAATAAAACATGGCATGGTCCTAATTGCGTTTGTCTTTCCCATAACCGTGTTTAGCTTGAATATTCTTGTTTGGGTAATGTATAACAGTGACATTATGGGCAAGGATATTTTTCTTGCAATGTTGCATATTTTCTGTTTGTTCTTGTCATCAAATGATATCTACTCAGATCCTATTTCGATTCAAATGATCTGGTGTTCTATTGTACCCATCACAGGTATTACAATTACAATTTAATTAAAAGTATAACGATAATTACACAATTTTCAAGTTTTCAGTATTTGTTTTGATATTGACCGCGTATGGAGAAAGCATCAAAGCGTACAAATATTACTATTGTGTAAAAATTTTTATCTACGAAAGTATCTAGGTTTTGTCAATTTTTACATGTACGTATATTCGTTGAAGAACTTATGGTCGATCAAAAGTTCTATGGAAACGTTGCAAAAAGAAGTTACAATGAATGCAACAATTAAATTACATGATTTATTATGTGATCCGAGATGATTTAACAGACTGTACACTGTACAGTTGGAAATGATCATAATGAAAGAATGGGGGAGGAAGTATAATCGAGACTCGGAAAATAAGTAATAATAACAGACTGTACTAATATTTGTCGACAATTGCTACAACCTCATTCTCAAAACTCAATTGTGTCCATAATTTCAATAAAATCCAAAATATTGTTGATCATATGTTCAAAGTGTGTATTTGCCATGAAATTGAGGCGAAGAGGTTAATTTTAATCAGAAATCTATTCGTGTGCTGTAACAATTTGGTCACATTGATAGAGACATTTTTTTATTCGCATTTTCTATAAATAAACAAAAACGTTGTGTTATGCTTGTGTGTGCTACACATTTGAGAGACCAAAAAACGTTCGAAGAGTAAACATAAGAGATAACGTTCATTGTGTTTTCAATTAATTCATATAAAACATATGTATATATGTATACATACATCACGTTGATGCATGTTTGTATACACAGTACATCAATTTCGAACATTTACACTCAAAATTAGGATGATGTGTATGTCGTTCGTTCAGATGTATAGCCATATAAAGCCTAAACAAGTACATTCAAACTCAGTGAAGCATATAATCTCTGGTATTCCATTTTACCATTGTCACTAGTAGCTGTATTTTTTTTATCAAAATGCATTTGTATCAATGTATTTTTTATCAATGGTGATTTATAGAGACTATTTATTGCGTCTAAATTTTGCGCATCAGTGTAACTTGTTAGTCGGCATAGATCTGTGCATTTGCACGGAACTTATTCACTGTGACAGAGATGTCTGGTAAGAATTGAGAAAAAAGTTTTGCTTTGCATCAAAACATAAAGTTGTTTTGGCTTGTAATAAATCAAAGTGATCACGATATTGTTTGATTTTGAAACAATTTAAAGCGAGTTTTGAGCACAACTAAATATGTGGTTTTTGTGTGATGAAAACCAGTTTGCATAAGCATGTGACATTCATCAAGAGACTTTCACTTGATATGAAATATTTGAAATAAATATCAGAGAACACAATTGAATCAAATATTGAAAGAATATTTAAAATTTGTGCAATTGCAGAAGAATTTCCCTAAAATAAATCAATTAAGTCTGTCTTTTCAATGTTTTTTTCTTTGTGTAAAATAGGACGAATACTGATAAATATTGGCAAATAATATAGCAAAATAATCATCGCGACTCAGTAATAGTTGTGATTTCAAGTGTCTATTTATCAACATTACTTTGTTAATCTCGTTTTATTTCAGATAATCAAACCAAATTGATTGTAGGTACGGCTGTGGCTGTAGGTACTGCTGTGGCCGGTTTGGCATACTTGTATTTGAAGCGAGCAGAGGAACCGATTCCAACTAAGTAAGATTACACGTTTTTTTTTAAAGACGATTGCTCAATTTCAATACTGAAATCCCTATCTCAGATGGAAGAAAGTGGGCCAAATCATTGATTTGAACTGTTTCCCAGTGAAATCATGTGCGCCAGTCAAGCGGAATTCGTTCGATTGTCATTTGCTCGGAGTGGAATATGAAGGTCTTTTTGATCGTTGTTTCATTATCTCGCAGAATGGAAAGCAGACCACAGCTCGAGTTCATCCAAAAATGGTTTTGATCCAGCCAAAAGTCGTTGGAAACGAACTGATTTTGTCTGCACCAGATAAACCAAATTTTGTACTGAATTTGGATGAACTGAGAGAAGAGTCGATCAACGGCAAAGTTGAATGTTGGTATGCGAAGGTGAATGGCATAGATGCTGGAGATGAGGCTGCCAATTGGTTGTCTGAATATATTGTCGGCAAGCCCGGTGTATTGCGGCTACTTTACTATCCATATTCATATCCAACAAAGGGAGTTTCGAAGAATGATCGAGTTTGGAAGGCATACAGAAACGAAGATGCAGGAACCTATCATGATAAAACCAGTTACATGCTGATAAACCAAGGATCAATCGACGAATTAAACTCACATTTGGATCACGTGGTAAAACCCCTTCAATTTCGTCCGAATCTGGTTGTCGAAGGACCTGATGCATACGATGAAGACAAGTGGAAATGGGTTAAAGTGGGCGATGATGTCATTTTTCGCGTACTAAAACCATGCACGAGGTGAGGAATGGGAGATTTTTGTTCACATTTTAGCGTTTTTCATTTTTTTAGCAATAGAATTTCTCTTTTGGCATCGATCTAACATTAATTTGCAATAATTTTGTCCATGAAACAGATGTATTTTCACTAATATCAATCCGGAGACTGGTGAGCGTAATCCAAAACATCAACCACTTGAAACATTGGTTAAGAATCGCTCGATAATTCCCAATAATAGTCCAGTTATGGGCACTCAGATGGGCGTTAGAGTTACGGGAAAAATTTCCATCGGCGACGCAGTTTACATCAGCGATGAAAGTGAAGCGTGAAACGTCAACGAAAATCGCAGTTTTAGTTGTTAATTGTTAATGAGGAAAAATAGTGGAGGCTAAGTTCTGTTTACAAAGACCATCGGCCAATCATTGGTTTTGCAATTTATATATAGTTTGATTCAATACATTCCTTTTTCAATAATAATGGTTATTTGGTCAGTTTAGATCAAAGCAAATCATCAATTTTATATTTAGATGTTATTGATTGTTAACAATTGAGCATAATTTCACAATGCATGGAATTCAATATTGGATTTTTGTTGGGATATACATACGAATTGTATAAATTGTTAGAAGACATGTTATTTTAAAGAGATCAATGAAACCATTTTTGATAATTGCAATTCTTTCATTTGAGCGAGCAAACGAACACTATGTGACTTTGAATTTATTCGAACACACGATAGATACTTGACAGCGAGAGAGCAGTGCAACGATAAAAAATTAATGCATTAAGCTCTTATTTCTGCTATGTGCAATTCCAGACCACTTCAATTAGATTGAATGTATCTAAAGTTTAAACTTTAAAGCTTTTTCCAAGGAAATAATATATTTTTCTGGACATTTTATTTTTCGATTAAATAAAAAAATAAAATGCAAATCGTTTGCTTTGTTTCATACGGAAATAATCAGTTTCATACGGAAATAATCAGTTTCATTCAAAATGTTATGGACACTTGAAAAATCCTCATCCAAATTGAAGTCGATTACTCGAGCGGCATCTGTTGGTGAAACTTTTCAATTTACGCCATTTAAGAGGTGATAATGGGATATTGCGAATATTTTTTCAATTGAAAAAATACATATATTACCACACACTTTTGAGCAAAAACTATGAATCAAACGAAAGAAAATGACCTTTCAATATTTTTATCTCACCTCGGGCCAGCCATGAATATGCTGTTATGCTGAAAATGTTTCAATCCAATTGAATCATTCAATTGCATTAAAGCCACCAAATTGATATGAAAAATGAGTCATACCATCAGTTATCAAAGTAAAAAATGCGGATCATTGTGATTCAAAAAAATAGTATATTTGAAACTCTTATTCTCTAGTACAATCTAACCACTAATAAACATGCGTGTTCAATGATCATCCTGTTCATCTGATATATTAACTGTTTCTCCATGTAAAAAATGTTTACAAAAGATTTGTGTCCATGTGTTTGATGGTTCAGATCTGACCGTTTGAAGCGGGGTCGCAAGTCTATTCGAATCTAGTTCAGCCGTGTTTTTTTCATCACAATTTCGAGTTTTTATCATTTCACAATTCGTCGTATTCGAACACAAGACAATTTCTTTTTCTTTCTTTCTTTTCTTCCAAGACGAACAAAAACATGTTGTCGCTGATAAACATCAGATTTTTTTTTTTAGCACATTGTTGCAAACTAGAGTTGAATGTGTGATATTTGGATAACATAATACAAACTAATTGAATGCGGTACAAATTAAATTATAAAGAGAATAGAAAACAAACAAAAATCATAGGATTATAGGAAAATATTTCAAACCAATGTGATTATCACCGAACGCAGCGATAAATCTAATGCTTTGTTGAATTGTTTTTTTTTTTAATCTATAACGCGTTTATTCGGTCGGATGTTGCTTTTTCAGCGCTTATGGCTGATATTTCAACGCTTATGGACACACTCCTGCCACAACAGTCCGCCGCATGCCATACTCACGATAACATAAATGATGAATAAAATTACAGCACCCACGATCACGTACTGTGAAATGAAGGAAATGTTAGAGCAAAATATCTTGATTGTACGGTTTCAATTTGGCCGAAGTCAATGTACGAACCATTTTTATGTTATTCCAAAACATGGCTCTGGCCAAGTTGCGTGATGTTTTCCTGAACGATACCGATGTGTCGCGCAAATTTTCCGTCTTATTCACCAATAACTCAAGACGTTCGCCACGTGCTGTCACATTTTCTGTGGAAAATAAATGAACAGGTTGTTTCCAATAAATATTTTTACATAATTATTCAAATTGTTCTTCATATTATCCAAAACCTTACCTATGTTTTTGACCATAATATCCTTAAGTTCGTCAATTTGTCCGTGCACCCGTGAGATGGCATCAAATTCATTCGATTCGCTATAGTGTTTCATTTCGTATGCGAGAATCGGTGAAAATTCCGTGTTCATGGCATATGAAATGGCCGTTGCCGCTTGTAAGCCATATTGCATCAAGAATCGTCGTTTGATTTCGGTGAGAAACATGAAGGCTCTGGCCCGTTCAAATTCATCATCCGTAATGCACATGTAAATGATACGATCTTCGCTAATAAAATGAATCAAATAGTTTCCATGTGCATAGGTCAATTTGTGATTGTGTGATGGGATATTTTTGATAATTTGTTCGGTAACTTCGGCAAAATTTCCAACGCATTCTGCATTTTTCGCCAGTACGGTCGTACCACGCGATATAACACTGTATAAAATCGGCATTTTGACGTTTCCACTTGTTTACTGCCGCTTAAAAAATTCTGTAAGTAAACAACGACGGGAAGTGTGTATGAGAGAGAGAAAGAAAAGCAGATATGAGAATGTATGGTTTCTCAGAACAAGTGTTTGCTCATTCTCATTCGCATATCAAATATAATTTCTGTTCTTCTGCTTCGAAAAGGCGGCGAGCGAACAAAAATGAAACTCGATATTATGTGCGAGGTTGAGAATGCGATAATGATTAACTTTGTTGTTGTTGTTGTTGTTGTTGTTGTTGTGGTTGACTCACCAATTGAAGTATTTCACAGTGCGAATGTAAAAGTAATGACAATTTGTCCGTACTACGTTCAATCTGTCATGCAACACACTTTTTTCTCTCTGCTTCTATATTTGTTTTGGTCTTTCACATCGAAATTGATTGTATCTCTGAATGTCAGTGTTCTCGAACAAATATACACACACAATGGAATACAATGCCGATTGCCCGGATTCAATATGAAAATGTTGCTTTAATTAGGTTCTTATTCACACCAATAGCACCATATTTTGATTGCTGATATATAAATTCCTTTGTTGTCACTTTCTGATGGTGATGATACATATACACAAAAAAAAAAACCTTACTATATTATCTATTGCTTTCTCAATTTTTTATGAGGTGTTTCCGTTTATCGTATTTACATTAGATTTCGAAATCCAGCAGAAAATTTCAGAAAAATTCGTTCAACTCAAATGAAATTGACTCAATGCGTCGCTTAAATTTATCAACTTGTTTACTTTTTTGTCCGATTTGAGTTTTTGCTCGTAATTTCATTGTTTTTCTTGCATCTGATTACTCGCACGTCATTCACACTGAACAAATGAACATTTCCATCCATTGAACTGAAATCACGAAAACATTGTCGAATGACTTTGGTTGAGTGGATGTTGTTATAAAATGGTTTGGAGGTGATTCTAGGTCAATTTCATGTACTTTTTCGAAATTAATCCATTTCATATAATTTTTCATTAAATTTTTTAACATTTACAACCATTCATTTAATTTTTATTCATTTAAATTGTAAATTTTTCCCCAAAATTCATCCAATTCGCCTCATTCATTCACCGCTAGATGGCGTTCGCAAACCAGCTGACAATCACATTTTATACCAATTTATGCCACTTTTACTTTGTGCACACACGTAAACAACGCGATTTCGGCTAACATTATAACAATTTGTCTTTGACAGATTCTCTCCAACTATCACGAAACATTTTTTTTTTTATTCATGTGGCACACGACGAATTATTTAGTAAAATAAGGGAAAAGTGAAATCAAATCGAATATCATTGTGCAATTTCAATTATTTCATATTTTTCGATCGAGTCTATCGCATGCTCGCTGTATAGATCTAGAATAAGACCGTACAAATAGTGGATTAGATTAAGTGCAAATAACGAAAAAGAAAGAAAAAACCCATTTACAATGGTTTTAGCTGATTTAGGTCGAAAAATTACGAATGCGTTGCATTCGCTTAGCAAGGCAACTGTAATCAATGAAGATGTAAGTATTTTACGATTGTGTAAACAAAATACAATTGTTTTTGTCGTTGATTTTAGCGTGCTAACCAGATGTATGGGTTGGATTTATTTTTAGGTGCTGAATTCAATGTTGAAAGAAATTTGCGCCGCACTTCTTGAGGCGGATGTGAATATTCGATTGGTGAAACAATTGCGTGAAAATGTTCGGGCTGTCATTGACTTTGACGATATGGCTGGCGGATTGAACAAACGTCGTATGATTCAATCGGCTGTTTTCAAAGAGCTTGTTAAACTCGTCGATCCCGGAGTCAAGCCATATCAGCCAGTGAAAGGACGACCAAATATTATTATGTTCGTCGGATTGCAGGTAAACACGAGATTTGTTTAGAGTTCTCTCAAGTTGAACTGAACTTTGATGTCAAAGTTCAAACTACTTGAGCATTCGGAATTTGCTTGAAAATTTGTGGATCTTCAAACTAAATTCGAATAACCATTTCGTTTTCTTTGAAGGGATCTGGTAAAACAACGACCTGTACCAAACTAGCGTATCACTATCAGAAAAAGAATTGGAAATCATGTTTGGTGTGCGCTGATACATTCCGTGCCGGTGCATACGATCAAATCAAACAGAATGCAACCAAGGCAAGAATACCATTTTATGGTAGTTACACAGAAGTGGATCCGGTTATTATTGCCCAAGATGGTGTAGAAATGTTCAAAAAGGAAGGTTTTGAAATGATTATTGTGGATACGAGCGGTCGACACAAGCAAGAAGAATCATTGTTTGAAGAGATGTTGGCAGTTGCCACTGCCGTTCAACCAGACAACATTATTTTCGTGATGGATGCCACAATCGGACAGGCTTGTGAAATTCAAGCACGTGCTTTCAAAGACAAAGTCGACATCGGTTCGGTTATTATCACAAAATTGGACGGCCATGCTAAGGGAGGTGGCGCACTTTCAGCGTAAGTTTGGCACTTTTTTTTTCCAAAGTGAACGATTTTTTTTTCAATGAATTGACTATTATTTTATCGAAAAAACTCGGTCTGCTTTCTAACATAATGGCCCAAAATGTAGACTTCCTTTTGAAAATTTTGTTACAACATTTAAAAAAAAAAAAACCAAAAATCACATTCCAACTTTCCCATTCCAGTGTTGCGGCCACAAAGAGTCCAATTATTTTCATTGGAACGGGTGAGCACATCGACGATTTGGAGCCATTCAAAACGAAGCCATTCATTAGTAAATTGCTCGGTATGGGTGATATCGAAGGTCTTATCGACAAAGTAAATGAATTGAAATTGGATGACAATGAAGAGCTGCTCGAGAAAATCAAACACGGACAATTCACAATTCGTGATATGTACGAACAATTCCAGAATATCATGAAAATGGGACCATTCTCACAGATTATGGGCATGATTCCGGGCTTCTCACAAGATTTCATGACAAAAGGTGGCGAACAGGAATCAATGGCGCGCATAAAACGTTTGATGACCATGATGGACAGTATGTCGGACAATGAATTGGACAATCGTGATGGTGCTAAGCTATTCAGTAAACAGCCAACTCGTGCAGTGCGTGTAGCTCAAGGATCTGGTGTGACCGAACGCGAAGTAAAAGAATTGATTTCACAGTATACGAAATTCGCAGCGGTTGTCAAGAAAATGGGCGGCATTAAAGGATTGTTCAAGGGTGGCGATATGACGAAAAATGTGAATCCAACGCAAATGGCAAAGCTAAATCAACAAATGGCCAAGATGATCGACCCGCGAATGTTACAGCAAATGGGTGGAATGAACGGATTGCAAAGCATGTTAAGACAATTGCAACAAGGAGCCGCCGGTGGTTTGGATAGTTTGATGGGAGGTTTCGGTGGTGGTGGACATTAGTTAAAAAAAAAAAATATGCATGTTTTAACATTTTTTTTTTATCTTTTATTTTTCCGTTTACGTTTAAATAAAAATAAAGTATTCGAATAAATGCTTTCCATTACTTTACTCATGCAACAAAAGAAAAATACTACGAAGAAAAAACAACTAGTTCTTTGTTCAAGTTCACTAAAATAGTTAACTATCTTGAGAACTGGCACTTGAGACACTTGACGTCGTTGTGTTTTCCTGATGAGACAAAATATGCGAAAATTACTTGCGAAATTCTTGAGTCGACAATTCTATTTGTATGCCTTCGGCTATTGTTCATCTTCAATTACGCTTAATTTGGTAATGCCAAACGAAGACGCCATTGGAAACTTTTCGTATCTGCACTCGTTGTTGCGTACGAGCGTAAACGCGATATGTCGAAGAGAATTCATTGAAAACTTCAACAGTAATAAGCTTTCTCTTCTTTTTCTGTTTTAACATAAGGACATGCTTCGTTCCATCGTCACGTTCCCTTTTTTTTCATGTTGCATATGAATGGACCGATTCATTACAAAAATGCACAGAAAAATAATGCACTTGAATCTGGTGTGTTGTTTTCTTGTTCTCTCACTCCCTCTATCTCGCAGACCTGCTAAAAATAATTGCACCGACTAGTGTATTCGGAGGTGGAGAGGGTGTATGGAATAAATGTGTTTCATTTTCTGTGATGAGAACAGAAGAAGTGTGTAACATTGTTCAGTTAGGTATTTGTGCAACAAAAATGAACTACCCATGGCTAGAGCTTCAGATCTTTGAGTGATTTGTCTGCGCTGGCAACAAACATGTCCCGTGAAACCTTTATATGTCTTTCATGATGTTTTATCAACCACTTGAAAGCTACTTGATATTGAAGTGTGGGCGCGGAAGCGATGATGATGCTGTAGGAAAAAAGGAGTCAAATGAATGAGAGATGACATGAGGATAACATCTATTTGCCATTTGATTCAGTTGCATTAATTGAATAACCCCGATGCTGAAGTCAGTAAGTCGGCAGTCGCTTCGACACCACATATCTCAGCTAACTGTTTATTGCTATTTAATTGTATGGTTTCGCTTCGGTATCTCTCTCGCAGCAGCTATAACCAGCACAGTGTCATAAATACAAGTACAATGGCGAGCAGCGTAACTAAATCATGTCTCTGTGGGAGAAGAGAAAATCGACTCGATCGTACGGACTTGCGTATATTTTCCCGTTATCATTTCGGTTTCTATTGTGTGTTGGGTGCGGGTGTATGCGTTCGGTAGCGTCGAACCAATTTTCCAACAACGAGAGTGCTTTATTGTAGGAGTGTGCGGTTGTATGGGTGTGTGTGTGTGTGCGTGTGAGTATTGTGCATAAGTGCCTGCATACAACGATATAGCCGCACAACACACAAACATTGTTCGTATTCATCCCAAGAGAGGGACAGAGAGACAGCGAGAGAATAAAGATTCAGAGTAGAATATGGCATCATCGGTGTTTGTGTAGCGGCAACTCACATCAGAAGCATTTATTCAGACGAAAAGTATGGTCGCACAATAAAGGATCGGAGGCGAGCAAAGAAGCAAAGAAAAAGGCGACGAGAAAAGACGGAACACCTTGATTGTCGACAATAACGACATCAAACGAGCGAACTTGGTTTTCCGGGTTTGTCGTGCGATTTTCAGTTTTAGGAAGTAATTTTCTGCAAAAGTGCATAAACAATTGAATAGAAAAAAAAAGGGAACACGAAGTGCTTGATTTGCTGCTCAGCTTTTAATTGAGTTGTGTGGGCGTGTGTTTACGTTTTATGTGCTACAACAACCACAACTATACGACTGAATATAGTTGTGCCTGAAGGAACTGTGTGTTGATTAAGTTGATTTTTTCCCCGGCTGCTCGAAAGTTTCCTTTTTTTTCAGCCCTCAAGGGCTGCTTTATCGTTGCATTCCAGTCAAGATGCCATTCCATTCAATACAATGAATGAATAACAGGAAACTATTTAGCGATTGAATTTTTGGCTATTTGCCATTACGACTGGGAAAAAAAAGCATCCGGCAACAAAGTGTGGCTACAAAGTTCGATTTCTGTGACTAAGTGGTGAAAAAGGTGGTTTGAAATTGTCTGTACTTAATTGCAATCAGTAATAAATATCGATACAACAAGCCGAAGTGCGTGAACAAGTGATGGTATGATTAGGAAGTTGATGAAGTTTAAGATAAGTGAGAAGCCACCAAATAAATACTCATTCAAATTCATTAAAATTGATTGAAACGATTTCAATTATAAGAATTTGCGTCTACTCTGTACAACACACGGTGTGTCTGTGCGGTCGCATTCTCTCCTCGCGATATTATGCCGCTGATGATGATGACACGATGATGAGTGCACATGACCGACTTCTACAGCCACTAATCGACTGAAATGTGTTTGCATTAACGATTTAGGCAACTCAACTCTGATTAACATTACTGCCTCGTACTCTCTCTCTCTCTCTACCGCCAATTACACACATGATTCAAGCGGCGCGCAAAATAAAGTTCACAGACAAATGCAAAAACAAAAAATAAAATAGGAAAAAAAAATACAGCAACAACCAGAGCCCGTACTCAAAACCAATTGAAACAAATGATTCTGCTCCAGCAGATGTGTTTTAGTTATGATCAATGTTAAGTGAGGTTTTCAAAAGAGAGCATTAAATGAAAAAACAAATCCAACAACAACAAAACACGTCGACGTATATATACGTTTTACATTACATTAATACCGTGGTTAAAACGCGTTCACGGGGCATATTTTAAAATGCCACCAATATCAATAATGAAAACACACATAAACCGAGGGCTTTTGTATAAAAGTTTATTTCTAAGTGAATGGTTTTAGTGCTGTGAAGTGTGCTTCTGTGCGATGGTGCGATGGCCACTGATTAACTATAATCAGCAAATTGTGAAAAATTAGGGGAAATAAATACATACGATGAACTAACTTCCGTCGTTGTCACGAGAGTGAAGCGAGAGAGAGGAAAAAAGAACGAATTAATATTACGAGCATTGGAAAAAGTTATTGAACAGCGCCAGTTGCCTGTGTTGTCCCGTGTTCAAATGGCGATTGTGTGAGATTCAATTCACTTCAGAGTCAGTTGCTTGGGTACAGCCCAAGCCGTATAATATGAAAAGCGCAACCAGAGCCACTTCATAAATTCGATGCTCATAAAATTTTTTTATCGTTGTACCACGCGAATTGAATCTCGATAATCAGTTCAGTGCGCGCAACAGCCGCCGAATACTAATAAATGTGATTTAATGCGAAGAAATTTTGTGTGATTTTAAATAAACATTTTCTTAACGACGAGATTTGTTTGTGTGTTGCCGTCCGGTCTTTCGCCCTGTTTTCCTTTTTGCTTTTCACTGGGGGCACGCATCGACCAAATTATCGTATTCGGTCCAGATGAGATTCTAAAATCGATGAAATTCACCCAAAAAAGTACTTTCTAATCATAAACTCGAATGCGAAACGAGTGAGTGAGTGTGTTGAATTCGAAACCAAGTGTCCTTTTTGCTGTGCGAATCGGTCAAATAAAAAATTAATCGAGCGAAACGGCAAGCAGTTTGCTGTACGTGTGTGTACGCGCGAGGTCGAAGTTGAAATTTATCGAAATTTTTCCCTTAGAATTTGTTTGTGTGCTTCACCTGACTTATTTAAAGAAAACCAAGATGGATAGTTCACCAGATTTATCATTGAAACTGAGACGAGGGTCAAACGATTCCAGGGACTCATTTTATATGGAATTTAAACAGGGCATTGATTCCGATATCGAAGAAGTAGCAACAGTTGCGACAGCACCGGATAATATTGATATTGCAAGTGATTCGAGTGAATCACAAGCGGTTGCCGTGTTACCACCCGAGCCGGTTGTTCAAGACGTTGAAAGCGATGAAAAAATCGAGCAGTTGAAATTAGTAATTGATGAACCATTGCCTCCCGCACCACCATCGCCGCCACCATCTCCACCACCACCACCGGTGTTAGAATCTATTCCAACTATTCCCACGGGCGCTTTGGATACGTCTACAATAACCAATTTAACGGATGCGAGCACGACCGATGAAGAGGACATTTCACAGATAACACCATTGCCGATGCCCATTTTGCCAGCACTGAAAACCGATCTGCTTCAAATGATGCCGCCAAACATACCATTGGTCGACGATGAAGAAGGGTAAGAGCATGCACGTAATCAAGTTGAACAATGTATTTTGTACTTTCATTCAACATGTATTCACATTCATGAACTAAGTGAATTGCAAATATGATCACCTCTACGCACAATAAATGTCGTAGCCAGCGGTGGCACGCATCAAAAATAAGGGTTTTCTACACACTCGCACACGCAACCATCATTCAAGTCGTAAGCCACGATGTTGATGTTAACCTCGACGAACAGGTTCTATTTACGATGCATTATCAAGAGAGAGAAAGAGAGAGAAAGAGAGAGAGAGAGAGAGAGAGAGAGAGAGATAAATCGTGTACAATATGTTTGAATAAAAATCAAGCACTCAAAAAGTGTGTGATATTTATTCACTGGCACAAAACCCATTTACAATGTTTACAAGGGTTGCTCGTCGTAAATTAAATGACAGCGAAAGACGATGCACGAACATAATGCTATGCTCAAAACCGTCTTGTTTCTCGCTCTAGTGCTTTATTACTAGCTGTTGACGTTCAATTTCCTTGGGCATGGAGCATTTACAATTCCCCAAAAATTGATAAAGATCTCTCTCTTTCTCTCTCTCTCTCAATTCCCTTTTTTTCGCTTCCATCTAATTTATGCTCTAATTATCGTTTAGACGATGCATCGTCGTTTGAAAACAATAAAAACCCGCGGCACATTATGTGTTGTGAATGCAACAACCCACCTACTATAACCACTTGAATAATTTAGGAACATTCTTCGAAAACCATAATTTCTCCGAGTAGATGTAGAAAAGTGTGAGTAACAAGTAACAAAAAGCGGCGCCAAAGAATTTTCTCATTTCAAATAGCAGTTTTTTTTTTCTTCTTGTTCTGTTGCTTTCTTACTGATTCAGTCTCACCCCAACATTTCAAATTGTCTGAATTGTTCTCTCGTTGGTGCGGTCGGAGTGAATATGTTTTGTCGACAGAGAAGAGAAGAAAAAAGTATGTAAAGAAAAAAAAAGAAATCAGTTTTTTGTGAATGTGTGGATTTTCTCACTTTGGCTGCGAATCAAAAATCCACTAGGCGAATTGTATTTAAATTGCTGTGGAAATACGTAAAGCAAATACCCAAACGCCAGTAGAATGAAAAACAGAACGACGCGCATTATACGCACATGTTGTCAATGCACATAACACAAAGCGCGCACACAAAACTAACTTTGCTTCATTTGTACAAGGGAAACTTTTCTCACTCACTCGAATTTACAACAATTGGCCCAAAGGGGAGAACCGTACAACATCCCTCTCTCTCTCTCTCTCTCTCTCTCTCTTACACACTCGCTCAAACAAAGATATGCGAGCAAACATTCTTCCATGGTCTACGGCGAATGGCAATAAAAAAAAACCGAAAGTACGACGCAATATGTAGGTCGATAACCTCGTTGCTTCTTCTTATTGTTGTTTCTGCTGCTCGACAGCCCTGTGATGGAATATTGCGTGCACTTTCGTCAAATGTTGTTGTTCGCCACTTACGATAAAAGCGAACAACCGCCAATACAACAATAAACTACGACGGAATACACCATAAGCTCATAGACTTTGAGTTATTGTAATATTTATTTGCTGAATGCATTCTTATGGTCTTCATTTTTTTTCCTGCTTCTTCTTTATCATTCGCGCGCTGTCGATTTGAATGCCAATCGACGGAAGCAATTTCCAGCACACAGATATGTTAAATGTGAGTGTGTATATCGCTACGAGATATAAGTATTGCTTTTGTTTGATTTTGCAATATAAGTCAGAAACATACAAGTGGCTGAATGTGGCTGAATTGGGAATAACAGTCACGTCGATTTATGCCATCCGTACAAAACAAAGCGAAAGAGATTGTGCGATTTTCCATTTCATATTGTTTGCATTGTTTACCGTGACAAATGGCGAATGGATATTTAATCGGGTTAGATATTATTGTTTGACTACAGAATTTATGGTCTATATGCCTTCCTTCCTCCCATCACCACCATTCACCAACGGAAAGCCTAGCAGCACAATCACGAGTGCATGATTTGCAGAAATATATGATGCGAAAAAGAATCGAAAAGGGAGAAGAGAGAAAAGGGGAGCAGAAAAAAAATACCGGATTGTCTTACGATAAGAATTAGTTGTTTGGTTTGGTTCGGTTTCAAACACACTGTGATTCCTATAGTCGTTTGTGCTCCCTTTGTGCGAATCCCTTTGGCGATATTCGAGAAGACTTAAATGCACTCTCTTTCTCTGTGTATAAACTTTAATGCGCTTTGTGATTTATTATTGTCAAAGATCTGCCGAGAACGTCATTTGTGATAAGGCATTGGCATATCCATGTGAACTCGTAGCCCAAGACAAACAAATGAATGAATGAACTCGTTCGTCTGATGGATTAAATTCTTTAAAAAAAAAACTATGATTGAATGCGTCGAACGTAGGTCAAGTGACAACAGAGCGCTCAAATGTGCATTTATACATAACGAACAGGAAACGGCAATCAACATCAATGTTTTTCATAAAAATAAACCGTGTTAACAATCACGTTTACATCGTCAAATTTCACATGTGCCGCCGCTGCCAAAAATAGTTTCGGATCGCGAAGAAACTTTTAAATAAACTCCCATAAATTACATCGATACGTCTGAAATGTGTGTGCTCATTTCTTCGGTTTGATCAAAAAGTTTCGTGTTCTCATTTGATTTGATGAATTGACGCCTCGGAGACAACCTACATCCACCCATAAATCATTCCAAAATCTCTCTCTCTCTCTCTCTCTCTCTCTTGAATTCCATCGCAATTGTACGAAAAACACAAAACCAGCGTTTGTCTCGAGCAAATTCTAGCTGATTACCCAATCAAATTCATTGATCTATCCTAGCCGAATATATTGCACTCTAGCAACGCGACATCGTGTATATGCGAACGTGAATGGCATGGCAGAAGAAAGGAAATCAACCGGTATAGCTACACTAAAGCCATTAAACCGAACACAATGAGATTGCAGCAAACAATTGATCCACTTTAAAAAGCTTTTCATTCAGCAGTGAATTTAGTGCTTGTTGTGTTGTCATTTAACAACTCAATCGAATGGATGACGAGAGAGAGAGAGAGAGAGAGAGAGAGAGAGAGAGAGAGAGAGAGAGAGAGAGAGAGAGAGAGAGAATTCACACACATACCGTACGCGACAAGTGGAAGAGTCGCTTCATTTATTCAATTGGATCATCACCAGAATGTGCCGAAATCTTATATTCGCAATTCAAGCGTCGTCATTCGTCAGTAAAACGTTTTCTATTCTTCATTCAATATTGCACTGACGGCAATGACAGACCGAGCATCGCGAGATAACAAATTTGAAAACGAAAGTGCGCTTCTCCGCACATGGAATAACAAGTACTGTGTAGACAATTTTTCTAGTTCGATTTGCTCTTCAAAGTTCCTTTTTTCGATTTGTTTATTCAATTTAAAATCCATTTTCCAGTTTATTTGCTTCCAAATCGATTTTTTACCGCTTGTTCATTTTGTGCAAATTGTTCAATTTCAGCGCTTTAATGGAAATTCAGCCACCTCCAATCAAAATGCCACCATCACCTACTCTATCCAATACTGCTGTTGTTTCGCCGGAAACGTTGTCACACCATTCGTCACCAGCGAAAACTTCACGGATTTGCTACCAACAACCACCGCCACATAATCTACAGCATCAAGTGATTGACGAGACCATTGGTTCAAGAATGCCTCTGTCGATTTCGACGCATCACCAATTAGCTTCCGTTGCCGTCGGAACACCAGCCGATCATCCACACTCTTCAATCAGTGGCATTTCAGGCATTCACAGTGATGTACATTTAGAACTTTTTTTTCTAAAAATTTTCGAGATTTTAATGCAATTTCATTTCGATTTTCGGACTGTTTAGTATGGTTTGGATCGTCAGCAAAGGTGCCAAAATTCAACAACAACACAAACATCACCAACTACTGGCCATCATCTAGCATTGTTATATCATTCGTCACATCATCACCATCATCATCATTCAGTGCATCCTCAATTACCGCCTGTACGTCGACCTTCACGACTGCCACCTGTCGTTTACACACGACCACCAGAAATCAAAGCGTTAGTTGTTGTTCAATTTACTTTTATCGCATTTTTATTGCCATCACAATTGTGCATGCATCCAATTATAACACAATTGTTTTTCTCTCTCTCTCTCACTCTCTTCCACACAGATATCAAATGTTTGCAACGACATTGTCAGCGCTGTACGGGAAATTGTTGGTTGTAATGGGAATTGCATTTCCAATGGCAGAAGTTATTTCTTCCTATATTCCACCGTCATTTTATGAGGTATATTTCATGCATTCTGATTTTACTTCATTAAACATCATTTAGTCGATTCACCTTTTTTTCGAACTTTCGAAAAAGCTACGACCGATTTTGTCCAATTGATTTTTTCTTTCAATTTATGAAAAACCGCTTTAGGTTTTCCGACATGAAAATGAGCTCAAATTCAAACAATATTCTATATTTTCAGGTCTTTTACTTGTATTTATACGTAGGCAGTATGTTATTTTTATTCTTCATGTATGCAACCATCATTTGGGGACGACCAAAAGTGGTTAAACTGAAAAGTATGTCAATTGATTTGATTAGCAAAACGTTTTTTTTACGCACAACTTGATAATTTTATTTCTAAATGAGAATTTGATCAGACTCTCGTGATTTCCGTCACCTTATTTCATTGTACAAAAATTACTTAATTTTTTTCTGCAGAAGAGGTAAGACGTGACACAGAAAGTGTTTCCAGTGAATTGCATAGTTCTGATGAGTCGGGCACGGAAAGTGGATCATCACGTCACAGAAAACCAAAGCGTAATGTGATTATTTCGCCAAGACGACCTTCTGTGCTTGCTGCAATCGGACGCCATCATTTCGGAAGTTTCTATTTGCGTATGGGGGCGGTTGGTGAGTGCATTAAGCTGCTTTTAAATCATTTCCATCAAGCCACATACTCACACACACACAATTAATCTCAATTGCAATTGTTTTGACAGCCTTCGGAATAGGTTCAATGATATATTCAGGCTTGGAGTTTGGCCAGTATTTTGAACTTGAACGTGACACCAAATGTCACAATGTTTTACTGGCATTGACACCAGCCACTCGAATGGCATTCATTTTCATTCAAATGTATTTCATCTTTTTAAACAACGAGGTAATTAGTTCGTTGATTGAAACAAAGAAGACTTTTAAAGTCTGAAATGTGTACAGAAATTGGCTACTAAGCATGAAAACAACGGCAAGATCTAAACTAATGCGCTTTTTATTCCAGCAAATGAAAGTTTATCGACATAAAATTATCGCACGATTCGGATTAATGCACATGATTGGCACGAATTTATCCGTTTGGCTCAGCGTTTTAATTCAAGAAACGAAACACGAAATATTAACCTTTTACGATCCCGAAAATCGAACGCTACGTATTTCACATCGATTAGGTTCGTTTGAAAACATTTTTTCATTACCCTTTCGTATTCTCTCTTTCTACATTTTACTTTGTTTTCTCCCCATTTTTAGTCGTTGCCTTCGTGATTTTCTTTCAATTTGTTCATTGTATTTTTATTTTACAGGCAACAAATTGGGTCAGCATATTGGCCAGCAGATGGGTCATTCATTGGATCATCATTCCTTGCATGACGTGACAACTGCTCATCTTCGTGTTTCACGTGGTTTGAAAGGGCCGCATCACATCTTTGAATGTCGTCGTACGAATATTATCGGAACATTGGTTCAAGATGCGTCACCGTTTCTGTTCCCGTGCACGATTGAATACTCATTGATTTGTGCTGCTATTCTGTATGTGATGTGGCGTGGAATCTGTCGACCACAGCCAGAACCAGGCGTTCGACCTATCGAAGGCCTTTCACCGTGCAAACGTTCGCCACATCATTATTCAGTCGTATGGGTTTTTTTTCCATTTTTTCAACTTTCAACTAAATTTTTTATTCAATTTAATCATTGTGCATTGTTTGTTCCATATTTAGGATTGCGCCAGAGCTCATAAGGGCCTTTTCATCGGCATTTTGATCCTAGTTTTGACAATTATTTCATTAATTTTATTCTTCGTTCTGATTTCGCGACCGGAATTTGTTCAAGTAGCAGTGACTGAAGTGACCATTTGCGAATTGACACTTTATGGAACGGCAATTTTCGCAACGTTAATCGGCATGTTTCAAATACGGCATTTGCAATACGACTCTCTGAGACACTTCACTTTGGATGACATTCTCTTAGTTGGAGGTGAGACCTAAACTAGAAATTCATATTATATTATCTTTGCTTTTCTATATATTATCAAAACTATTTTTCTGTTTATTCACAGGACAAACGGGTCTTTTCTTATACAGCATGTAAGTTTGATTTGAATATAAATGAAATGAGAATATTAACTTGGATCATTTAGAAGAAAGTTATTTCTTATTGTTTCAAATTTTCAACTCTTTCTCTCCCCTTTTTCGATAGGTTTTCAGTCATTGGTAGTTATTTTACGATGCGAAAACAGGATACACATCTCGTACTTATCACATCACTAGCATCGATCGTTCAAACGGCTTGCCAAACGATGTTCATTTTGGATGCGAGCCGACGAAATGCAGCGACCGCTGAGCATATGCGCAAGAAGCCTGGCCGTGAGATTGTGACATTTCTACTTGTGGCGAATCTTGCAATGTGGGCGATTAGCACGTTGGAAAAATCACGAGCAGAAAGTCATCCGATTCAGTTGAATTTCTATGGTCTTTGGGCTTGGACCATAATCACCCATGTGTCAATGCCATTGGCGATTTTCTACCGATTCCACAGCACAGTTTGCCTGTGCGAAATATGGAAGCGAGCGTACAAAATGAAACCAACATACATGTAAAGTGGGATGTCACATTGCTATGTTGTGTCACCACCACCAGCACGAATCAACAACGAGAATTTTGTATAATTTTATTTAAAGAGCGCGTGATTCGAGAGCGAGAAAGTATTCAATGATACGAAATGTAATGTGTTCGAAAAATGTTAAGCGCGATTTTCGATTAAGTTTAAATTGTTGCCAAATTTTTTCCGTTTCACATAATATGTTTATATGATTGAGTTATCGCAAATTACTGTTAAGTGTTGAAAACCAAAGAACGTGTCTCTTAGCTGTGTCATTTGATTTGCTTTATTATTCTTTCATCGAATGACATTGGATTTTTGAGCAATTTTTAAGGAGAGAATAATGGATCATACAGACAGCCCATATTAGCCATTTAAATTTATGCATGAATAAACAACCTAGTAACCTATACTCAGAATATCAAAGTGATTTTTTGAAGAAAAAAAAAAATAAAACAATATCGAACCTCTTTATCAATATACCATCATCATTCTCAATCTATCTATATTCATCGGAACTTTTTATCTCGTGAAAGAATTTTACTAAAACCATATATTGCTCAATATACTAACGGATCAAGAAGAAAATGAACTCTTGGGAACAAATTACAAATCTCAAACTTATATTTATTGATATTTATTGGAGTGTAACGTGCAGCGTAGGCCATAGGGATTTCGAAGGATTTTTTTTTTCGTTGTAAAAGTCGACTTTTGACTCGAACTGACATTGGCACAAAACCACCGAAATACAATAACTCATTTTATAGAGGCCAATATAGGAAGACTACACATTTCGAAATACAATCATAGACATTTTTCTGAAAAAAAAAAAAAAACTATTAACCAATAAGACGCTTCTTTCAAAATTTCGTGTATTAGCTACATTAATAACATTTTCTAATGAAACACATTTTTAATCAAATTCAGAACATTTTATTTGACGAAAAATGCTCAAAATGAGAAAAAAAAATTGAACTTTTCCAATGAAATGAATGATTTTTTTCATACTTTGAAAAAATAAGTTAAGAATAAAAATATGAATACCAAAAAAATTGACACAAATGTTCATACCAAAGTTTTTTTTTACCCAAAGCATCTACCAAGAAAAAAACCAATCGAAAAAATCTTGATTCAGCCAAAATTTTATACTCAAAAGTCATAGATATTATTGATGATAAGAAATTTTTATGTATTTTATGTGCAAATTATTTTAAGGCATTTTTGTAAAGAACAGACAGAAAAAGGTTGTAACAAAGCTTGTTCAATCACCGTCAAAACCCTTTCTCCAATCGACAAGAAAGTCGGATGAGTTGACGAAAGAAAAGAAGAATCATTTTACAAGAAAATCTCCGTTGAACATCAATCGGATGTAAAGAAAATCGATGTTCACTGTTCACCCAAATTCCAAAACATAAATCGTTCATTTGAAAAAAAAAAAAATGTGGCTTCAGGTTATTTTCGAAGCTGATTTGCCAAACAACACTCGCAATTCATTAAAATAGCATTATTTTAAGCAAATGACGTAAATTGGTGTTTGATTAATTATATTATACCCATAATCATCTATCTCTCTCGACATATACCACCCTGGTTCTATAAAAATGGGATGTGCGTTTTTGTTCCAATTGAAGTTCAAGCTGATAATAATGAGTGTGCATCAGCGGTAGAAAAACACAATCAGCAATGACAATGGAAAGGTTACTATAGAAGCCAATATCACAGCAGCAGCAGCGAAATTCCATTAAAAATTTTCCGTTTTTCTGTTCGGTACACATATCCATTGCATTGCTATAGCTACCGTCAACATTGTTGGACAGCGTCGGCTAAACATAAATAGCATCGCGTTTGAAATTCGATATACAACAAGTGTAATGTTTATTATCGGGTGTTTTGGCTGAAAAACAAGTCGTCTAATATCTCTTCCATGTTTATAATCCCGATGAAACATAAAACAAACACACGGGACAGGGCGGTTGCGACTACTTCACTATACGTATAGAGGTATACGTATTGGGAAGAGACGAGTTAAGTTTGCGTGAGTGACGGCTATGAGACGGTGATTCAATTAGCGTTGATCGATTTTAAATTCCATGACGTAGAGTGAAACCACCGATGGGGTCGACTGTAGCTAATCCAATATGCTAGCTCCGTAATGTGTAACTGGTTTCGAACTGGTGCCGTCGGTTAATGGAAAAGGGTTATGAGGGAGCAAGAGTATGAGCGAGGTTTACAGTTAAATCATGCGTAAGTATAACTCATGGTAGTATTTTCTGCGTTTGAACCAAATTTCACCGAAAAAAGCATACACACAACAACCGCTTGAATGCCTGTGTGTTGGAACAATGGCTAAGAAAAGTTGGAGAAGATAAATGAAGCCCCCAATTTAACGAAACTGTATTCAAACATTCAAGGTGAATGAACTCTCTTCCGACTCATTGAACAACCAATGATTGTGTGCATTTATTAGACCAACGGTATCACGGCTTGTCCATTGCTATTTAAACCTTTGCACGTTGTTATTCCAATACATAACAGCCCGATTAATTCGATATCCGGCGTGGAATTCGAGAGCGAGTTAGCCCATACCCAAACGAAAAAAAAAACCATTAAAACCAATTTCGATCAAGTAACGACGCTTTTTCTACAAAAGAGGAAATTATATTCCATGTTTCGTTATTAAAAGCATTTCCATCATCATCATCATCATCGAAAAACGCATGGGTAGAGCTGAACGCAACACATATATGTCACATATATCGATCAAAAAACCATTTTGTGGCGTGTATATACAAATAAAGATAGCCGCAGTTGCTATGACAAACAATTGATTTCGTGATGTTTCCACACACGCAAATTCAGTAGAGCAACAGGACGGCGAACGAACAAGCGAAACAAATACAATAATTCACAATCGGAGCGGATGGGTATATTTTTTGGAAAAAAATATGTTCACTGGACGCACAAAATGCGAAATAAACAAATCAACACACAGCAGCAGTGTGAATGCTTCGATTTGCATCGACAATCCAATAACCATACGTTCGGCACATGCGCTGTCATTCGCCCCGAAATCATTAATAAATGATCCGAATATATTGTTTATATGTACGAATTTTTTTTTTCGCCACACTCACCCTAAAAACTGACGCTCTTTCTATGACTACAAATTGAATACAATTTTCATGAAGTTGCATTTATTTTTTAATGGTCTCGCAATAATCTCGGGTTTGTTCACCGAAAAAAGAATTTCACCAATGAAATAAATGTGCAATATAGAAGATTTAGTCACGAATGCAATAGGCAAAGCAAAGCGCAAGATTGAGAACAAAGGCAATCCGAGAGAAATGCTATAGTTCTGCATCCCTCGTTTTGGAGTCGAACTCTATGTGTTTTTCCCTTATCGCAAAGTGGTCGTACGGGCTGTTGCCACATTTCCGAAGTAAACAATGCGTTCACAATCGGAAAATTCATCAGGAAAACGACAACGACGACGACACATCGACACCGCCACCACCATCATCACTATCACAAACATACGCAGGCGTGCGTCAAAGCGATTGTATTTCCTTTCTTTGTCGATTCTTTATGGATTTATTACATACACACATCTCTCGTTCACACAAAGTAAGTGTAGCATCGCAGGGCAATGGCTTATGCCAATCCGAAAAAGATGAATATCCATTGAAGTACATGCGACACAGGCGATACGCAGCTAGCGGTCTTGAGTAAAACGCAGCATGTAACGTAAGCTACCGTTGTGCGAACAAGCGACTGAGCGAGTGAACAAAACGCGCGCGCGACAGAAAATCAACCAAAGCAACGAAAGAAGCGCGAACACTTTGTGTCTACGTCCACAATATTTGTTTACTGTTGGCCGTGCTATCAAGCGGTTGCTTTGTATTGTACGGTGTTTTTTTTCTATTCCTAATTCGACGGAATAATATTTTTTTCTTGTTCTGAGCTGGATTTTGACCAGACATATCGATAGTTATTTATAAATGGAACGAGCAGAATAGAACTGCAAACTAGTTTCTTATTCAAAATGACGTAGTGTATTCATCAAGTGTGAGCGAACAAAGTTTTGTTAAAAATTAAAAGTTGGTAAATTGAATTTGAATAGAATAATCGTGATGTGAATCAGTGTTTGAAATTCAAAACCGAGGAATTGAAGTGAATCAGGAATGTGGAAATTGCACTCATACACAAACACCATGAACGAGGATTATATTTTCTATTAGATAGAACAAGGGATAAAAAAAAAAAAAAACAAGAATAAATATGAATTTTTCCATTTCAATATTTTTCAAGTCAAAGTGTTATGATAAGTGAGAGAAAATGGTAAAAATGAATGGTGGCCACCGTTTGAATTGCGAGTTTGCCATCCATGTGCAACAATGTACTGCACTGCACTGAACTGAACTAGTACAACTGCATTTTTGGTCTGCAACGACACATACCGAGTATAGAGCGAACAGATGAATCTCGTGTTGGATGCACACCATGCCTAACTGATGCTTGTGTACTTTTGCCGCAAACTCTTTTCATATCATTTCATACCGTGCATTTGTGTGTATGTGGAACAAAAAAGAATCATAAAGTGAATGGGTGCATCGTAACGTGAACACAACAATTCGATTCTTGTGTGTACCGAGAGCCAAGTGTGTGTTTCATAGCTGTGTGACTAGTGTGTTCGGCTAGCAAAAGAGCAAACATTCACAACACACAACGTTCATTTTATTGACAGATCCGTAGGCGATGTGAATCGAATCCAAAAACTAGTGCAAAATCTCTTGGCAAAAAGCAGGAAAAAAAAAACAACGTGTGTGAGTGTTAAAAAAGACGAAAAAAGAACGTAAAACGCTCTAAATCATAATCAAGAAAGAAACAATAAAAAGAAGGTGAAGGCAAACGGTTTTTTGTGATTTGACTACAAATTGCGAGAATCGACCTGACAGGTAAACAATCTGTTCATGAATTTGTAATTGAGATTGAAAGAAAAACGTGCGCGTAGTATGCATGATGTGTGTTTGTTGGTGATTTGGAATGTGAATCGCCGCATTGAATGCGATGTGTGTGAATGATGAAGAAAAAGGAATTTGCCAACTCTAAGTGTGCGAGTGTGTGTGTATGGAAAATATATATTTTTCATATTCCACCGCATTCCGTCAACTCATATTCGAAATGTAATTTACAAAGGAAAATAGAGAAGGAAAAGAAAACCGATGGAACACAAGTATCGGAAAGTGTTTGGGGTCAGCGAACTCGAAACGTTCGAATGTTTTACTACATCGTAAACATGTACATCAACCATGCACTTAATGGCATATCTAGGCTGGGGAGATCGTAATTTCCCGTTTGTGGTGTTTCTCTTCATTCTCTCGTGATTTACTAGTAGTTTTCCTTATAAATTCCATTATATTTTGAATAACTTCCTCATTATTCATTTCATGCTAAAAGCATCTATCCTTCGCCATTCGCCGACAAATGCAAATCATCAAATGCAAGTGAAGACTTTTAAAAGCCATGGATGATTACACACTTTTACTTGAGAGGGAAAATCAATGGAACACATCATCATCATTCGTAGTCGTCGTTGGCGACTTAGTCATTGTGTTTGTTGATGCCTATCATTTTTATTTTTGCTTTTGCTCGATTCTTGTTGACAAAGCAACATTTTAATCATAAAACTGACGTCACCATGTGGCTACATCATCCACTGAATGCTATCCAGTTTATTTAATCATAAAATTTCGAAATGAAACATCAACATCAGCTTCAAAAACAGAAGCTCAAACTTTTTCGTTCCATCTTCATCTCTTCGCCGAAGAAAATATTTACTCAAGCGTTTTAATCATACATGTGTGATACACCGAAAATAACCAGGCACCCTGATCCGCTTTCACTTGTATCGTAGCACATTTAATTAGCATTCATCGACAATGTAATCGAACGTAACGAGGGAGAACATGCGAAAGACGATGATCACATTCGTTATTTTTAGATTGAACCAAAAATAAACGCCATATTATCAGGTACAATAACCTCCTTCTCTTTCGTCAAAAAATATCTAATCCCATTTTTGGGCCGTCGAAAAGAGTTGACACACAATGGTGTACCAACTGATTTTGGGCTTGGCTGCTTTTTACTACTTTGTGTTATTTAACACAAACGATAAAGCAATCGAAGTACAATAACACAATGTTGTTGAACAATGAGCGCGTATTGTTGTTATTCAAGAATACAATGAATGATTGGCATGAGCCAGGCATCGATGTCGCGACCAAGTAAGCAATACATCCCCTTCGAAACCTATTATGTTAGATTTAGATTGGAGCCACTCGCCCCACAAATCGAACGAAACACGAAAAAAAAAACACACGATATACACACGCATCGGAACAAGAAAAATACCAACACGATGGTCAAATGGAAGAAACTACAACCGAATATAGGTCAATCGCAAGCTGATCGATATCCGAGCAATCGTAACTCGGATACCAAACGAAAACGAACCGCTGTTTTATGTTAAGGGTAAATGAAAATGTGAACGACGACAAAATTGCTCATGTCACCTAAATACCGTATTCACCCCGTTGCACACATGTATATGTGTGAACCGAATTTTGGTGTCGACTTCATTCGTCACTTTATTTCCTTCACAAATGAAAACAAAAGTATTCCATTTAGCTGCTTAATTATTAAAAATCCAAACGGGAACACGTATCGCATGTTCTAATGAATTTAATTCAGATTCATGACTTTACTAGCTCTCTCTCTCTCTTGCACTGGCTCACTCCGCTTCGGTCATTATAAAACGGTTTTGCATTCTATGTGTGTATGTGTGACACATAAATGCTGTTCCAATTACTGAAAATAGAAGCCGTTTGCCTTTAATGCATTTCATTTGTTAAGCGTGTTAATTTTCGTCTCTTTTTTTCGAGCCTTTATGATATAACGGTCTAATACAAACAGGACTCATAAATGGCCAATTGGAAATCGTACACTGATACGATGTGTTGAGAATGTGAACGTTTAGTTAAACTACACAAAACTAGAAGTCGTTTGAAAATGAAATATTCGGCGCTGGCCAATGTATACAATTCGGTTAATTCCGCGTAAACATTCGAAATACTCCACTATAAAAAAAACGAGCGACGAAGAAAATACAACCCGTTGAATTCAACGTTGATACAAGCATGAAGCGGATCCAACCAGTGAAAAATGAGAAGAGGAAGAAAAGGCGATGCGAGAGAATTTCAATAAACAATACACCGGCAACAGAAAATGAAAACAAAAATAAACTCAAACGTCGAAATTAATATCTAAATAGATGAAGCAAAAAACAATTTATGTTTGAAATGAACATTTAAATACAAGCGCATACGATAGGCGATCGCATTTATTCGATGGCATGCGCGCTGCCGCCGCCACCGCGCGCCAGTATTTATGTTTTTGCGATTTTCTCTTTCAGTCTCGCACACCATAGCAATCAATTCTTCGCGCTTTTGTTTTATTCTACTTTGTAATTAGATGAAATTTCTCTCTCTCTCTCTCCTTGAGCCGAAGGAAGGAGATAGAGCAAGAGAGAGAGAGGGAGAGAGAGAAAATGAATATGAGAGACAGAGAGACTGGCCTTCTAAATGAATTTTGAACAAATCCACATCGACGTTAGTTGAGTGTGAGCTTTCAGTGCGCGCATATTTCACATCGAGCGAATCATCCGAACGACAACCAAGAACACCATCACTTTACTCACTAGCCTAGACACGATCACTTCATTTGCCATTCGATCGGTCGGTCGGTCTCTGTGTTTAACAGACTGTGATTTGTTTTTGGCGTCGAACATTTTTGTTTGTGTTTTTTTCGTTCTCAAGTAATTTTTTAACGAGTTTTTTTTTTCATTTGTTTGTTTGTTTCCAATTTTTTTTTTTTGAATAATATTTTCCCAGTGATATTTAGTTCGAATGCAATTTGAAGCGAGATTGTGCATGGTCGGTTAGGAAGCGTGCTATTGCTAGTTTGTGAAATTAGGTTAAACGAATCGACCGAGTTGTCGTTAAGGAGTTTTAATTTTACATAATTTTCACATCGAAAAACGCATAAAATTCTTTACGATCAACACACGAAACGTTATAGTACGATTGCTGCTGTGCTATTGTTGCTACCACTGCCACCGCCGCTGCTTGCCAAGGCGTGCACTTGAGTTCGTTTGTATATTTTCCATGTTGGTGGTGAATAAAATCATAACATTTTTTTTTCTCGTTAGATAAAGACTGTCAGTAGTGGAAACAGTTTGATTACGGTCGGTTTATCGTTGGCGTTAAAGAACAAGTACTGAATGTTGTACCGTAAAAGTCGTAGCGCATTTGCCTAGAAAAGAAAGAGACAAAATTTGAATAATTTTTTTAGAAAAGTTGAAACCTTGAAAAGTTCCTACTGGAACTGTTACGACCGAAATATTTTTTGTTGTTGTTGTTGTTTCGCAAACTCTGGAATAATGTCAAAGGTAAGCCAAAATTCAGTTGGAACCAATACCTAAGCAGGTGGTGGTGGTGCGGCTGCTTTTCGCTTCAAAATATTCAAACATTTCTTTTGCACAAATAACAATTCATGCAATGTAATCCATTCAATGTTTACTGAACGCATAAAATCCACTTCACAAAAATGCCATTTCGCCCATTTTATTCGGCAAATTCGCATTTCCACAATGATAATAATATCGATGTTGTCATTTCAAGTTTTAACAATGTATTTGCTTCACATAATTTTGCTCGTTGAAAAACTTTTCGATCGATATATCGCATTAACTGAATGTAAAGAATCATAACCATTGTCAACTCTGTAGCAAACACACAAAAAAAAGTCGTTGTCGTTCTCGTTCCAAACGATGTTTATTTTTGAGTTGATGGCCGTAATAATCCGAAATTGGACGGCCCCTGTTTACACAGCGAATAAACAAAAACATGCACATAAAAACCGAATGCAATGTATCAAAATAGGCAATAGTTTCGTAAATGAGACGGACAAATTCTTGGAAAACTTTCCAAACAAATCACTTAATTTTAACGAAGAAAAACCCTCCATTGAAAAACTGAATAGCATTCAGCAATTGCCTTAAATGTGGATCCTATAGAGAGATGTCGTCACTGCGTATGCATCACACAAAGAGATTATGAGCTGCGATCGGAATTATCGACGACAATGTGTCATTTTGAGATTTATTCACAATTGTTGTTGTTGTTGTTGTTGTGGGACCAAAAACCGTCGTCCAATGCAGAGAGTGAAACACACAGAAAACTAGTTCGACTCTGATTTTGCCAAGCTGATGCCATATTTGACACAAGAAAACATTGAGATTTCTTAATTAGCATTGAGATGAAACAAAAAACAACACTGATTTCTACTTCTGTATTCATGCCGACACCACCGGCGATGCCATTGACTCGCATTCATGATGCTCTAATCAAAAAGTTTCTACATCGAGAGAGTGCAATCACATGTGCATGTGTCTCGTTACGGCTTCAACATATGCTGTGCATGAAATGTGCCATCTCTTTCATACACACCGACCGGCAGAGATCGTGCAACATTTTCACTTTTCTCTCTCCCTCTCTCTCTCTCTCTCTCTCTCTCTCTCTCGATACCATATAAATTAGGAAATTTTTGAATTCCAAATGCTGGGCACACAGAAGGGAACCAAGCCATTAAAAGTCGTTCAATTAACATCGAGAGTGCGAATAAAAGTGGATTATATTGTCGAAACTTTTCGACGCCCGAAATGAAAAAGAAAAAAAAGCAGCTATATGCTATACCCATGTTTATGTATTCTTCCATCGAGAGCACACATTAATAGCTCGCATAATGAGAACGCATCGTGCGGTTTGTTTATTTAGTATGGGCCAAAAACCAATCGAACTCATTTTTTCTCGCTCGCTCGAATTTTTTAATTATTATTCTTTCCATACGGCTTCAAACGCATGACTTTTGAGAGGCAATACCGAACACAAGTAGATTCGAGTGGAAATGAATCAACAACGAATCGACCAAATTGCGTGCAGAGTTTTTTTTTTTTGTGTGTGGTTTCGTTTATGATTCCAGGCAGACTTTGGTTGATGGTGATTGTGAATTATTATTGTTTTCCAAATGTGCAATTGAAGTTGTTTTCCCATAAAGTTAAAGAAGAATACTTTTCGAACTACATCATTATACCTTCGAATCTGCATTGAGCTATAATGCACTGTAATGTTCCATTTTTTAATGAAGAAATTGAAAGTCAACAAACTACAATGTTATATTTATTCCGAAACAGTGAATCGTCCGGTTAATAAATTACTTTGTCTGCACTGAGAACGAGATAATGCGTTGCATTCGCTTTACGCTGATTAAATATGCATCGATGATTTACACTGATTTATAGATATTGACCTGAATGAAAAGCGAAACTTATTTCCTAATTTGTTATCTGACTTTTCATCACCTGATTGTAAAACTCATTTCACGCTGGTGCTAAGTTCGAAGCGATAGAAAAGAGGAAAAAAAAAGAACGTGTTCCAATGTGTAAACAAGAAGTATGAAAACGCAATTTCAAAAGCAAATCGAGAATATGTAAATTGCAAGGAGAATCGTAGCTTGAGCGTGAGCGCGCGTTCGGTATGTTTGTATACAATCCGCGACAAAATACGCGTAACGGCACGAATGAGCATTGAGCATGGCACACACTGTGTATTTTTAGATGATTACCGAAAGACGCGCGCGCGCGAGAGAGATCAAATCGTTTTTTTTTTCTTTCGCTGATATTTATGAAGCTGTCGTATGGTGTCTATTTGCCAACTGCACACAAAAAATAAGCGAAAAAAAATGAATGCAAACTATATATCATAGTCCACTTCAATGAAATCCAAATTCTATTTTTTTCCCTCTATTTGACGAATTGATGTTTGCTCAGCAACTAAAATCCCCTCAAAATAATCGAAACCGATTTACAAATGAGCAGCATTTTTACACACACTTGTTATGTTTGTTTTGTACACATGCTCGTTTCCATTGTATGGGCTTCGCATCGAGTGACGGTCCGTACACACGTTTTTACGATCGTTAATACGTCTGGCCAAGCAAAACGGAATTTTGTTTGATTTGATGGAGTGATTGGCATATTTATTCTAGACAGTAAATTCTCCAGTTGATGATGACTGCAAATCGATATGGCAGCCCGATCGAATGTGTGAAAGAAAATGTTCCATGCAGTATGTTTTATTTCAACAAAATGAAAACTCTCACTTTTCTTTGTGTTAATCGTTGAAGTTTGAATTTTAGTGGGAGTTTTCTATTTTGAGTGATGGAATTTGAATGATATTTCTATGCTTTGCATTGAAATTTTCTGCTTTAGGAGACTTAAATTCAGTTTTCTGTTCTAAATGTTCGTCTCTGTTCCAAACGTTCCTCCTGTTTATGAATGAATAATGTTTTAATCTCCAGAAAAATTAGAATTTTTCCTTTAAATTCCGATTCTAATCAATACAATTGAACAATTTCAGGTTTATGCACCAAGTGGTCCGAAGCCGCCAATGCAACGTTGCCCGTACATTCATGAGATGCGAGAACGTTTTATCAACGATACGCCGAATCAAGTGTACATTATGAATCGAATGGAACGTGAACGGGATCGTGCCGAGCGCGAAAATTTACTCGGCAATCCAAAACAATCGTCCGCTATAAGCGATACGAGTAGCAATCAGGTCGGGACGGTGGTCAAGGTATGATTGGCGATAACTCGAGCATGATACAACGACGGATCTACAACGAAATGAACAAATGAAACGATCGTTCCATACATTTTTCTCTATCTCTCTCTCTCTCTCTATGTTTCCAACTCTTTCTCTTCCTGTTTTGAACTTGTACATTTTCTATTCGTACTTTACTGCTAAACTATCGATGATGAAACGAACGAAAAAGAAAAACCAATCCAGCTTTTAATCCATTTATAAAATACACCAATGTAAAACCTGAAATGCACGAGTTATTTTGCCATTTGTACCCTAGATCGCTACTAATAATATTTCTATACTTTTTTTTAACATTTAAGTAGTTAAGAGTTTTGCATTTAAATGTTGACAATGAATTTATTGTCTCATGGCACACGATAAAAAGACAAAAAACAACAAAATTCCCAGACACAAAACACAACTACACACAACAACAACAAAGATATTGCTGTTAACAGATTTGCTTAAACTCTCTAGTGCTTACAAAATAACGGTTGAAACACGCGCTTAATTGCTGTAACTCCTTTTGTGTTAATGTTTCAGTATGTCAAACTAAACAAATTGCATTTGAAGTCGAAAAGCATGTCAAAGTTCCATATATTCAAAATTCATTGATTTTTTTTTTTTCATTTCTATAAATATCATTGAGTTTCGTTGGTTCGGCTTTTGAGCTGACTTCAATGTACGACTTTGGTATGAGTTTGTATGCATTTTTAATCTTGCCAAATCCATTTTCCATTTGTTTGATGCGGTTTATTTTACATTTTTCTATCGATTTTTCATCGTGTTTATTATATATTCAAAATGGAATGGATTTTAATTGAAAGTGTTTCAGGACCGTAACCAGAATTGTCATATGTAATTGATGTATATGGTATATCTGAATGTTCATTAGCTTATGTATATACACGCATATGCGTGTTGATGATTGGAATCAAATATAGACAGATTGTTGGCTAAGATTACACTTGGACCGGTGATTCGTTTGCTTTGGCGCATTGGATACAAAGTGAGGTAACTCAACCACCAAATTTCGTGTATTTGAGGGGCCCAATTTATATTAATCATGTTTTAGGAGATATATCCTCGTGAATTATTGGGAAAGTTCAGCGTTTGCGAAAATCTTGATGTTTGTTTGTCACAACTGGATTCAAATCGGAATCTTGCGGTTGCAATTTCATTGGAGAATGCACAAAATATTCGCTTGAAATCCGCATCACAAATCGCTTCGAAAACATAAAAAATCCGAATCAGTTCCTTGTTGGAAAAAAAATTCCCATTTTTGGATGAATTAAATATGTTCATTCAAGCAATCAGCGCCAATGGCCTGATTCAGAAATGGCTCAGCGACACTAAATCTCGACCTGAATATCAATACCAAGAGCCAATCATTCAACCAATTATGGACACGTTTAAATTGGATTTCGAAGTTTCGGTTTTTTTTATTTGTACTACCACTTCTAGTCTTTATTGCCGAAAATATTATTTTCTATATGACAAACAAGCGAAACCCATCTAAAATTTGTCTCTTACTCGAAATGCTAATCGATTCAGACAGACATTTTTTGTTAGATGATATCTATTTAAGGAATAATGTCACCATTTACACAATCTTGATTGCATGAAACACATAATAATGTTGGTAATGCACATGATTCAATTATGACTATTGTCCAAATTATTGTAATTTCATGGCCACATCGATAATCAGATTTATGAATAATTGATCACAACTGCTTTAGACGTCGAAATATTTTTTGTATAAGAACTTGTGCTGTTTCAGCGGTGTTTTATATAGTTTGGAATTTTTATTCATTGAAAACGGACGATGATCGTTCTTAAAGTTATAATTCATTTGATTTTTGCCATCGAAGTGCAATCGAAAGAGTCTATTCAAAAGATTTCGATTTTATTTTCAAATCTTGAGCCATTTGTAATTGCAAATAGTATGAACGATGCACCAAAAGGATTGGATGTATTGATTATGGAGAATTTCTCTAAAAAATTCCATTTAAAAACTGAATACGTTCGCTCAAATCAATCATTTGAAGAAGCATTTGAAAAGTTCACGCAAAACCAATTATTCGAGTAAGATGTCACAATTTTTAACAAGAAAAATAGTTCATTCGAGAATGTTTTTGTTTTTACAGAAAATGTACCGTTTTCATTGGCGCACTGAGTGGAAATATTGTAACACAAAAATATTTAAAAGGATCCAGTGCATATTATCAGGATTCACTGACTTGGTGTGTTCAGGCCAAGCATCTGATTCCAAAGGGAGATAGTCTATTTTATATCTGCAGTGATTGGCGTGTATTTCTAGCTATGTTTCTGTCAACAATTGTGATACTAACCACGTTATATGTCATTCAACAATTTGATGATATTCACCCAAAATGGGATTGGCACCGCTTAACATTAGATGGTTTTGCAAATTATGCCGGGTTCCCATGTAAATATCGTCCAAAAACCACAGCATGTCGAATATATTATGGCTGTTGTTTATGCGGAGCCGTGATTTTTACAACCAATTCTTGTGCACAGTATCAACTTTTTATGTCAAATTTGATGTATGAAAAACAAGTGGACTCAGTTGATGAAATTATTGCGAAAGGCTATGCTTTAGCTGGTGATTCGGTGGCTTTGAAATATCTATATAAACAGAACGAGGTACAGATCGGTTCGAACACTATTCAATTCAAATTGAGTGCTTTTAAGCAAATTAGAATGAATACTTTTTTCTTATCCTCATTCAGATATTTCCACAGCAATCATTGGAAAAGTTCAATATATGTCAAAATCTCGGTCCTTGCTTGGGGCAGCTTGAAACAAGTCGACGTCTTGCTGTTGCCGTTTCACGCGAACACGCAAGAAGTAGCCAACTGATCCCTTCATCCGAAATTTACTGCTTTGAACATCCAAATGTAATCCAAACGAATTCTCTGCAAATTCTCGTTCGAAATGATTTCCCTCTATTGGAGGAACTAAATACGTTCATCAACGCAGCCAGTGCCAGTGGCCTAATCGTGAAATGGCTTACAGACACAAAACTTCGAGTTAATTATCGACATCCAAAGGATGAAAGTGGTGTTATTACCATGGGTAACTTTCATGTGTTTTTCAACATATGGATTTGTACGGTAATTGTACCTTGCTTCGTGTTTTTCCTTGAAAAAACCATTTTCTACATGGCACATCAGCCGAATTCACATAAAATCAGCCATTTCTTTGAAATGTTAATTGACGGAGATAGACACTTTTTACTTGATGATATCAGATTCGAATAAAATGTGAGTGCTGATCAATTGAGTAGTTTGGAGTGAAAATTTTATACAGAAAAGTTGCGCGGAAAAATGTCGATGATGAATGACCAGAAAAGGGATAGCCATATAGTATACGGTATAGTAAACTATAGTGAACTATATATAGCTATCTCTTTTCATTTGACATTTTTCCGCGCAACTTTTCTGTATTGCATTTTCGCTCCAAACTACTCCGTTTGGCTTCGAATTCAGAAAAAATGGATTTTTGATGCACACAATGTATTTATAAAGATCTGATCTGTACAGACTACAGATCATACGCATGATTGCAGTAAAATTTCATCACAATTAGGAGTATACATTATAATGTATTACGTCATGAACTTTGAATTAAAGCCTTTGAACTAATGTATCACATTAGTTTTATCCATGAATAATGGACGAACACAACAAAACTAATATTCATTCAAATTACGCACGTTCAGCGTTTATCACAGAAATGTATGACAAAAACGCAATAAATGTTATTTGTACTGCTAGTTTGAAATTGTTTTCATTTTAAAAGTATACAAACTTTGGTCGTTTTCCAAGTTGAAATGGTTACATTTAAATGTGGCTATTCCGCTTGGGCATGCATAAAATAGCTACCTTGGTGCCCAAACTATATCCATTACAGATTTTAGGCCCAAGTGATTTCTCTTTGTCGGACAAGTTGAATGGATACATTAATGCAACGGGTGTGCCCCTAGGTGCGGTGGCCTAATTGAAAAATGGATATCATAAGCTGATGACCAGATTACATAAAAAATAAAACTAACATAAAGACGATCATTTGAGTCAAATTGCAATGGATTGCGCAAAAATCAGTGTCCAGCTTGAAATTCCAATCATTTCAGAGCGAAACTTTTGATTGAATAATAACAGATTTGTTCCAAGGCAAGGAATTGAATGCGATTCTCCATTTTTCCTTTTAAAATCCACCAAAAAATTTAGGAATTATATAAGCAAATATATCAGGCAATGTCTACAAACACTTTTCTGGTTACGGTTTTGCAATAAAATCGTATTATAAATCATCTATATTAAAATATGTCCTAAATGTGATCGCCATATTGCAAGCGATGAAAAAAAAAAACTAACAGTGTTTGTTGTGTCCATGTCTATCGAAATTGTTTGTTTTTACCGATTTGATCGATTATAGAGTTTTATCGAACGAAAATTGGAACGAATAAAATAACGATGTCATGAATTTTAGATACATAATGATGGCTACCATACAAGTCCAGCGCATACGAATCTGCGAACACCGCTGGTGCCTCGTGACTTAGGAGAGGATTTTAGTATAGGATACGACGAAGAACAGCCAGCTATCCCATTAGATCCGAAACTACCGAAGAATGCAAAGTAAGTTGAAATGACCCAAAAAAATTTCAAGTTATCCATTATCATGCGAAATTCGGTGGCAGTAAGTGTCTTTGTTTAGAATCAATGTGTGTGTGTATAGGATGTCCCATTCAATTAACAACAACTACAACATCCAAAAGCAAAAAACCAATTAAAATTGTTCTCTCTCATTTATTTTCAATAATTTCTTTTCGTGTTTTTTTTTATCATTTGTTTTTTTCTTTTTTGACAAAAGATTTAGCACAAGTGAAAACGGATTGTTTGTGCAACCAAATAAAAGGTTAGATTTAACATGAACATATTCATTTGAACTAGCTGTGTGTATGCACGCACCATTTCCTCTCTCGGCTAAACTAATACATATTTTTTTTGTTCACACAATTCGGTATTGCATTTTGTACAAACAAAACAAATTTTATGTGAGAGTGCACTAGAATGTACACATTTCGATACGTTCGTTGAACTTTCTTACTTTAAATACGTTGAGTTGAAGAATGAAATGAACGTTGATAGGCATAAATTATTCAAACGGGAACATTCCGTTCAAAAATGTCATTCATTTTTAAATCAAAAGTATTTTGCTTTTGAGAATTGAGAACAAAAAGGAAGAAGAATAAGAAAAGAAGCAAAAAATTTAATTCTTGGCCTTATTTTATTACCGAAACCAAAGACATTCATTGATGCGTTCATTGAACCCAGCTCCGAAGTAAGAAACTTCTAAATCCAAAATCATTCGATTTGCTTAGTTCAATTATTTACCCAAACTGAAAGTCTTCGTAGCGAAATCTTAGATTTCGATTGATTTATTCATGCGACACATCACAGTCTCAGTTATCGATCTTATTTAGTAATGCATTAGATCAAACCTTTAGCTACATCAAATCGATGCAATAGCCTCATCTCGATAGCACATAAAAACCTCCTCTGAAACCATAAAACCCAATCATACCCTAGCATAATTTGTATTGTTCGAAGACATTGTTGGCGTTTATGCACGGCCGGTAGTCGCTCGTTCAGAACGAAAGCCACACTGCGTGTGTGTGTGTGTGTGTGTTTGTATGTCGTTTGAATGCACATTAAAGGACCTAATAAAACGTGACCACATGACATGCGATATATATTGGAGCGTTGTAACGGCAACGAGACGCAGAGTGTGTACTAATGAACGTTGTTATTTTGAATAAACGCTGACAAAGAATCTCAGTGGCTGTCGCAAGGGGGTGTTCACAACAATGAGCATTGTGAGCATTCACTCACTCAGTCGGCAATGGAGCATTCGCGGCCGACAAGGTTCAATGTTCAATGTGAAGTAAAAGCCGTCGTCTGTTATTCATCAATCCGGAAACTAATTAAAACAAAGAAATCTGATGTTTATGCTCTTTCTCGCACTCCCTTCTGCTCGTTCATTTATTCGACAGAGAAATTACATCGTATCAGCCCAATATCGTTGAAGTGCTCATGAATTTTTGGCAGCATTCAATCAAACTGATGGAAAAGTTTGGATTTCATTGGAAAATGTAGAACAATTTTAATCATTTGCAAAAATAAACGAAACAAATATATATGATTTCAATCAAAAGCCGTCGAAAATGAGATAAAATGTAAATGAATGCAACGAATTGAAGCGATGGCCTGGCCATACAATGTTTGTTATTCATTTGGAACATTCACTGGAAATTAAATTATGGCGAAGAGAACATGTCCAAAAATGGTAATACGCACAGCCGAATGAAATCACTCTCTCTTGCTCTTTGCTTGCGCTCACGATGGAAAAATTACATCCGATCACCATGTGTACAATAGAACCTAAGCCATCGAAGTACACAAGTGCCAGGCGATAGTTGTTCTTGGTACGCGTAACACGGAATACGTGCAAATCTCTTCTGCTCGCCTTTGTCTATGCACCCTTTTTTCTATTTTTCGTTTTATTCTTCATCCATTTCTCACTCTCTCTCTCTCTCTCTCTCTCTGCCTGTCTCTCGCCAGCATCGCAATAAACGTACACAGTTGTTATGCGCACACACAATCGCACACCGAAATGCAATCGAATGGTATAAATTCCAAGCGAACGCTGTGTGCGTGTGTGTATGAGTTTTTGCGTATCTGTATTGAATTTGGTTATTGGTTAGCATTAGGGGATTACATGTCGTTTTGCACAATTCCAGTTCACCACTACATCGATTCGGATTCAAAGTCTATTGAAAATGCGCTCGTGCACTCACACAAACATACACAATCGGTGTCGCTCTTTTGCTCTCTTGAGTCCATTGTGAAGAGCATTCATTTTCCCGTGCTTCCTGTGTGTACGCGATTCCATACGAAGAATCGGGAATATATTCCTCTATAATAATACGTACGATATATATGCTGCGACGCGCGTTCTCTCGTTCGCTTGCTTGCTCGCTCGCTCGTTTCGATGACGACTTGGGGTGAGATAGCGAACCATTTCAATACAAAGCAATTTCAAACATAAACAGCTTCGGCTATTATCAAGCAGCAGCAGCATCGTTTCTGTCGTAACAACAGAGACGAGAAGCAGCAGCGCAGCATCGTCACAGCCATTTCACTGGAAGTGTAGTCAGTACTTAGTCTGCGTTAGGTTTGATAAAACCGTCGACCCAGCAAAAGTATCATTGTACGATTTAAATCGAAAGAGAAAAAAAAAGAATATTTTTTTCTCGCGTAAAATATTTTTTCGGTAACAAAAAGTGGAAATTCTTGAGACTAAATTTTGGAATTGTGTAAACATAATACGCAATATAAATCAAGTGTTTGTTTTTTGTTGTTGTTGTTGTTCGAAAATGAAAGAGTTTAAATTTTATGTGTGCTAGAAGAAAAAAAGAAGAAGAACGGAGACTCAACCATTTCCACTGTTATCGCTTCACACATCATTTTTTCCCATTCGCATCTATCTCTCGCAGGCCGAGAATAAACAGAGAAAATTATTCCTTCGTACTTTTTTTTATCGGTTCTTTGTGTACACGGTTGTGTCGTATTTTTGTTGCTGTTACGTAACTCATTTATTGATATCGATGCCTATATCCATTCCACCATTATTCGACAGTGTCGAGATAAACAAATTGTTATGATACGAGTGGATACGATTTCTTATTTGTTTCTCCTTCCTCTCGCCTCTCCGATTCTTTCAATCCCAGTAATAAAATTGGTTTACGATAGAAATCGTGTCAAGTACATGCAAAGAACAGTTTCAGTGGAAGAGAAAAAAAATTATAAATTATGCTGCAGAGAAAAAAAGGAACACGTCGTTGAATGAAAACTTAAAAATTTATGATGCGCAATTCGAACAGGTCTAAAAATGGATGTATCCATCAATCGGGGACAGAAGTGAAATGTTATAAAAAAAAACGTCGCATAAAATATTCAAGCCCATTCAAAAACGTCCTTGAGATGTTGCAACACAGTTTTTTTCTTCTCTTCTTCTGTTTGTTTGCGCTGAACTGCATAAATGGGAAGCGTTATTTTTGTGTTTGCTTTTGTTCCCGTTTTGCTGTTAACCGGATATTGAGTTTTTTTCTTCGCTCTCTTCCATCTCGTCGATTAGTTTGCACAGATGCCTGTGCAATGATGGTGCTTATCTATGCCATCGCATCCCATTGAATATATATATAGTTGGCACTAATTCCAACTGTGCCATGATCTCTTGTGGCTTTTTTCCCTCCATCCATTTAATTAAGCCTGTCAAAAATGACGGCATCATCGAAAATTGATACGTGATTTGAACGGAAAATGGCACGAGACAGAAAAAAGTCGGCAGGATTATTTTGTACGTTTGTAAAATTGCAGATTGCATAAAATTGAATTGAAGAGAGAGCACCAAATCCGAGTGATATACATATTTTGAGAGGTCACTAGGTCGTCCAGGCATTTTGTGTACTGTTTGATGTGCAAGAGAGAGCTGTTTGGAGCGCTCTCGCTGAGACGCTCACTCAGCCCCACCCGACTATCGCGAGAGTCGTCCATCTGTGTGTAGCGATTTTCACTGCTGCTGCGACGGCCACTCTTACTGAGTGCTCATCGCAGCTTCAACAACAATCCATTCGAAAATTTCGTCGACTGCTGCCGTTTTTACAAATTTTCCGTTTCTTCGCTTTATTCCACATACATTCTTCACTCATACTTCAAATATAGAGAGCGAAAAAAACATAACGATGCTCCAGTATCAGCAGTAGCAGCAACCGAGCGACAATGTGTGAGAGAGCAAGAATATCACTCTGTTCGGTGTGTTTGGTGTACGATTTGATATGTGCGTTCGAATATGCTCTCCTTTATTCCTCACTTTTGCAAACGGTGTACTCAATGCGCAGATTCCATCGGTGGATGAGAGAATATGTGTATTTTGAAGAATTTTTCGATATGCGTTTGCTCATCGCTTCGCTGTTCCATTCATTCTCTCGGCAGTCAGAGCAAATTTACAATTCGGTAACGAATGTTTTCTCCGTTCGTTCCCTGTGCTCGTTTCGAATCCTTTTCTGCAAAAATTCTCTCACTCTCGCGCATTATCATTCCAACGGGGGGTTTACACCAAACAAAATTGTCCAAGTCGCTGAAAGTAATTTTCCGAATTTTGTTTTTCCACACAAAGAACCAAAAAGACGAGGCATTTTTTTCTGGTCACGATTTTTGACCTGAGAAATACTGTTTACTCTCACTCTGTGATATTGTCTAGTTTTATATCTAAAAAAAAACATCGACTTTAAATTTTAGCAGAAAAAAAATCATCAAACATCGAATCATTTTACGTCCTATTTTAATCATCACCAAAGAAAAAAAAAAAAGAAAACCATCGCATCATTCACATCGAATGGATTCAATCTCATCATACATTTTTACCGATTGTTAAATGACATTTTAATTGACTTTTAACACATTCTTTTATTGGATGGCGTTTTATGACCGCGCGTCTGTAGTCTTTCACATAAGTATGATATAAAAAAAAGTGTGGATTGATTGAAAACGACGCTGTGTGCTTCACGCTATAGATTATTTTGGAGAAAGAGAGAATGCGATAAAAAAAAAAAGCTGGGCAGTTCATCGAAACAGTTGATCGAAAAACGTTTAAAAATAAACTGACATAAATAGTTTCTAATTGACTGAACGCAAAAAGCCAAGTGAACGGGAAAAACAAACATTTTGAAAAAAGAAAAACAAAAGCATTAAAAGCGAGGCGGTTTTGTGCGTGTGTTTCGAAGATGGGTGGACCGGATTCGAAAATATCCACCGTTGATGTGGAAAGTGGCGACAATATGGCTACGTTGCCTGTATCGCGCGCTCACACTAGCAGCACCGATACAGCTGAAAAGAATAATGCGGCCAATAAGGAAATGGAACTGAAAAACGTTATGCCAAAACCGTTGGAAAGGTATATTTCAACCCACAAATTACCAAAAACTACCGACTCATCCATTTATTATATTCAGATTCTCGTAAATATAGTTGAGGGCTCTCGAATCGGAACTGAGCGTTATGATTTTCGGTTTTCTTTTTCCTTTCGATAGGAAATGAGAAAGGAAATTTATTTCCATGTCACTTTTTCTTTCGTTATTAACAACTGTTTCTTTTTTTGTTGTGAAATCCACTTTTGGTGTCATTTCTTATCACTTTTTGTGTTTGTTTTTCATCACGTTTTGTGTTTGTTTTTCATCACGTTTTGTGTTTGTTATCACCTTGCGTGAACTTTTGTTAGCACAAGACTTAATCGTAAGAAGCGTTTTCTTCACAGGCGACACATCTAACTCACAACACATTTGAGCTTGATGGCGTTTTTTTTTATAACTAATCAAATAATACATACTATCATACAATGCTTTTGAGAGTTCATGCCAAATCACATATGTGCATTTTAAAAACACAAACCAGATACCAAATCACCAATTACACTCGCATATATACAAATGACAGCGTTTAGCGCTAGCGCAGATTTTTAACTCAATAACCTTTTGATTATTTACCACAAATTTTTTTCTCGCATTAGAACAGATTTTAGATTTTGGTTGTTTTTCATTTTTGCCATTCTCATAACGGTTTTCATCTTGATTTCATCAATCAATCGATTCGAACATGGTTCCATTTATGTTAACATTTTTTTGATTTTCCTTTCAGAACTTCATTATTCATTATCACCAGTTTAATGTATGCCATGCTACTGATTGTTGTATGCGTCGCATACGTTATTTCTGATGTTAGCACTCATCGATTACCGATCGTTTACTATGAAGGATATTTTACATATTTGTATGGGGCTAGTATTTTGTTCCTGCTGTATGTCTTTTGCTTTTTGTTGCAAGGTAAATTTTGATCAAATTTTTTTCTCATTTTAACCAAACACATCACGTTTTATGATGAGACACAGTATACTCTTCTTCTTTTCCGTTTAAAATTCCAAACGAAAGAGTGTCAGTTTCAAATTGAAGAATTTCTATTACTTCACGTTCTGTATGTTTTTTCTTTTCATTCCCGTCGCGATAGTTTTGCTAAATAATGGGATTTTAAATAGGCTGGTGTCTCGCTGCAAATGTCAGATTATGAATGAAACGCAGTAAATTTGAAACAAATCGTTCTGAGTTTCAAAACAAAACGATCTTCATTATCAATTAAAATGTTTTATCTACTCATTTTGTTTCAACTTTACCGTGATTTTCCCATCAATGAGAAAACATTTGCATGAAGTCATTCCCACCATTCAAATCTTATGCAAACAGCTCACCCCCCAGAACATTCCGAGCGCGCGAGCGCGCACATCAAAACTCTTATGAAACTGAGTCAACATTCCATTGTTTTAATCCAACCACTCAACAACAGCAAGCACACTTCCATTTCATTTCCATTTGCGACAACACTTCATCTTCATAAATTGAGCATTTGCAATTTTAACTCCACCTTCACCCTACCCTAGCTCCAATTCGGATAGCAAGAGTTCGTTTTATTATTATATACAAAACAAATTCGGAATGCAACATTTTTTCAAGCACATCTCTTATGTTTCTTATACAAAATAAAATAAAATAAAATTTATTCATATCCAGCAAATGCAACCTCAAAACGAATGACTTGAACACTGTTCCATGAAGTGGTGAATGTTTGTTTTTCTGTTTCTCATATCAGAAACAAAAACTTTTTGATAGTTTGGGTAGAGAATTAGAGAGGTAGTAATTAGCTACTAAATAAACTGATTGCATTTGGAATACAGAGAGCACTTGCTGCAGTGGCGGTTCAACACCAAAACCACCGAAGCCGGTTAAAGAGAAGAAAGAGAAGCCCAAAAAGGAGAAGAAACCGAAGAAGGAAAAAGGCGCACCGGCTGAAGGTACTGCTGCTGATGCCAAGGAAAAGGACCCCAAATCAAGCGGAAAAGAAAAGGAAAAGGATTCCGGCAAAGCCAAACCAACTGTTCAGGTACAATACATCATCAAAACAACACTCTTCATTCGTTTTTCTTATTTTATTTCGCCAAAATTTTATTTTCAATTTAATTAATTTTTTTTTTATCGAATTGCCATTGCACCAAATTAAACCAAACATTTGCACAACACAAATTTTGGGTAAATCGCATTTTAATGCTTTTCGGCATGAATGGTTATGAATGTGTACATTTTGATTGATGACAATGATTAAAGGAAGGATTGCCACGAAGGCAGCGCGATGTGGTGCGGGAGCGAATACAATCCCTTACTATACAGGTGAGACTACTGGTGTGCGGGTTGATTGTGTGAATGCGAGTTTTTAAAAGTGAGAGAGAGAGAGAGAGAGAGAGAGACAAAAAACGTACTTTAAACTAACAACAGTCGAGTGTGACGAGTTTTTCGGTTCCATTTCTAACACGTTTGCCCATTCCATATTGCATGGTTTTTTTCTTTTGAGTGAAGATTGACTTCCGATCCAATCAGCCAGCTTGAGGTTACTAATTTTGTTGCAATTATTTTTGAAACAGGAAGCACCAGCCGAACCCGAAGTCGTTGTCACTCCTAAGAATGTTCAACGAAAACGGAAAACCACACACGCCGACCCAAGCTACGGAAGTTTCTTTTTGCGTGTTGGAGCTATTGGTATGTTTCTGATTCGAAAAAATTACGTGTTAATTTTTGAGACGTTTGCTTTTGAATTGGCATATTGATTTACTTTCCATTTCATTTCGTTAATAGCATTCGGTTTGGGGACTCTTATATATGTCGGATTGGAACTTGGCTCATTCTTCGGTAAATCGCATTATATCATTGCAATATTCTACAATTCGATTTTATTCTACCATTTTCAATTCCAGAAATACCCTTCGATTCACCATGCCATCAAATTTTACGTGGTGTAAATCCACTGTTGCAAATGATCTTCACCTTTATGCAAATGTATTTCATCTTCATGAATGCACGCGTATGTATCAGTTCATCGAAAAACTTCAGAATTTAAAAAGAAGAAATTAAAAAAATCCTACTTCTTCGCTTTTCAGTTGAATATCCACCGCTTCAAAGTGTTGGCTCGCTTTGGATTGATGCACATTTGTGCTACCAACATTTGTGTATGGATTCGAACCTTGGTATTGGAATCATTGAAGGAAATCACTATTTACTATAAAAAACGTCAGGCACTCTCTGATGAAGGCGTTTTGCTGGACTCCATCCGTTCGCATACATTGAAACATTCTGGAACTGTACTAGGAACTCACTCAGGTTTGCAATTAATCTTCACTTGAAAATCAATTCAAAATTGCCAATGTATTTTCACACAGGTCCACACCCAGAATGGGAACCAATTGACTTGCGTGTACGTGACGGATCGAATGATGATATTTTGACGAAGGCATTGAACTCAACCGCTCGTGTTGCTTCAAAGGCAGTATCAAGATCTGCATCATACTTGGCTGCTGATGCCACAACTCAGGAAACTCCAATAGCAAGCGGCGAACTTGAAACCACAACCATTTTCAAAAAAGTCAAGAAAATCCTCAGCACTGCTGCTTCGTCTACAATCAGCTCGACTCTACCAAGTACCACAACAACAACGACCACCACCACAACTACTACCACAACACCGGCACCAAGCACATCAACATTCTCACAATTGACCCAATCATCATCACTTGCCTCGTCAACGGTTCAAACTATTGTCACTGATGCAGTCACTTCGACCAGTTCACCGGCTTCTGTGTTCAACAACCCATTGGGTGGACTGGAAAACGCTTTCCAAACGTTTTCCGGATTGTCACACAATGAAACCGATGTCGAGAGCTTAGATTCACTCATTCCACAAGCATTGCTGGCTTCGGCTTCACCTAGCACTAACTCGAGCTGTGGCCGTGTCAACATTATGGGAACCATCGTACAAGATTCAGCTCCATACTTGTATCCATTCATTGTTGAATACTCATTGATTGGTGAGCGTTTTGAACATTTCTTTTCATTTCAAACTAAATTTTTCTTCTTTCTTTCATGCATATTCACCATGATAATGAATAACAGTTTCCTGCTTAATTTGATAAAATAACGAGTATGTTCATTTATCTGTTTCCCAGGTGCTGTTGTTATTTATGTGATGTGGAAACACATTGGCCGCTATGCAAAGGGAAGTGAAGAAGATTTGGAGCATCGTTTGGAAGTGATATTGTCACGTCGTGCTGTTGCAATGGCTCAACGATCGCGTTCGGGTCGTGTTGATTGTGTTGGATCATCGAAGGGACTCTTCTTTGGATTGTTGGCACTGGTCGCTTCGCTCATTTGCTTGATTCTTTTCTTTGTCTTGGTTGTGAAACCACCATTCAACCGATTGGCCGTTTTCCTTGCTGATTGTTCGCACGGTGGCATTTTGATTCTATCAATTTTGGCTATTTTGATTGGCTTCTGTCGGTGAGTTTTTATGGCAAATTTAAAATCATTCATTTCAGTTGAATTTCAATGATTGATTTGAGCTGTGTAATACTGAAGCATAAACATATGATAAATTCAAATATATCCTCGTATCTAAATCATCTGTTTTCCATTTTCAGTGTATCGAAGTTGAAATTCCGCTGCGAGGAAACTGGCAACCTGAACGACATTCTATTGCGTATTTCGGCATTTGGTCTGTTCATCTACTCGGCATTCAGCATCATTGCCGGTGCATTAAATCTATTGGAAAGTGAACCAAATCTGCTAGTCACCGTCACCAGTTCCGTTGTTGTTCTTCAAGTCGTATTGCAATTGCTGTTCATTGCCGATGTTTCAAGACGTCGTGTGCATTTACCGGAACATGATCGCACCAAACCAGGCCGACAAGTTGTCACTTTCCTTCTCATCGCGAACGTCGCTATGTTCGCCATTTATACATTCGAAGCACAAAAAGTTGCTAACAACCCGGTAAGTGCATTGGCCATTTTTTCAGTTTTAATATCTTCTCTCTAGCTGCTTCAGGCTTCGCTAATGAATATGAACGCATTTTCTAATACTAATCAAATGTGTTAATTTTGCAGGTTCAACTCGATTTCTACGGTTACATTGGTTGGGCATTGATTCAACGAGTCACTCTGCCATTGTGCATATTCCATCGATTCCACAGCGCTGTTACACTAGCCGAAATATGGAAGACAACCTACAAAGCACGCTTAGAGTAAATTCACAACTACCATCATCTCCACCTCCACTAACCAAAAACGAAGAGAGAAAAACATAAAAAAAAACCATTCAACAAAGTTCGGTTGCTTAAAGCACACACGAAAAGCAGAGGCATTCAAAGAGAAAAAAAGGATAAAACCATTTTCTCCGTTTGCTTCGAAGCCGTTTGTTGCATAAATTTAGGCATTTATTAAAAAGGAATGTGTGTGGAGTCGGTAAAAAAAGAGAGAGATACAACCAACTGGACGAACTCATAACGCTTAGTTTCGGTCCAAATGAAACATTTTTAAATTTTTAAAACATACATATTCACAAGAAAAAGTAAAAACAAAACAACAACAAATCGAGTCAACACATTTAACACATTTATATACGTATATATATAAAAGAAAACAAAAAAAAAACTATTAATTTCTTTGCAAAGTCAATATTTATAGATGGAAATAAAAAAAAAAACAAAACAAACTATATGTGTGGTTACAGATTGCGCGAGCAAGTGAATAGTAATACAAAACAAAGTAAAAATGAAAAGAAAATTTATTTATTAATTTTCAACACAGTCTTTTTTATATTGTATTTAATTTAAGATGTGATTTCAAGCGTTTTCAAAGCAAATATTTTACGTTTAAATTTTACCACAGCAAAAGAAAGAAAAAAAAATAGTTAGAATTTGTATAAGACAAATAAATTGGATTCTTTTTTCTCTTTTCAACTTCATTTTGTTTGGAGCATTTCATTTCAAATTCACAAACACAAGTAATTAGACACCATTTTTATGCGAGAGTTAAAACAAAAAAAAAACATCAGTCTAACTAATTTTTAAGCATAGTAATTGATTAAGAATTTAAGCGTCGAAAATATCTATCTCTAATGGTGAATGAACAGTGAACACACTTCGTCGGCCCGGTTAACTGTGCAATTTTCTTTCGTTTTTGGCAAAACCACAAGAGCAACATCTGAAATAGAAACGATTCAATCATTGAATTTCAGTGTAAGATCGACAATCTTGCAATGAATTCTGAGAAAATTACATTCATTTTTTGCTAAAAACTGAAACCGACCGTTGCGCCGATTGACAAAACATGTGTTCAAAATAAACTTAAACTAATTAGGCATAGTGCGAGAGTCTGTCTACCCAAAGACACAAGAATCATCCACACACACACACAGGACACAACGCAAACCACTCTAATTAAAATAATACACTTTGCGAACACTATCTCTCTCTCTCGTGAAACACAACAGAACCAACTTTCAAAAGCCAATAGATTAAATTAAACGTATAAAAAGCAACAACAAAATATTTAGAAACATTCATAACAGCATCAAACAAAAAATAACATCAATAATATACCGTAATTAAATGCATACAGAACAAAACAAAAATCACATATAAAAGAAATACACCCATAAAAATGGAGCAAAAGCAACAAAATACATCGTATTTGAGTAAGAATCTAAGAAATTATTATTGTAACTGATATTTCCGAATAAATAAACAAAGCAAAAAAACATTCAGTAAAACAGACAAAAAAGTGAAACAAACGAATGATATGTACTTAAAGTATAGAATTATATGACACAGAAAAAAAGTTAAAAAAAAATTGTTCTCATCCATGTATTAGGTGTGTTTTTAGAAACATAAAAATAATAAAAAAAATAATTTATTTAATGAACAATCGCGTCACGTAGATACACAATATTCTTATTTTTTTGTTCTATTTTTTGACGTCCCTTTTTGAATCCGAATTGGAGTTTTGGTTTTCAACCATGGTCGATCAAGCAATTGCCTGTAGGCAATATGTTTTTTTTTGCTACGCATAGCGCTTATGTTTTGATCAAAATGAAGCAATTTACTAGAAATCTCCTTTCTTTTGGTGACTAAGTGATATATTTTCTAAACCACGTTTGCACCCGAAACGCTAATTTTGTTATTAGCATTGAAATCAGCCAAGATTTCATTTTGATGAGCCATGAAAAAGCATCTTTGTAGCTTAAGCATTCGATCCTGGTTTCGGCTGGCTGTATGCATCAGAATAAATTGTCACATTTACACAATTCACTAGTTGCAGTGTCGACACAGCGTCGTCACTGGCAGTTTTTTTTATTAACAAATTTTGAACAGAAATGATTCGTAGAAAGTTCGAGCAACAATATATAAAAAAAATAACAAATTTTCGCATTTTTAACGCTTACAAATTTTCAAAATGTTTCGAAAAAAATCTCCTTTTAAGACGGAAAAAAAAAGAATTTTTACATTTTTACACCAGCAACAAACAAATTTTTTGCGCATTAGTATAGACAAAGCGTAGAAATTCGTTAAAAGCAACTTTCCAATGCAGCGATATATTTTCACGCGCGTGAAGCAATAGAATTCCCACATTTTTTTAGGCTTGAACACCAACAAAATCGCACATTTGATCCATGCAGTCGATGCAAATTGCTTGTGAAATATTCGCGCCATTTTTTTAAACACACTTTTCCTCTTTGTAATCGAATCATTTCTTTTTGCAAACTAAATTTGTAGTAAACGAAAAGGAAGGCGAACATAGAATACGCATAAAACGCCATTCGTAATTCGGATTACCAATTTTTAAGCGTTATAGCCGATGATTAAAAAGAAACAATTTTTTTTTTCACACTTTATGTTTGTTGGCATGTAGATGATAAAAAGCAAAATGATAAACAAATTCGTATTTATATAACCAACATATTCCAATGTGGAAGAGATATTGTAATACCAATTGTAGTAAACAGTACCATTTGCATTTAAATGAAACAAAATACCAAAAAACAACATCAACTGACACACACACACACACACATGGAACTTAACATTTATTGGATAGTCATTCGTATAACCATTTACATTTTGCTGTAAATAAATAAAGATTTCAGTCATATTTCCCACCAAAAACAAATTCACAACAAACGCATTTCAAAATGACAAACACCCATACTCTCACACCCACTCACACATTTTCAAGCTTTGTGATCCTCATCCGATCTTTGATACATTTGATACCGATTCACACCATCTCTTTCAATCTCTTGTGTAGGAATCAACAGAATCCGCTTCATCGACGTACAACTTTTTAGAAAATAAAAAAATTCATTTACATGTTGACATTTACCTATATCAATTCACAGGCGAACGAACAAAAAGAATACGCATTAGATTTCATCAACAAAAATAGAGGCATTCAAAACATTTTCCCTTTAAACATAGATGACAACCAACATATTTATAGTGTAAGTGCGTAAAGAAATCGACATACAAAATTCAATGTTTCCATAATCCTACATACTCACATAGTGTTTAACGAACAAAAAAAAAACATTCGTCAATCGTCCATGAATTAAGGAGGTAAAATACATAGTAAAAAACAAACAAATGAGCGCGCCCCGATCAGGCGAACAAATCATAACCCACCAAATTCATTTCGATTTTTACCGAAAAGAGGTTTTTTTCGTACTCAAAACTGACAAACAATGCGGAAATTTTATTTCCCACTCCGAGGACCATACACAAATTCACATTTCACACTTTTTTAACATCACTTTTTAAAGGCATTGTTTCAATGTGACCAACAAACCATACACGAACCAAATGGTTAAGTTTCATACCAATGGTTTGCATTTTGTTGACATCTTAAAATAACAACAACAAAAACGAAATGAATTGCGATTTTCATTTTCCTTTGTAGATTGTTTGCAAATTTTCACTAGAATACTTTTGTGCATTGATTTCGAATCGGACAAAAACAACAACAACAACACAAAACCATCTGTAAATCAATAGCCAACCATGAATGGGAAATTGTTACAAAATATTTAGTATAAATTTAGCATTTCTCAAATAGAACACAAAAAAGCAAACGCTTCAGTATGAGAAAACCAAAACTAAATAAATTACAAAACCAAAATCTGTTTGATATGATTCAAACGTTACAGTACGAATCATGCTTTCAATTATGAACAACTACCAACCAACCAACTAAAACAAATACATTACCAGAACTCTATCTAATACAGATCGATGATTACAAATAAATTGTGGAAAGAAACAAAATATTTGTGTGTTTGCTGGCATTATTTCATTTTTCGTTGGACTTTTTCTCTTTCTATTTGGAGTAGGTGACCATTTTCAGCCACAATACTTCAGGTGCTTTATGGAATTCAAGTTTTCGATGGAGTTTCTACTGCCAATAATACTTTTCTCTTCGAAATATGCAAATTTTCCATTCAAAATACGCGTTTTCGATCAAGCGGCATTAACTCTTTTGATGAAATAAAAAAGCAGCACGAGTTGATTGATTCCTTGTTCTTCGCAGCCCGTTTCGCGTTATTGTTTGCCAAAAGTGTAAATCATGTTAAATTGTTTAAAAATTAGCGGTTATCCAACGCTAATTATAGTTGATTACGTTAGGTTTTTTTTTCGTTGGTTGCATCGTTGCTAAATGAACATCTCTTCTATGCAGTTTGGCAGCCGCTGAATGGCAGTCTATTGTGATGTGTTGTCGGTCGCACTTTAAATTATAGATGAAAGACAACAAGCGAACAATGTTTTTCTGCTCTCGTTTCTATGGTGTGTCGGCAGCGCCCAAGGCACTGGCTATGTATTCTAATCGATATTTAAGAACAGCTTTTAGCATGACGAGCACGGCATAAACATTAATTTTGTGGCGTAACAATCAATTTTTTGTGGCAAGAAAAATCCAGTAAAGGAAAAAAAATCGCATCACAAATCATTTTCCGTTGATATACATCATCATCTATTTGTCGCACGCTCGCTGTTGAACAACCATCTTCGAATCAAGTACTATGATTAAGGGTCATTAACGACGCAGAAGTGTGGAAGTTAGCCAAATCCACGCATATTACATCTTCGTTCGGATAAATATTTGCTTTCGGCATGATCACATTGAAATTTCACTCGCGCCAATATCAGGTGATGGCATCACTGTGATACAAACACATGCCGGCATTTTTAAAACACCACAAACATTTTTCGGGCAAGTTCAGATCGTGTTGATTAAAATCAATAAGCCGTTGCTGTTAGGCTACATAGAACGTCTTTTGATATGAAATACGTATACCCATTGTCTCTTATAAGAGACTAAAATGAAAGAAAAAATTCCAACAAAAAATCACGTGAAGGCTCAGAAGACTAAGAAAAAAGTTAAATTCCTACAAGTATCCTATTCAATGAAACGCATTTTTTTTGGAAGAATTTTATTACAAAATAATTACAAAAATAATTTATCGCATAGGGTAAGTCCTGTTGAACGGTGAGTAAGTATGCATTACATGATTTTGCTACGTAGTTTGTGCATCTAATAGTAAAAGTACGGAAGGAAATGTCTAGAAAAGGGAAAGTCTCTTAAAATTGGTAACTGAAAGAAGTAAAATCAGGTGGCTATTCGATAACTGCGTCATTTGTATGTTGACACATCATTGTGTCATGTATCGCTATTCAAAGTATACAATAAGTGCAATGAACCCTGTTGTTGAGTAAATACACACTGTCTGTGTGTTACCACAATTGCGTCGTCCACCAACTCGGGCTCTTTGGTAAGTTTTGAAAAGCGGTTGTGAAATCAGCCGTCGATTGGCTTTGTGATGTGCCAAAAATACTGCCTTTGAAGTATGCGCTTTGCGGAGTTGCCTTTGTGGAAAAAACGGCTGGCAATTTTGTGCCGTAAGATTGTGCGGAGAGACTGTGCGGTTCTCGTACATCGTACGAAATCAACGGTTGAACTGGTGAAATTTGGGCGATTGGTGTGATTTGTGAAATCTGTGTAATTGGTTGAAGCGGCACTTGAAGTGCTTGTGCATTCAACGGTTGGTTGATCGACTGTAAATTTTGCAGAGATTGTGGCGACGCAAGCGGATTTGTATTCAGAGATTTAAATGCGCCCAGCCCGTTGCCAAAGAGATTTGTGTTTGGTTTGGACGACAGTATCGAATTCAAACCGAATCGACTGGAAATTCGATTGGTTAGGTCACACGTTGTGCCACTGACCAATGTTTGTAGCGGTGCCGAGTAAATGCGGAAGTTGACATCGTTGTAATCTAAATTGGAAATTAGGAAGTTTGCCATGCGATCAGAAATGACCCACACATTTCGATTTTCATCAATTTTCACATCGGACGGGAAAATCAATCCTTCATCGTCACGATCGACGGTACCATGATTTTGTGGAGTGTACGGCATTGATGTGTGCCAACAACCGACCGCATTTTGATCAATCAAATTGAATAACATTATGCCGTCATCGCTACACACCCGAGATGTTGTGTGTGAATTTGCACCTCTTTCAGTCGGGAAGAAGAAGAAATCGTGATAGCTATCATCCACACGAGATTCATCACGCAAAATGCGAGTAGATACGGAAAATTCACGATGACTTGCCAATGGACTGAAGAATAGTGTACGAAAACCGTCGCTTCGTACTGGGCTAAGAGCCATTCCGAATATACCTTCTTCTCCCCATTGGAAATTCAAACCACCAATATTAAAATCACCACGTAAGGGATCCGGATAGAAGTAACTGTGCTCGAAACGCCATGAACGATTCTGCTCCCATGAATATCTGTTGGAATGGAGAGAAAAAGGAAAAAAAAAAACAGATCAAAAACAAATTTATGATAATTTCGAAATTTTGACAAAACAATTTCATTTTACAAATCAAATCAACGGGAAAAAGTCAATCTTACGCAATTAATCCATAGCCAAGCTCATCGCTAAAGTAAGCAAATGTGTCTTCACAATTCTTTCCGATGTCAATAGCTGTGTTTGCGATGAATGTATTTGCATTTGTATCTTCCGCTCGGAATTCATAGCGCCTGATGCGAGTATTCGTTGCCAAATCAAACACATTTATGCTGTACGGGCACACATTCTGCGTTGTATTGCCAATACCAATGGTTCCTGTATCTAAAACCCATAATCGACCGCATCGATCCGCTTTGATGCGATAAACAGTGTTCAAACCATTCACACAATCACCAACTGCATTCGAACGCCAATCTGGGTACGGAATCAATTGCGGAGATCCACTTATCGTTTGGGTGGTATCGATGTAAGTCAATGTTGCCGGAATGCCTTTTTTTGCAAAGAAAATTGACCGAATTAAAATTTTTTGTGTGTCAGAGCTAGAGTAATTTGTATCTGGCTGTTTTTTTTTAATTTTCGCTCTAAGAAATTATACGATTTTTTGTCAAAAAGATTGAGTGAGAAATGACATTTTTAATACATATTCAACACTTCATGTGATGCTAATCATTAAAAAAAAAAGTTCAACATAAGCAACAGGTTTTCTTTTTCGAAAATAACTCGTTTCCAATTAAAAACCTGCTCAACATTTTTTGCGACTTATTCGTTGCGCATTCTTGGTCACTGACAGGCCAAAGACAAAATAAATGATAATATTTTTATAAAAAACCGAGACATTCTCATAAAAAAACCGATCAAAACAAATCCAGATAAATCAAGATACACTTCGGTCCATAAAAACGCTTTTACAATTAAGGCGTTAGCTCAATCTAAGTGTTTACGAAACGCAACAATCGTTTCATTTTGTGAATGTCACGTGACAAGTAGATCAAATCCATTCGAGTTTTGTTTTTGGACAAACCGAAAAATAGCTACCGTTTATAGCATTTGAGCTTGAAGTATTTCGCGAAAATGTTAAAACACCAGTTTGATCTGAGACATGCACAAGATCGAATCATGATCTGATGGAAAGTGTAGCATTTTTTGGAAGTGATTGATGGACATAAATGTTCGTCAACTTGTTTTATTCAATTCAAAACAAATCATTTAATTCACAACTTAACCTGTGAGTGAAAATTTAATTAAATTGAGACTTCACACTATCTTATGGGCTTCATATGACACCCATAGGATGAAAAAAGAACTTCTGAACTCTTTGCCGATAAATGAAATGACAAAAAACTTAGCGGAAACAACTTCCGTTGAGCGGAAAACAGGTTTTTCTCATTTTTCTCGCTACTGGAAAAAGATAGCGACTAGGTGTCTTCGGCAATATTGTAGAAAATGGAAATAACTACAAATAAGCCGAAGACACCTAGTCGCTGTCTTTTTCCAGTAGCGAAAAAAATGAGAAAAACGTGTCTTCTGCTCAATGCCCACTTTAGCTCGCAACTCCATTTGTTTCTTGTTTGCTCTAAGTTTTTTTTCGTTTCATTTATCGGCAAAGAGTTCAGAAGTTGTTATTTTGTTCTTAGGCTGTCATATGATAATTATCATATTATAATCAGCAATAATATCATTTAGATTAAATGTTCTTGCAATTGGAAAATTGAACATTGAACATTATCTAGTGGTCAAACAAGTAGTTCGTACATAGGTTGATAGTGTAAGAAAATTCGTGGCGCATGAACAATTTTTGCATTGACATATTTGTTGGTAATTAGAGGGCTTTCAAATTTATTGATTGCGTTGCATTGAAAAATAAATACATAGCATTGAAACGATATTGAATAACTGCGCCAGATCAATCAAATAAGAGTGGCATTCAATTGAATTTTTGTCGTAAGAACTTCGATTCAAATGTCATTTGTATGGGATCAATGTATTTAATTCGAAGTAAATTAGTGTAATAAAAATAGGATTTTTTAACTGGCAACAGTAATTATGTTTTTTCCGTCAAATGATGTCAATTTCGCAATGAAACTCATTTAACATATCACAGTTTGAAACGGTGTTTTTTTTTACCAGAAAAAATTTTCTTATAAAAATTCACCTGACAATTTGATTGTTAATAAATTCTTCCATAAAAAATAAATTTGAATGCAGTTTCGAGGTATACAATTATATTGCGTGCATAAAACGTTTATCAAATCAAGAAAATATGTAGAGAGTAATAATCGTTGTGGTTTCTAGTTGAGTCAACATTCAATTCATTTGGATCGCATATTTGCGGTTGTTAACGGCTGCAACAGTGGTAGAGCAAGTGAAATAAAACACGTCTGGTTTAGTTGGAATGTAGACTGTATATAAGAGAGTTTATCACTGTTGCAGCCGTTAACACGGTTTTGATTTGTTTTGATTGTAGAAGAAAGTGAAAAGAGACTGCAAAATGGACAAAAATGCTCACTCCAATTGATTGGAACTGAGGCGAAAGAGCCATAGGTGGCCGTTGCATGTTTCAAATGCTTCAATTCCGTCTCTAATTTACTGTAATTTTGGTTGCAAACATGTCGATTTTTGCTGCACTGTTAAAGGTGTTAACGAATATATTACCAGAGCATTCATCTCAATTTGAAGCGTTTAACCAATTATCACTTTTTGCTTTCATATCTCCTTTGCGAAGGAAATACAGGTGTCGAGCCTGTCACTGGCAGGTCTTATAATGAGAGACTCAAGCGTGACACACGAATAACGGTAAAATGGCTTTTCAAGGAATTTTTGGTCGTGTTTAATGCCAGAAAAAATGCATTTGCTTCACTTTTGGACTAAGAATAATTTTGACCTCCAATCCAGAATCAAGATCAGTTGAAAATGCAACTTCAGGATTTCAATTTGGATAAAATACACCTTTTCAAATATTGAAATTTTCAATGCAGGTCAATGATATTAACACGTACAACAAATTGATACATTTTTTTTTTCTGAGAAATTTGAGAATCACCCAGAGCCCATCAATTCAAAGTGGAAATAAATGTGAAAAATTTAAATGTAAGCGAAAAAATTAAATCGACTGAATAACTTTTATTATTCAATAAGTTATTCGTTATCTGTTCATTAAATTTTTTTACAATGCAAAAAATATTTTATTGGAATCGATCAATAATATTAAAAACAGGCTTTCAATTTGTGCCCATCAGTCATAATATTTTCTATGCTTTAACTCTTGAATAAATGTGTGTATCATGAAAATATTTATAACACCCGAGAATAAGAAAAATCGTGATATTACCGTCTCTCCAGCGCGGCACAGTAACAAATAATTTATTGCCCCAATGTTCGATGCCTACAGGTAGTGCATTTTGCGGAATGTATGTGCCCGATGCGAGTGCAATATCTTTAAGCGTTCGTGTTGGAAAAACGAAATCCAATTGATTCCAACTGTAGCGCTCTTCTAATTTAAAAGCAGCGTGTGACAGTCCAAAAAACGCTGTAAAACACCAAAAAACCACACTTTTCATGTTCAAAATCATTTCCAATTCAAATATAATTGATTTCGATTTGAGTCAATTTAAACTTTAATCGAAAATTCAATTCCAATTAACTGTTTTGTCAACTGCACGCTCCGTTTTAAGTGAGAATGATTAATTCTAATTTGTTCGAATTTTCAGAATTTTTTTTTCCACTTCACTAAATTTCCGACGTTTTTCTTCGATACGAAGTGTCGTTTCAGTAGTACCTATTCAATGGTTCTAAGTGGAATAACTGTGTGAGTTGACGGTGAGCCGCCTTTAATAAATTAACCAAAATCAAATCCCCACCGTCTGATGACGACGACAACGACTTGGTTTGCGCGCCAAATATAGCATTTGCAATAAGCACAAGCGTCTTTGAAGCCATAGAAGCAAGTGCGTTTGTCAAACTGAAGAGAAAAAAATCAAACCGCCATGTGTTCGACTGAATGCAACTAAAGGCCGTTATCAAATTGCGTGTAGTAATCGCATGGCTCCATAAAAAAGTAGGCTGTAGTTGTGTGTTTTTCTCAACACGAATACTAGCTAATAAACACTTGTACCGACTGAACGAATCGCGTGCTTCAATAAACTCCGAACGTAAACAAAGCACAATTATGGTTTGCAAAAATATAACCCAAGCATTCTATGTTGAGTGTTTAATCAGATGGAATGAAAAGAGAAGATAAATATAACTCTGGCTACCCGAGTGAACCAAAGAAACGGTTCATAAGGCATCTAGACTTTTGCGTATATCTTGCGTATAGATGCATTGGAGCGAACGAATATTGTTATTGTTTTTGTTTTGCTGTAAACATTTGCGTTAGACAGGATGAAGAGAGAAAAAAACCATTCACTCCTATGAATGTATACACAAGGTATATGCAAAGGTGTTGATACCTTACGAACCGTTTCTACGTTTTACTTGGGTAACAATGGGTTTTCTGAGCAGACTAAGTCAACTGAATTATGCATATAGATGAGAAATGCAAGTCTCAGTACACGCAATTAAATGCCGGCTGGTTTTTTCCATCCCACTTGTTTATTGTGATTTGGTTTCCGCTTCCGATTTCGAGTTTGGCGACCATGTGACACTCCAAATGATATATCAATCTAAGAATCATACAGTAGACACAATGATCACTCTGTTTCGTGATGTTACATTGTTACATATGTTGTTTTATGCATCATGTGAAAGAAAGTGACCAAACTCTCTACGGAAGCAATTGCATGGGCTGAAATGGCAAAACGCCATAGTTTGAACAAATGAAAAAGTTTGTTGGGTAAATTACCAACAATCCGAACTTTCACATCAACTATTTTTCTTAATTTATATTCATTTTTTACCGTTTTCTGTCAAAAACATTCCACTTGATTCTGATTGCATGAGCTCCTGCTGCCAGACCACGCAAATCGCTACAAAAATGGTTAAGTATTTTCTTTACATAAATTGCGGTCCATATTCCACAAACCTCAACTGCATAATAGTGAAATTAATAGCCAGTCATTCGTGTAATGAGCAGTGCGTAGCCGTTGCGTTGCTTAATCGAATGAAACAATACCGTTCGGGAATTTTGCTTTTGGTACGATGAATGTGTTTCGAAAATAGAATGTCTTTTGTGATGTCGGATACAAAATATATTCGAATCAAACCAAATAATATTTACATATGTTTTTTTCTAAATGATAAAATGATGAAATAGTCCATTTTGACGTGTTTTTGCTTTCTATCATCACCCTCTGGCAAAATGAAGTCTGGTCGAAGAACCGGATCATTAATTTCGTAATTATTTTTTCAATCGTTTTTTTTTAAATATGAAATCGATAGTTGAAGAGTGCAAATTTCGTACGATGAGGAAACATGGGAAATTTAACTCTGCGTGTGAAGACCATAATTTGATGATGCGAATGCACGAATATTACTCGATTAGATGAAATTATCTGCGAATTAATGCCTACGAATGTGTAAATGCGAATACATAGTTGGTAAGTAAATGACATGTACACCTGACGCGAATGATGAACGAATTCGCGAATACTGGCGAATACTTGATATGAGTATATCGTCCGAATATCATGACATTTTTCGGATTTTTTATGACGATTTTCGTTTTGCTCGAATTCCATTAGTCAGTATTACATAATACTGACTTTTTATTGCTAAAATATTATAGCGATTCCATGAATAATTCGAGACTCAAATGCCCCTATGAGTGAAAAAATTCGCAAAGACACATCATTATACATTATAAATATAGAAAATTTGTTCAACATAAAACAAATTGAAGGTAAAAAATGAACCAAATGAACTTGGAGGTACAAGTGCATATTCAATTTACGCATGTTAACACTATCAATGCAGTTAACAAAATCCTGTTATTCCAGTAGCACAAACATATATTGATTCACACGCTTTGCGTTCCGCATGAGTACAAAACGTACGCTACGGCAGCACATGTGATAAATATCACTCAATCTCTAAGTCAAGTCCAGTTTTATTTTTAAATTGGATGGACACTTGAAACATTATACGTACACTGTACAGCCCAAAGTGTTTCCATGGAAATTGCTGCGGCCATTGCTTCTTGGATGCAATCATATTTGATTATTTCATCAAGTTTAATTAAAATATATCGTCGAACCAAATGTCTTGTACTTGAATGTATTTGCTCGTATTGTGAGCCTTACAATTGATGGCAACCTATAAAAGAATAACAAGCCTTTGCAATGAGGAACAATTTATAATTTAATCGATTTTTGACACAATCAGTCCGGTCGGAAATGTAGGTATGACGTATCAATTGCAATGTTGTCATACAACTGCCAGATAAATTGAATTTTACCAAGCAGAAAACAATTAAAAAATTGACGAGCCATCGTCTATTTGTAGCGTGGAAAACACTCATGTACATAAGTATATCGCAGGTAATTCGTACAATTGTTCAACAACATGTTTTTTCACACGTGAATGGCCATCGACTCACCGAGCATATATCTAGATGATTAATCAAGGTTTAACGAAGAACACGATGTTCATACATATTGTTATCTTCTGAACGAGATAAGAACAAACATTTCTTGGATCGATCCATTTTGGTTTGGTTAACCTTATTATGGCAGGTTTGAAAGAGAACGATGCCGACAAGTTAAATGTAAAGTAAACATTAGCGTAGTTCACAAACAATTCATACAACTATAATGCCTATTTAATTCGATGAAACTACTCACTTTTGTTTACAAAAAAAAAAACAAAGCCTCCACTTCACCACACACCAGATTTTATCAACTGAAAATGATAAAATAAAAACATAGTAAAAATTATTGAAGTGATAATAAAAAGTTTATTACATAAGCACTTAATTGAAAAAAAAAAATTGCAAACTGAAACATGTTGTTCTTCTTCGCAACGAACGTGAAATGGTGAATTAATTGATTTTTAATTGAAACTATTTTGCGTAAAAATTGTTTTCACATCAGGTGGGACATTCTTATGTACCCAATTCTGATGCAACAAAAACATGCACTGATTGAAGCTATGAAATGAATTTTATACGAAAATGTGCAGAGAAATGTGAATCTTATCTTTCATCAAAATCTCTTCTTGATTCTTGTTTCTCTTTGTTCCAAAGCATAAGCTCGAAATTTACGTTATTCAATCCAAAAAAAAAACGGTGAAAATATGGCAGTTTATTACAGTTTCCATATGCTGAATTATGACATTTTACATCAAAACTCAAACTAAATTTGCTGCAATATAGAAGTAAACTCAATTTTCATGCGAAACAACAGTTTAGTTCTTTAAAAACTCTATTAAAATGCAATATACAAAATAGACGGCACTGCAGTGTACTGAAAGAAGACATGCGATTTAATCATGCGTAAATTTAAATTACCTGCGAACAACAGTAAATCATACATCATCATTACAGAACTAATTCTATAACTAGTTAAATTGATTTATTTCAGTGTCAAAGTGGCTACATGGCTTTCTTTCATTGAAGCAAACAGTTTTCCGGCTGCTAAACGGAACAACGGAGAGCGAGAGTGAGACCATTTGTGCAAAAAGTGTTGAAGCACACAATAAACAACGTTCATTCAACCAGATGATTATGGCTGGTATTTTATAGTGCCATTTAGAACGGAGTGCGTATTACCATTCAGCAATGTAGTACAATGGGAAAAACCGGTCTTCAAACGGCACAAGTTGTTTGGCTGAATTTTTGTCATATGTGTGTACGAGACTTTAGCCTCCACATTGAAACGAACACAAAGTTATTACGTAAATTTGATTCATGACACTATGCTTGATGCGCACCGCACAGCATTCGAATTCACTTGGCATCACGTACACTCTTCGTTGCCTCCGAATTCCGCATTCAATGGAAATCGACCATAGACATCGTCTATCCACTTATGTGCTCTTATTCAACGCTTAACTGTGTCGACACTCAATGCAAATCATACGTACACCGATATGCAATGCACTGGTTCTGCATATTGCACGCTTCACGTGTTATTACTGTTAAGGTTAGTAAAAACAAATATATTTAATTGAAACTGACGTTATCTGAATTATGTTCGATTTGATTTGATTTTGTTTTGATTTATTTCTTTGATTCTGTTATGTTTTTTAATTGTTCTATCAAAGGGAACGATTCGATTACAACAGCAGAGATGGCGAATGATTTGCGGAACAAAATGAGAAAAAAGTTTTTCATTCCAGTTGGTAAAATCGTGCTGTGTATGGTTTAATGGCACCATAAAAAGATTTTTTTCTGATTAAAAACAAGTAAAAATATTTTATTTCTTCTATTACACTTGACCTTCCTGCAACTCCGGCTCAATTGTCAATAAAATATAATCATATTTTTCTAACGAGCGAACTAGTGTTTTGACTATGTTTCGGTTTCAATGCTACTTCAAATGGAGTCGATGATCTTTCTCGTCACAAGAACCATTGTTTATGCAGTGTTTGAAGTGCAGTCGAACGAAATAAATGAAAGATTCGAGCAATGGTATTTGGAAATTCCTGTTGGGTCGAAATGAAATACGGAGAAAAATTGATTGGCGAGAAACTGGACAATAACAAGGACAAAAAACAACGGAGAAGAGAAATAGGGAAAACCGAAGGAATTTCGTTCGAGCATTCAATAGAAATTGACGCAGGTAAAGAATTCCAAAAATAAAAGCAACTATGACGATGCACGATTTCTTCTCTAGTGGAATATTTGTGGATTGGTTAAGAATGAGAGATGTAGAGAAACCGAATTGAAAAACAGCGCCATCTTTTATTCAATGGTTTAATCGAATAAACGCCCGAATTTATGCAATCTCTTCATTTGCTTCGGTGCGCTGCCTTTTGAATGGTTCAAATTGTTCATTCAAAATGCGGAAGAACGAACTGTTGAGTGTGCTGATTGCGTGCCGGAGATGCTCTTTCATCTTTGTTTGCATGCGTTGATTGTGTTAACATTGATTGAGGTAAATATTGTTGCAGATCGTTTTCATAAAAAATGGCATAATCTATCTCATACGTTATCATTGCATATTTTTTTTCTCGTCTTCTTTTCTGTTTGAACCGCCAACGGAACAAGGAACACCATTGAAACTGAACCTGAATGGACAAATAGATAGTCGTTTTATGAGCTCAGATATTTCAGTCGATCATTGCACTCTATTCTGGAACGAAAAATGACATAATCAAATAGATGAAGAGCAGGTGCCCCGTGGCCGTTTGAAAATTGTCTTAATTTATTATTAAACAGATTCAATTCAGCAAAAAATGGTGAAATTTGAAAAAAACTGAATCGAAGAGAGAAAGAGAAAGAGAGAGAAATGCTTGAATGAAAGAGCAAAATGGCACATTGTTTCGTTGTTTTCTTCCAAATAAATTCATGGAATTGGTGTTTGATTAGCGAAAATCAAAACAGTGATTGACACAACAACCTGAAGTGATTCGCTTGAAACGGTTGTTTGAGCGCACAATAACAAATCAACTTGAAGCAAGAGAGGAGGCTCAAGACTCTTCTCCAATAAATGGTATGTAATTTAAATCGCACACAGTTCGACGTCTCAAAATGCGATGCGGCAACGAAGGTAGTGGAGATGGTTATAGACAAACTGCAACATTTAATGAATAGGCATTTTGCTATCATTACATAATATTAAGCGAAATAAAACTACTGTTATCCCATAGATATATTCTTTTTCAACTACGGCGAAGACGAAGGAGAAACCGAAACAAAAAAAATGTAGATCATTGAGTTCAATAACGAATAATCCTATAATTTGAGCAATCACTTGATCAACAATTTCAATAGCAGCAGCAGCAGCAGTAGCAGCAAAAAAAACTTTTTTCTCAAAATGCAATCGCTCATAAATACATTTCTTCTCTCTTGGTCTTCGAAAAAGAAAACGATTCAAGAGCCTCTAGAGAATAGACAATGTAAACGTATAATAACAATGCGCAAACACAAGAAATGAGTCGATTTTCCTGCACCGTCTTTCGTGTTATTCTCGTTTTTTTTTTGGAGAAGATAGAAGGAAGATGGAAAAAAGCGTCCAGTCATAAATTGTTCGTCATTTGGAATTATTTTGCACTAATTACAAGATATACACAACAATATTTTTTGTGGGCATTGGCATGAGGCGCAAAATAACATAATACTAACGAGCCTCCGATGTGCTCTCTCTCTCTCTCTCTACTTCAGTTTGTGTGCATTACACCGTCATTTGGTGCCTTGTGCACCACATCCACACGATCGAGTAAAACGGAGAGCTAAACGAACGATACACTTGAAATTAAACAATGTAGTGCCTTAGTTTCATCAAAACCCGTAATAAAATCAAGCATCCTCTATTATTATTATGACGATAATTATTATACGGTCCAGGTCGTTGCTGAACACTGACCGATACTAGAATTCATTCAAACTGTTTTCTTTCTCTCTACGGCTCAAATCACCATTTTATTGATGATCCCGATATTTATTTATACATACTCATTTCGATGCGTTTGAAGAAGGAAATCGCACATATAAGCTCTTTCTATCTCACCCGAGATTTCGTTGGAAATTTTGAAAGAGTTATTGCCAGTTCATTTGAGATTAATTGTGGCGATATGTGTATGATTTTGTGAATTAAATCGGTGGTGGTCGTAAACCATGCATTTTGAATAGAGTGGTAAACTTCTTTTGACCTTCGCCAAATCCGTTTGATCATTCGATGAAATTCCTTTGATTGAAAAACCCCGTTAAGTTTTTCAATAAAATTGCCGGCAAAAAAAGTTGGTTCCGACTTTTTTCGAGACCTACATTCGAACCGTGGCCTGAAAAACGTGATCAAACTACACAAAATCTGGATGAAAACGCCAAAGACTTTCTTCTTTTTTCTCGAGGATCCAAAGCACAAAAGAAGCAAAACACGCCGAGAAACAGTTGCGAAAAGTTGTCTGACAACTGAATTACGAGAACCGCTGTTAGAATGCGTCAATTTTTTTCGCTCTTCAATCAACGCGATACACTTTAATTTAATTTAAATTGTAGTTGTGATACAACTATAAGAAATGCGAGCCAACGCAATGCTATTTCACAAGAAAAATGTAATCAACGGACAGCATCAAATGAGCACACAAAAAATATCCAATTGCAATCAATTAAATGAATGAGTGTTGTCGTCTTCGCAGTCCAATAATGATGATTGGGCCTCGATTCAAATCATTTTTGCCGAATTAATTCTCAACATTCTTGTTTTTGGGGTGACCGCGTGAACAGCTGGATCCGTATGAAACAATTCAATTACAAAGTAACGCAATGAAGAAGACACACACATACGTAGGCAATTGAACATTGTCGTTACGATTTAATTAAGACATGAAAGAGGCTCAAGCCGAATAAATGAATGACACGGATTCATTGCATTACAACGCTGCAGGCAACAATGACGACGACGACGACGACAAAAAAACTGTCAAAATATAAAAAGACAGAGATACGAATTAGTATGCACTGGTTCACTTCTCATTCACTTGTTCTCGGATCGCACACTTCAAATCCAGTTCGATAACAACTTCTGTTATCCAAATGTCACATTCTCTGTATGAACATATCAAATGGAGACACTCGAAAAGGAGAAGAAAAGGGAAAAAAAACCGATGGCATTAAAATGCAAGAAACCAGGCAAATTAAATTAAATTAAAGAGAGAAAAAAGCAAATGGAAAAAGATGAAAAGTGACAAGTTTTTTTCCCTTTATCTGTTAAGAAAGAGGAGAGAGATACGAGCTCGAGTGACGAATTACGTGAAATGCGGCTCAGAGGAAAGAATATCATCTTTAATTCATCTTGAAAATTGATTTTATTTTTCAGGCCAAGCATATCTCTCTCTCTCTCTGTCTCACTCAGCATGACACAACAGCCACTGCCAAAAATGTTTGCAGTGCAAACAGTCAAAGCGTGCATCGCTAACATAATTTGCCATTTTTCTTCCGTTTGTGCATTCGTTCGCTAAAACAATTGTAAATTGCCCATTGAACGACTCGATCATCTCTTTGTCTCGTTGTGGTTCGAAATGGAAGTGTTGCGTGTAAGTAGCCACGGCACTCGTATTTCATGTAAGAAGACACAATGCATTAACTGCAAAAGGGAGTTGTGTGCATGAAGCACTACTCACACTCACTTAAATTACGAATTACAAAAACAGGTAGAAATGTCAATTTGTCAATATTATTAAAAGCCAACGATTTTTCGATGCACACACTCTTTCCAAATCGATCATAATCTGCTCAGTGTGTTTCGTCGATGTGTTTAAAACCCAAGCATCATATGATCCTGATCTGATGAACGAAAAAAAAGGTGCCCAACCGATTCGGCGATTAAATTTCACTGCACTTACATCGATTACACGAGAGAGGAACGCGCTAAAACACGAAAACCTCCAGTCACACGTACACACACACACTCCAAATAGACTCGCGATTATCGTATTTACATTCAGATTATGAATGGAATGAACTAAATTAAAATTGCCGCTCACATTTCGATTTCTTATCGATTATAATTTATCTCTTGGCAACCACATATATATGCGGTGTGTTCTTTTTTTCGACTTCACCGAATACCAGTGCGCGCACCTCAGCGATATGCACGATTCACCAACGGCTCTCTGAAATGAATTTCACGGTACGGTGTGTCTTTTGTTGTGTTCTTTTTCTCCCGATTCGCCTCGTTCTCATTCCTTTTCATTAAATCATTTTTTGTACGTTTTATTCATCTTCGCACATGATATCAGCTCGGCACGCACTTCCATTCAGATTCAGCCACTTTTTCCGATTAAAAAGCGATACACGATATTTGCGTTTTCACTTCAATGGCTTTTTAACTGACTGAGAAAAAAAAAGTAGCCAAACGTATCAAAATCCATACCATTTAAATGTGTGATGCGCTGAAAGTTATCGAGAATCCGCCGTTTTGGTTCCCAAGACTGTTTTTAGACACGATGGTTCAACCATCCATCGATGTCTAATCCAGTCTATTCATAAAGAGGAAATAGTTATTGCTGTTGGATTAATTGAAATGAGACTAAAACGCCTTGTTTGGAATGATTTGTAGACGAAATGAACGTAATTTTTTCAATGAAAGTTGAATTTCTATCAGAATATCAATGTGTACTTGGGCTACTTTTCTCTGAGTTTTAACTTCTTTTCAGCAACAAAAAATCTAAAGAAAAAAACTGGAGAAATTTCTATTTAGTTTAGAAGAAGAATAGGATATTCAAGTCCTCTTTAAGTTCTAAGTGGATTAAAACTTCAAGATCAACTTCACTTTTCCCCTCACAATCAATTCTTCTCGACTATTTTGACATATCATGTGTTCTTGTTTAAAATTCTAGATTGGCTAGAAGCGATAATACAATGTAAATTGTCACAACAAGTTCAGCCAAGCGTTGAAAATGGATTGTTTAAATAAGATGTTTAGTGCCCTCGTTGCATTCGTTGTTTGTGTGCTATCGTTAAATCGAATCATGTGTTTCTTAAATTGACATATTTCCGTACACAAAAAATCCTCTTTAGCTTTTCTGTAGACAGGCCAATCCATTTTATGTCAGTTTGTTTCTTTTTTCATTCTCCCTCTCGAAAAGCGGGTCAACTTTTCATGCGACGGCGCAGCAAACATAATTCCAAAACTGACGAAAACAAAATAATTGTCTGTCGATCATATCGCTTGACCCTTGCCAAACATGAATGAAAATTTGTTTTCAACATGTCGAATTGCTTGTTCACCATTTCATGAATGAACCAATCAACGAGTTGAGAAAAGCACAAACTGTCGGTTCAAAAAGAGCGATAAATTGTATTGTATTGCGCTTAATCTTGCGTCCGCGTGATCAATGACCATCGTCATTCATTGCACTTTTTGCTGTTGCTGTTGCTGCGCTACGACATTTAATCCTTTGTTACTCGGTCGAATGAACGTGCTGGGCAATTTGCTGTTGAGTGTGGGTGTCAACAGTCACGCTATTTGCTTTCAGCGACTTCACTACCGCGGTGCGCCATTGGTAGTTGGCAACATTTATGTTCGATTCTCACATTAAAAACACCTTTAAAAAAAGTGTAAATATAATCCGTGAATTTTCTCGCGCAAGTTGTTCCTCTTTTATAGACAGGCCATTTAGCGAGCAAGATAATTTTATACGCATTGAATTCAAGTGGATATCAAGCGAGAAAAGGCATTCATTTGTTGAGACAGCGGGTGCACTGAGTGAGAAAAAGGTACAGACAAAACCAACAACAACAACAACAACACAAAAATAACACACGAAAACAACGGTTTGAAACTGATTGTTGATGAGAGAAGTGTTGTACTGTACGAAATTCTCGATGAGATGAATACAAGGAAATGGGGGATTGGCGTGTGTAAGATAATCGCGACAGCGATCATGGTTCATGTGATTTAACAAATTACCCGAGAAGAAAAAGAGACCAAACACACATACTTTTTGAAGACCGAAAAATTCATAAAACGGCTCACGAAACTGGAACGAAGGATGAGAGCGAGGTGTGTGGCATGTTTGAAGCGTTGAGAAGGAGAGAGAGAGAGAGAGAGAGAGAGAGAGAGAGAGAGAGAGAGAGAG
>NW_022595253.1:2102236-2169033 GCF_009176505.1 Sitodiplosis mosellana
AGATAGAGTCTGAAGAATCGTGTCCGTTCAAATAAATCAAATTACTTTACACTGACATCATTTCTCCACGAGCCGAGCGCCGAAGTGGAGTTGTGATTTTTTCGATGCGATAAGTGTGCAGAACACGAAACTCTCACGAACATGCAGTCATAAGTCATCCGTGCCTTAGATTTAAAGATTTCGGAAATTACATGACAATTTTCAAAAGTCAAAAGGAAAAAAAAAACAAACTGGCTCGAGTGACTTTGGATCGATACTGCTGCCCTTGTTATGCCCATTGCCTGAGCCCCGTGATTTGATATACACTTAATATGGAATGGTCGCTGAAAATGGAAATCAAGTTTTTAGGTGCACGAGCGCATATTTTAAGCTCATTTGCCATAAGAAGATTTAGTGGTCGGCGCATTTGTTTGGTTTTTTTGGTCGCTTCACTTCGGAGATTCGAACAAAAAAGGGATTCGATGAAATACTTGCAATTCACATCGGCCATATTGCACGCTCGCAATGATTAATTTCTGACGACAGACTGATGTGTATCGCCGCTAATTGCTGATATCGAAATGATAGTGATATTGTACACGCACCAACCAGACTTGACGTGCGCGCGCGCATGGAAAAAAAAGCAGCGGTAAAGCAATCGATTACGAAGTTTGCCAATTTGGAAAGTTGTTACTTGTGTTTTGGCCGAGCGGTTTTTCAATGCATTTCCATATTTAAATGTCATAGTGATTCGCTTAAAAGGCAAATGCGGGACCTTATATCACTCGCTTGAGCGCCAATAATCGAGCAAAGAGAGACTCTTTTTTTTTTGATACTTGAACTTGAATGGTTTTTACGATGTTTGGCTGTTGTGCAATTAAATCATAATTGAGCATCTCGCAAATTTGGCGAGAACGACAAGTACACAAAAATTTACATGGAAATTAAGGAAATCGACGAGCTGACGCATGACAACAAAATGATTTTTTCCCCTCTGTTTTTTCCTTTGGTTGGTGTTTTTTTCTGTTTGTATTTTTTTTTTTGGGGTAAAATTAAGTCAAGTCAGAAATGAACGGGATGAGGAATTGAGACACGATTTGCAATATATGGCGTTTGCATACATTATTCTGACTGAATGTTCTCATTGTTTTAACGAGATGACAATTACTCAGGCCAAGCATTCGAATGACTTTTAATTGCCTTTCAAATCGATTGATTTGGACCGACACATCATTGGTGAGCAATTACCTTGACACATAAAATTTATGCAGTTACCATGCACAAATTAAATGTGTGCTTCCTTCAACCGAGCATGATTCTGACCATATTCGATGAGAGAAAGAGAGACGGGAAAGAAACTTTTCCTTCAATCGATTTGGCCCAGTTGTGATTTTTTTTTATTGTTGACATACAACATTTTTTCGACTCTTATCGGCACGAAGAAGAAGAATAAGGAAAATCTATTTTATTTCGTGCAAAGTTCAATAAAAAAAATATCTCTTGTCAAGATCAAAAAGTAAATTGAACCACATTGTATCAGCTGCGAAAATCCACTTTTACTTTCGAAATATGAATTAAATAAATATCAAATGTATTATGCTGCGCAATGCTTCTTTTGTTCTTCAGGGAAAGAAAACTCGTTCAATAATCTTTTTTTTTTCGTCGTTGCTTTCGAATGAAAAGATTCTGACGACGGCAGAAAAAGCGCAAAATAATAACACCCAAAAATGAAAGAATCGCGTGCGAAATTCATTTAGCTTGTTTGTTTAAGCGGGCCATTTTAACTGCATTTCGAATCGATTTTGATTCGAGTGCACTGCGCCTCCAATAAACTAAATGGAATGAAAGCATTTTACTCGAGTAAAACAAACATATAATTAAATTTTCATATTTTTTTCCATTCGCTTCTCGGTCGATTTTTATCGACATTTTATGCAAGATTGTAAAATGATACAAATTTCATTTGGCCGTTCTCTCTCCCTCTCTCTCTCTCTCTCTCTCTCTTTTTTTTCATGTTTAACACTGGTGTTGCTGTGTTCTGTTTAATTTACTGCAAGCGATGGAGAGTAAGTGTTTATCAAATATTGAATTTAAGAAGAAACAAATTATGACTTGACATCACTTGCTTGGCATTTTGCATGTAACCTGGTGAAATTCGCTTTGCGAGAACAACGTCCATACACACACACACACACACAAAAGCAATTACAGATTCCAATTCACAGAGAGAGAAAAAACCGAATCGATAGCTTTTTATCTGATCATCAGCCGAAAAAATCGCAGCTCTTCGCATTGCTATCGCTCTCTCGACTGATATAGATTTTGTTTATGATAATTTATTTAATTATACTGATTTACAGCACCTAATGAAACGTCCCGAAAAATAAATAATGGAAACGGATTTTTTGCTGCTCCTGTGTGCATACCTTTCGATGTGTTGGTTTCGTTGTTTTCTCCACTGAAATGGGATGGTGCGGTCCATCTGTAATTTTCGACAGTTCGATCCACACCGAATGTGTTTAAATTCGCGCATCGTATTCACTACATTCGCCCCTTTGCATATCATTTGAATAATACCAGAGCTACGATTGTAATTATGAATTTAGCAGAAAAACAAATATATTGACGCAGCAACCGCATCAGCAGCACGAAGAAAAAAATGTATCGATAAACTGACGGACCCAGTAATTCAGTGCTGTTATGCTGTCTGCATAATTACTATTTGTTTTGGGAAATTTCGCCCAAAAAAAATACGAAAGAGAAAAAATTCAATATTTAAATTATGCATTGGTGCACAATGTGTACGATCGTGAAATCGAGAGTTCATGTGTAAGAGGAAAATTTGATTTTTAATCGTGAAAAAAAAAAAAAAAAACGTTCTTACGATGTGCAGCTATTGAGCGACGTTGACGCCATTGCAAATGTGTTTGTTGTGTGGCTGTAACAAGTTGAGAAAATGTGGGCAATAATGTTACGACAGTTTTTTTTTTTCTCTCCGGTTTTTGTTGTTGCTGTTGTTGGTTTCTTTACTTTGTATTCCATGTTCATTATCAAAATTTTGGCATCGGTCATAAAGTCGGGGCTAACAAGGAACGAACAGGTTAGTTGTAAATGGTATTAGGCTTAAGAGCCGGTCAATGGTTTTGCTTTGGTTTCTCATCTCTCTCACTCTCTCTCTCTCTCTCTTTCTGTTGTTTCATCTGTTACGAACGCATGTTCCGTTTGCTTCTCATTTTCATTAGTAGCTTTTCGCAAATGATCGATGATTAATGGATGTGCTGAGCATCCATCCGCAAGCGTAATCAAGAGCCGTTCTAACGTAACGGCCATAGATAAAGAAGCAAGCAAATCGAAGAAAAATATAATAAAAATGGGATTTGCTAAGGCATTTGTAATTGGCATATTGATCAAATAATAATTGGGTGGTGTGTGTGTGTGTGTTTGCCTTTGCACGAACCAAGACGCACACGTGTTATCTCATAGTTGCAAGCATTTTTTCATTGCCTTCGGTAGGCTAAATATGCTCTAATCAAATAAAAAGCAAATTTAATAATAACAAATGGATTTTTTTTTCTCCCTTTTTTCATCTTACAAGCAATCGGTTTCTTCTATGGTTGCCGAACGAGTGAAACCGAACGCACTTTTTTACCAAATCAAATGGCCTTTATTTAATGATAATTTCAAAATTGAACTATAATCACAAATGCCCCGTTCGATGCCATACACATAATCACTAGCCATAAAGAGCGCGCGTATAGCCATCGAATTAATCAAACATCATGCATTTCCTTCACAATGTTTTGAGATGGACGGTGATTTTACGAGGATTGCCGTTTCATTCATTGTTAATGAACTTGCTTCGCAACATCAACTTCATTCAGATTCTCATTTCCTAATGATATCGACTGCAAAATTTTACAATCGGTCAATTTCCAACAGAAACGCGGTGGCTATTGATGATGGTCAAGTATTGGCGTCGTTGATCATCACCATGGAATTAAGAGCGAACAGAATTTGATTGCGCTTTTTGAGAAAAAGGAAACGTTGTTTGTTTTGTAAATCGATCTCGCGTGCTTTTAAATTGCGTCGTTTTTTTTTATTAGAAATCTTTCTCGCTCTCTCTTTCTTCTTTTATTCGATCGTTGTTTTAGTTCAAAGTTGAGCAAGATGTTTCTGTCTGTCTGTCTCTCGTGATCGGTCGAGCTATACGCAGTGAAATGTTTCAATTTGGAAAGAAAAATTGAAATTTTGATTATTATTTTTCGTCAGAACAACTTTCTAGAATATCGAGAGATGGAGACAGAGATGGAGACAGAGAGAGAGACACAGAGAGAGAGAGAAGAAAAAAACTATCAGACTTCAAGATAAACAAATAGATACAACATAATTTTATACGGCACCAAGGCAATGGATTGTGTATATATTTTTTTATTCAGATAAAAATCCACAGCCGAATTTTTTTATTTTATATAAAGTAGCATAAGTATGGAAAAAAAGACCCGGTGTGTTTTATGTGGCACCGCGTGCGTGCACCACTAAACACCTGCCCACTTGCGCGCGCTCTCGTTCAACCAACATTTCTTCTTTTTCCTAAATGCGTACTGTTTCTCGGCTTATGCTCAACACACACACCGTTTTAAGAGTAGCTTTTACCTTTTATCGCATTTTTAGAAGAAAAAAAAAAACAACGCAACATGTTAATCTCTTGGCTTGTTTCGGAAATTGAGCCAAATTTCGACACTACTCCATCGAAGCAATCATAATTAAATGAATTGCCACAATTTACTACCATAAATTCCCAGACGAAGATAGCACATAAAAAAACTCTCTGTGCCACCAAAAGAGGTTCGAGTTGTTTACTATTTTGATCAATTTTATTTCCATTTTATACATTTTTTAAAATGAACACACTTTTTACCATAGAGAAGTCGTGGTTTGTCTTTGAATTTTGTCAAAAAGGAGGAATTTTGGTTATTCCAACTACAAAACCAATAAAAATTTAAATTGAATTGCGACGAAAAAACCGAAAATATTTTATTAGTTTATGATTTTGAGCCGATGTAATTCGAATTTGATAACTATTTTTTACAATTCTTATGACAAAAATCAACTCTTTTGATTCGAAATAAGGTCGATTTCAATGAAGAAACCCGATCTCATTGTAAAAACAAAAACTATAAAATCGAGTTTTATTGTTATTTTTCCACGTTGTTAGTCATTTAGGTTGGCCGTTTGATAAGGAAACGTCAATAAAACCCTTGTAATCTCATCAAAACTCTTCGGTATAAATCAATTAATTTTCAATTTATCGTCGAATGTGTCATGATCATGACGCAATTACAACGGAAAGTCTCCGATTTTGACGCCACCGACGAACAATTGTTGTGATTTGAAATCCACTTGATCGAAGAGTGAGTCTACCGTCTGATGAATTCATCAGAGAACTCAATTTTTTTGATCACAGATTTCAATGTCAAGTGGTTCCATTGTCTGCCAAAACCACATAAATCATTTATCAAACGACAATAGTGGTCGAAATCCGGCTCTCGAACCAGATTACCTCTGATGGAAAAGAAGAGTCAGTGGAAAAATTTCATTTTCATTTCAACCCGAAGATTGAATGTAATCAAGTGAGAAGCTCAACACCAATCTTAAAGGCAAAATAACGAGAAATCCAATCAATCTCACGATAATCGAATTTAGTTTCCGTTTGAAATTCTTTCACAAATTTGCCGTTGCCCGTTGTGGAATTTCAAATTGAATGTTACGTCATAAATGTGTGATCGTGCGTTTCTCACAATTTAATTTTTGCATCGCACAAAATGAAATGCAATTGAGATGATTGCATAATTTAATCGATCAATGAAGCAAGAACAAATAAGAGACTCATTAAACGGACAAATGATTTCATCATGAAATGCTCTGTTGTCAAGATTGTTGTGGTTAATTTGTGATTCATCTCTTAAAAAAGAATAAACTGCCAAATTTACACAAAGTCATTTTCCCGGGCCGAAATATTAATTTGCTTATTGAAGCTGAAAGCCAAAAATCATCCGATCTTCTCCTGTTAATTCTGATTTTGAATTTCAATCGAGAGAAAAAAAAGTGAAAGAGAAAAAGCTGAAGGAAGCAGCCGCGAAATGCACAATCAATATTTCATCGAGAGACTTTTCATCGTTAGGACATTACGTTTGATCGTGTGTGTGTGTGCTCTGTGCAATCAAGTGGCCACTAATAATCTCAGCAGATTGTGTAATTTCGGCTCGGTTCATTTATGTTGATGCACTTTTCAGCAGCGTTACACGTTTAATGGCTTTTTGCACATTGTTTCTCTCCATCGATTCGGTCATATGTGAAACGCACTTTTCTTTTTACTCTATAAACGGCGTTTTTTTTTCTCTTCTCCTGTCTATAATTAAGTACACAGCATTTTTCATTACGATGAATTGCGCACCATGTCTCTCAATGGAACGCGTTCAATTACGCTCAATTATGACTGATATGTTTTCCTCTTTTATTGAATTTTATTTGATTCTTTGCTGGCATTCGTAAACAGACGTACACTGTCGATAACCAGTGCAGCAGCAGCAGCAGCAAAAAAATTGCTTTCTCCTGAAATGTTTCGGAGCGATCAAGTGCATTTTTTGCTCTCTTCTGCTCCAAATAATGTTTTTTTTTTTGTTCGTTCGTCTCCTTCATTCGGTTCGTTGAGCATGGTTTCATATGAAACGGAGCAGCTCCGCAAATTCGGTCAGGTTCGCATTTGAAGGAAACGAACAAGTTCAACGGAATATTGGCATAAAGTGGAAAAAAAAACAAATTGACGATTGCTGCTGTGCTCGTGTGCTGCTCAAGCCTGTGCACTTGCTTCGCCATTACATGAAGTGTGTGTATTACGTACAAGTAGCAAGTGCATCGCACGCTGAGGTGAGCGTTCACAAATTAAAATGATTTAAAAATGTAAATAAGTGCGTGGCGACGACACAGTCACGGCTTCGACGCGCTCACCAACCAGCCCAAACACACTAAAAATGTGATAGCTGCTCTTGTGCGCATCGTTATCTTAAACGTCGTCATTTCTTATCATCAACGATCGCTGCTTTGAACACCGAACCGGCTACTGAATCGCAACGAGACAAACAGAGATGTTATTTTGTGCTGGTACTACGTGACAGAGATGCAAATAGGAAAAAGAAACCGGGCAACCGTACATGTTCTTAAGCTACTCTCCCGGCATACGCATTCTGGTATTACATACGTGTAATAAGCTTGCACTAGTAGCGGTTTGATGTTCACTCTTCATGCTCATGTTTATTCACAGTCAATCTAATCGAATAAGGGAAAGAAACAACAACAAAATTATCGTTCAATTCAATATCGATACAATAATTTATAGTAGTTCGAATCAATTTTTCGACTGCAATTCTAAGATTTGTTCACTTTTAATAGAGCCAATCGCCGAAAACAACAAATACATAAATCTTTATTTATGGTTAAATGTTTGTTGCCTGCAACCAACGCACATTATGAGCCGTACACAAATTGAGCTCCTTCAAGGCAGAAATTGCTTCGAAAATGATGAGTTCAATTAAATTAATATTTGTGTCATCAAGCAAAATCTTAATTTAAATGTTTGTGCCAGCCATTGCGAGAGACTGCGATGAACGCACATAATTTATTAGTAAACCATTTATTATGTCATAAAATTAAAGCTGCTCCGGCGCAAACGATTTTAAATTAGCCCGGGCATGCCATGGAATGAAGCCGTCCTGTTGCTGCTGCTGCTGCTATGGGCGAATTTGTCAATAATTTGATCCTGTTTACCCAAAACGGCCGGCCACATGAGAAAATCGTGAACTGAACGGCAAAACACTGAACGTAACATGATCAATGACATTGCAACGATTATCAAGTCGTTTTTTCGTCTTTTACGCTGAACAAGCTCAGGCTTGAATAAATTAAAGCAAAAATAATTGAAAGTACGTCGTTGATTGAACCATTGACGTTCATTCCGCGGACCGATAGACGATCTCTCACAGTGACAGCGATTCATAACTCTTTTCCAAATATTTACTATCATGATATCTCCTTTCCTCTGCTATACTACGACGAGCAGAAATTCTGAAACGGTTGTAAAAACGCCAAAGAAAGAAAATCTTGTAACATAACTGTCTCGAGTGACCAATTATGCGAAAGTTAGTTGATGTTTGAATGCGGGAAAATAGTTTTGCGATAACATCACCATGGGCCAAATGGTCAGCATTACATGCATTTTTAATGAGTAGCGCGTACAGCAGCAGCGCGATGACGAGGATGACAATGTGAAATGGGAGCGCGCCGCGTACACGCCATGAATGGGAGTAAGGACACACGATAATTATTTTTTATCACTGGATTTCATCAACAATTCGAAGGCCATCAACGAACCAACCAAACCACAATACGCATTTTTATGCATCAATCAATTTACTTTATTTCTTCATAGGTAATCAAAACCTCGAGGCATCACATCTCAGTTTAGCGAGTAATGCGCGCGCTCATTTCGCCTCAGCAGCTAAAACCCGAATTGTAATTGTTACAATTTGCCATCAATAGTGACATTTGAATCAAAGCTGCAAGGCAGTCAATTGTCAAAGACAATTTTTCAAAGGAAAACACACACGCGTATTCAAATGTGCAGAAGCGGAACAAATATGTAATGCCACAAATGTTGTTTATTACGTAAAAAACCGAAGCAGATTCCTTCGGTCGATATGCCCTTGAGCTAGCCCTAATTTGAACGTCGCTTCCTTTCAAAGTTCTCTAATTGCCTGCAAACCATCTAATTTCACATACACTATATATTGAAACATCGTAACATAAATGCAGCATCAACTACCGTGTTCTCGACACATACACTCTTCATTTGATTCTGCTGAAAACGGAAATGAAGATGTATCGACGACAAATTCAGACAAATTAAATGCATTGCTGCCGGCGAATTCATGAAATTGCTGACGTACGAAATTCATGTTAATTTGAAAAAATCGTCATTTCGTTTCATTTTCAATCAAAGTATCATTTTTTTTCACTTTGAATTGATTTTTTATTTCTTTCAATTTTTCAAAATTGAAGATGAATTTTCTGTGGTTTTTCAGTTTAATTTCTCTCTGAATTTGTTGCTTTACAATGTATCGACAATTTGAAAGATGTTGAAAGCAAAAAATGCATTCAACTTCGTTTGTTCTCAAAAATGTGTTCAACTAAAAAAAAGGTCGTGCTCAAAATAGTGTGCACTGGCATTTGAAGGTCTTTGCAAGCAGGTAAGCGAAATAATTGTGCGATGAGTGTTCGCATGTAGCCACACAGATCGCTGTGGGAGTCAGCAAATGAAGATCTCTTCTATTTTCTCCGGCTCTCTCCGGTTAAAAGTACCCAAATCTTATCGCATCGACAATATTTGATAACTTTGCGGTTTTTGGGCGCACATTTCTTTTCTAAATTCCTTTTCTCTTTGGTTTTGGTGAATTCTTCAATCCGATATGAGCTCAATTACACATTCTCAATAGTTCAGACAGTCCGAGCTAGTGTCCACAATAGCACAACTCATCCAGGTTAAAAGATGCAAGAACGTCTCGTTCAAAGTGAATTTCACTCTTTTTTGCTTTCCATGTATTCGTTCTTCCAGAAAAAGAGGCCCTCAAACGCATTATGTAATTTCACCGATATGTTCACAGATTAAACATATGCATTGATTAAGCGAAAACAAAAACGGCATGTAAAAAGCGAAGAGATGAATTTACCTCCATGTAAAATTGGTTGAGTGGAAAAAGGCGTGTGTGTGTGTGACCAAAGTGACCGGAACGAAGCGAGAAGAAGAAAGGCCTAACGCCGAACGATTATGTCCTTGTCCACAACAGATAACGGTACAAAGAATGTGAATTTTTATATGCGTATACACAGGTCAATGCCAATGCCTGCACGAACATATTCTGATCGAAGGATATATATGTATTTATTTAGGCGACGGTCGACCGAACATCGGCTTATCATCATAAATTGTCTCTTTATTAAATTGTGAATTGTATTGTGTCGTGTGGCACAGGTGAGTCACAGAGAGTGATTTAGTGTGTTGTGCGTTTATTTTACGGCACTTTGAATTCGTCGCCATCATCTTCGGCTGATATAATTAAACATCATTTACATTTTCTGGCACAATTAACAGCAGAAGAAAATAACTTCATACATATAGGAAATAGTATGATCGTGAATGAGACGACAGAAAAAAACACGTATCGAATCCAAAACGCCATGCTAAACTGAAACAAAAGTAAACGAATCGAAAATGAAAACAAGAGCACACACCAAAGGAACCAGTTCGAACTGTACGAAACAGCAGCTGCGGAAATTAAGAATATTTTAAACTTTTATTAATAATAATCGCGTTCGAGTGTACGTTTTTTGAGTACAAACGTGTGTTTACTTTCAAGCCAATGCGTGCATATATGCAAAAAAGACATGGTGATGGATGTTATAAACTCGTGTTATCACCGCATCCTAACGAAGAAGCGAAAAAAAAAAACAACGGATCTCTGTGCTGAACAAAAGCACTCGTTGCGAGAAAGAGTGAGAGAAAAGAAGAAGAAGAAGAAACAACGAACGAGAAAAGTAATGAGCAATGAGAAAAATAACAATAATAAGATCAACGCTGGCTGAATCCATCGATCGAAATTCAGAGGCTGAAATCAACGCATTTAACGTCACGCATCTTCGATCCGGCCACTGTCTCGCCTTTACGTGCACTTCGTTAGCAATTGATTTTCGATTATTCGTTTCTGTGTGCGCGTGATCGTGTGTATGTGTGTGTGCAATGGATCAATTTTCGTATGCCTTTTGCACCAATTATATGGCTCATAATAATATGATATGTCACCCATGTGCATTGTGCATCCGAATTTATGTCTTGCTCGTTTACATTCCGAAGCGTATGCTGTCGCATCTCCGATTTCAATAAAAATTCATTTGCAAATTGTACGCGCCAAACTGAAACTGGACAACGACCAGCGACAACAACAACAACAACAACAAAAAGAGAAACTTTTTTCCGTTTTTCCGATTTCGTACGTTTTCACCCAAACGAATACAACGAACCAAACAACGCGTACACATAAATTACATATTCGACGCTGGCCAATGCTGATTTAATAAGTATGCATCGAGCGTTGGATTGCTCCTAATTTATGATAAATATACTCAAATGCCTATCATAATATTACGTTTCGATGCATTTTACTGTTGCACCAACAAACGACCAAACGGTAACTCGGTGCAACACACGTACAATGTTGCAGAGCGCAAGCGTTTCGCTTCAAATTTATTTATCAATTCAATTAAATTTTTTGCCTCCCTTTGCTCGTGTTTGAAATATTTTTGCTTTGACACGTCAATGAGTGAGCAAGAACATAGCAAACGGCACATTGAGTGAGTGTGTGCAATGGACATGTATGTGATGCGCACTCGATACGCTCAATTATTGACATTTTGCCGAAAAGAGTGCTGTTCTTTCTTCTGCACAGCAAATCTACGATTACCGGAACGAATTCATCTTTTCTCATGAACAAACGCACGTTTTGACCGAATGAAGAGTGGAAAATTTCTTTGAAGCTTCTTTATTTGCCATTTTTCTTCAAATCAATTCGTTTGCATACTTCAGGTCGTTGTGTGTGGTACACAAAATCATAGAAGACCTCCTGGACTGATGTGACGGAATTAATTTTAATTAAATTGGTCGTTTGAAAAACTCATGACTGTTTTTTATTGTACTAATTTCAGATTGTTTTTCATGTGAAATTTCTAACTGCAAATATTGGTGCTCATCGAATTGTTGTGATGAATTTTGATTATGTTCATCATGAAGCAATTTTTAATATTGATTGGTACCTATGAAGATTATTGGTACTTAAATGTTCTGAAAATTAAGATTCGGTAATAAATTTTTTTCATGCATATATAAGCGGGTTATGCACACGCGCCTGCTGTCGCCGGATGTTTTACTAGAATGCTTTACATTTTTTAATTATATGCCAATTTTTGCATAGGTAATCAAATTTATGCGCCTGTTACTCGATTGTGACTGCTGTCACGTAGTACTTTAGTCGAGGTGATACGCACTGAGTACACAAATTTTCGATTACAACATAATTGTTGTTTTATTAGCTAATTTTAATGTGTGTTTTTTAAAATATGTTTTTACTAGCAGATTGTAAAATCTATGACAATTACACTCATTTATATTTGCGGTTTGAAATCAACAATAAAACATTTATTATCCTATAATAAGTTCAACATTTAATTTCAATGAACAATTTTCATTACTCCCAAAAAATCAACCTCAAATGTTAGTTTTCCAGAATTTATTCGAAAATTCATTGATTTCATAAAATCATAAAATAAATTTAAATAGAAAATGAAATTGATAAAACAATCACTGGCAAAAGTTTTTTTAATTTTCACTGAAACAGATGAAATTTCATTTCGTCAATCGACTGAGTATCAATGGGATGTGTGCATTTTAGGAGTAATGAAAATTGTTCATTGAAATTAAATGTTGAACTTATTATAGGATAATAAATGTTTTATTGTTGATTTCAAACCGCAAATATAAATGAGTGTAATTGTCATAGATTTTACAATCTGCTAGTAAAAAAATATTTTCAAAAACACAAATTAAAACTAGCTAATAAAACAACAATTATGTTGTAATCGAAAATTTGTGTACTCAGTGCGTATCACCAGCCTCTCTGATCGTCTGTACAAATAGATAGGAAACGTCAAACAAGAACAATAAAGCGGCACCTGGCGATTGGTTGGAGAAATAGAGAATCATGCACATAGTTTGCTGTAACAAGTATGCGTCTGTGTTAGTTCAAACGTTGTAACAAGTATGCATTTGTGTTAGTTCAAACGTTGAAAGTATGACACATTGCACTTAGTCCCCAGGTGCCGCTGTATTGTTTACTATTTTCATGATCAGAAAGGCTGCGTAGCACCTCGACTAAAGTACTACGTGACAGCAGTCACAATCGAGTAACAGGCGCGTAAATTTGATTACCGTGCGCAGGTATGCTTGCATATCTACAAGATTTAATTGGATAATGCATCTTAAGCCGTTTATGTTTTTATCATTATTTCATGAGTGTTTAGTGATATCGAAATAACTTGTTTTTTTTTCCACTACTAAACGAATAATCAGCAGCATATTTAACTGGCCTCGGATCATTAGCAGATCAGTTTGCGTTGGACAATGAGAGGAGAACATTCGGAAAAAATCATGTTGAAGTCAATTGTGGTGCTGCTGAGTATTTCAGCGTTTTCGTTCGCTGATGATTGCAGACCATCGGCGACAACAGCTAGCGGTTGGGCGGCGCCCGAGAAAATTTGTGCAGGCCAAGTGATTTTCAAAGAAAATTTCGACACGTTGGATAAAAATAAGTGGAAACCAGAAGTAACGCTTGGAGGTGGCGGTGTAAGTAAATCATTAGAACAAAACTAAGCGTGGTCGTTTTTAGATACTTTACGCCTCTGTGTTTCTCATAACAGAATGGAGAGTTCCAATGGTATGATGTTGATAATGAAAACAGTTTTGCAAAAGATGGAAAATTACACATAAAGCCCACGCTAACGGCAGATAAAATTGGCCAAGATGCAGTCGAACATGGTCACGTTAGCTTGAACGGTTGCACAGATCAAGACAAAGCGAATTGTGAGCGTCAAGCTGGCGGAAACACAATTATTAATCCAGTGAAAAGTGCTCGTTTGAGAACCCACGAATCATTCTCTTTCAAATATGGACATGTCGAGGTGGTGGCAAAAACACCCCAAGCTGACTGGCTTTGGCCTGCGATCTGGCTTCTGCCCACTCAATGGAAATATGGAGGGTGGCCGCGAAGCGGTGAAATTGACTTGTTGGAGTCGCGTGGAAATGAAAAATATGGAAATGGATCGCAAATTGGTGTCGAACTGGTGTTTTCAACGCTTCATTTCGGACCGAAACGGGACCAAGGTAGGATTGACATATTCTTTTGTTACAATTAATTTTTGTATTCAGCATTCAGCAGCTGCATTCAGCTGATGGATTACTTTCAATTACTTAATTACAACATATTATTTCATCCATCAAGACCATTGGCAAACAGCGCATTACGAAAGAAATAATCCAGCTGGTTACGACAAGGATTTCCATACATACGGCTTTACTTGGGATCAGCAAGGGATCCAATTTTTTTTAGATGGAACTGAGCTTGGATTTGCAAAAGTGGATGAGGGATTTTGGAAACGTGGTGGTTTCCAGGGTCAAGATATTTGGGCACAAGGGACAAAAATGGCTCCATTTGATGAAGAAGTGTGTGAAAATTGTTCTTGGTATTTTGTTTCAACAATTGAATTTGATCGTTCTTTCTTCGTTTGTAGTTCCATTTCATCATAAATTTGGCAGTTGGCGCAAACAATGGCTATTTCCCTGATGATTTGGCGAACAAAAACGGACCAAAACCATGGCGTAATGGGTCACCGACAGCAATGAAAGACTTCTGGTCACAACGGAACCAATGGCAAAAGTCTTGGGACTCGGGCGACAAATCGTCGCTAATTGTGGAATCTGTTAAAGTCACGGCTCTCTGATCACAACATTCGAGGCGATGACATCACACAATTGATATGAATTACGAAAGTCATGTCGTAAATATGAAATTCAAGTGTAGGTATCTTTTGAAGTAAACATCAGTTATTTGTGAAATTTTTTTATGTTTTTACATGCCTAATAATAAAAATATTGATGAACTTACAAATTTTACCTTGTTTTCAAAATATAACAGATAAGATAAAACGTCCACGCTGAAATTCATTTATTTCTTCCTCATGTGCATGACTATTTATAAGTTTATTGTTGCAAAGATTTGATGAACATTTTTTCGCCAAATCCAAATAAATAAACATTAATTATGTTGAACATACTCGATTAATACAATCTTCTAAACAATATAAAATGTGTGATAGCAACCATTTGAAGGCTCAGTAGAAACCCAGAATCAGTCGTGATCAGTGTACGTTCTTTGGTTCTGCATTGGGCAAATGTGCTCTCGAGTGCATAAACGTTTTTGGTTATAAAATTTGTATTCCACAGTTAAATGACCATGTCATAGAAACCGTGCTCTTCTCACATTGCGGTAACGACAATTGACCAACTGCTTCACTCTCAAAAGCCAATCAATTGATATTCCTTCACAAATACTCAATTGCCGACGTATTCCATTTCAAAAATCTAAATCCATTCTTTCATCAGAAATGGCAGATGTGTATCATTGGAATGAATCGAACAACCTATGATCCATATGAAAAATGGGAAAAAGAGTTAAAATGGTTTGTTATGGTAAAACCAGATGGAATGAGATAAAAATATGAAATTTTGAGGCAGAAAAATGGGTTCAAATATACATTTTAGTTAAGCATCGTTTATCAAACTGTATTTCGACCAATTCACGTCACTTAACTTCCATCTTACTACACAATATTTCCTAGATTTTTTTGTTTGTAGAACAGTGTCATGTTCCACCTTGACAGTTGGTTACTGTTCCTCTAGTTTTTTTCTCGGTCTAAAGCAAATCAAAACACCTTTTCGATGCGCACGCTCGTTTATTTGCACACCCAAAGTGGCAAAAGTAAAAAGGTTGAAAGGTGAATGGCGAACAAAAACAAAGTAACAAAACAAACGATCTTCAGGCCGTAAATGCAATCATCAAAGCGACACAGCACAGTAGTAAGATGGCAATCCTTTTTGTGTGGTTGCGGAGAGAGGAAAAAAGAGGTAGGATTTTGTGAAACGGAAATTTAGAGATGAAATATCATAAAGAAAACAGCAACAACAACAGCACACATGATGCATGAATATCAATTGAACGAGTGTTTTTTTTTCGAAAGGTGGAAAAAGTGCGTACTAAAAGTGCTGGTTATGTTATGCCTCAATTTTGTACAGATGCTTATTTTTAATGGCCATACAATGATATCGGTTTTATTCAAAAACTAAACATGATATTGGCGTTTTTATTTCATCTTTTTTTTCGATTGTGGCTCAACCGTTTCGTCTGTCTCGCATTTTGCTGCAGCACAACATGCACACGCAGCAGAATTATTATTATTGATGATCCCAAAGCCGAAATGTTTTTACAATATGCTGACGAGAAACCATCAACGATTAAATCGGTCTCGAAATGTGAGTTTTGCGATTCAAGGCGATTTGGATTAATAAAAATTGGTGGCGAACAACCGATAATTAAAAGCGATTTATAGACTTTTTCCTTGATTTATGTTCCGCTCAGCGAACTTAAAACATGTCGATGGACGAAATTATAAATTAATTGCATGCGCGCAATATTTTTCGGTTATCTGAAAATCCAGTTTGTCTTTCATGCCATTAATAGTTAAAACTTTGTTTCCCAAGGTGAGATCAGTCAACACTTTGTGGTTAATTGTGAGCAAGTAAAAACGCCGGTAATTTTTTCCACGAATTTGCATCGAATTTATGGCGATCGTGGCGATTGCTCGCTTCGGTTTTGTTGGTGTGATAAATTCATTTCCCAAAGTGAATAATAATTGAGACTTCAAAGTATCGCTTGAAATGAATTGTTTCATGACGTCGTCATAAAACCGTAACATACGTTCACCAGCCCAGTGGAACCGAACAAAAAACATTGCATTGAATTAGCCCGTTGGCAAATCGTTGTCTTTTAATTCGAATGAAATTTATTTGATTTGTTTGCTCATGCCAAAAGCCGCTGCCGGCATCACGCCACAGATAATCCTCTTTTTTTGCCATCCGAACAACAATTCGAATTTGAATTTACAAAACAACAACGATCAAACAAACAACAACACCACGTCGCTGCAAAATGATATTAATCCAGCCCGAAAACGATCTTTAATTTTTTTTTTATTGCCTCGGAATTAAATCATTTTTCATTATTTAAATAAGATATAAAGTGCATAAAACGGCACACGGAAAAGCCACAAACAACACCATTTATAATTCACACACACACACACACACACGCAGCCATATGATATCGAAGCCAATGATACGGCTGAAATGCCCCATAAATTGTATGCAAAATTAATATGTTTGCATTGATCACGACCGCGTGATTGCTTTCTTATTTAATTTAAAGCGTAGCGTACGGTCGCCCAGACAACAAACGTAACAGTAATTGAACATTAAATAATGTGCATGTGCATGATCCACACTCTCATGAGGATCGACGCGATCGCAGCGATATTCCACGTGGTTTCAAGGTAAATAATAAAATCAAAATTAAAGACTTTATTAGTTTTTCGATGGAGAAGAGTGCGCGCGCGTACGCTTGACGGTACGCGCGCACCGATTCAAACGTGCGAAATGGTACACAACCGAAGAGAGATTGGGCGATTTGAAAGACCATGCGATGCGCGCGCGCGCTCATCAAAAAGCAAATATTGCAATGCAAAAAGAACAGAAAACGTGACCGGTACACGTATGGAAAATGCACGAAACCAAACCGAAAAGTGATAAACACATTTTGATGCTGTGTGCCCTAAAGACAATTTATACTCTTTTTATGCGCAACTTTGATCACCCAAAAAAATCTGTTTTTATCATCATGGCCTTTTTTGTACGCTTCTTCGCTTTTCGGTTGGACATTCATTTTGGTGGGAATTTTTCTACTGATCTCGCGATCTTCGTCAAGACATTGATGTGGTTAGGCAAGGGCCTTCTTCAGAGTGTTTTTTTTTCTAGAAGGTGGATAAGCATAAGAAAAAATGGTTTTATCAATAAATATTGTTTTCTTTATCTATAGTTGTTAGCTGTCGAATCATAACTATTTTCAGAATCCCGAGGATTTTGTGGATTGACTAATTTTGGACACACATTCGACTAAAAAAAAACCATTATCGATACAGTCTCTTCAGAAAAAATTAATGCTTTTTTTCTTTTCAAGAAGTCAAGAGCGTTCGTCACATTTGCTATTTAATGACTTTTAACATTCGAATGATGTTTGACATGAAAAATTACACAATTCCAATCTTACCTACTGCAAAGTATCTGTTCCATTCAGTGGCACAAAAGAGTCATTTGATGGTGTTTAATTTGCAATTTCTTCAATTGTTCGAGTATTTTCCACTTTTTCAAGAAGCATCACTTTCCATGAATGGTGTATCAAACCGATTATACCTTTTGTTAATGAACAGGCGCCACAAATGCTGGCCGAGTCTAGCGACCAGTCAATTGGATCTGTATTTCTAAGAAGTTAATTCAATGTGTTTGGCCGATGACAAAACCGAAATTGACCATTTTGGCTCGAGGCGGATTTGGCAGTAAATGTGCTAAAAATCTGGTCTCGTCTTCTGTGGCTCTGAACCGTGAACACAATTAATATCAGCAGCACAAAGGTGTTCATTGTTTATTCGAGATAATGTCTCGTGCACAAAGGATCATCTAATTCGTATTAAATGGATTTTCCGTAGATGGCCATTTCGGTTTCTTGCTTCTGTCACTCTTTTTTCGACTTCTCTAAGTCAACTGCAAGACAATAGCGTGCACATGTGGATTCATTATCGATTTGAAATAAAAAGCAGAGCATGCCGAAAGCCATTATTCGTTCAACAAATAAATAATAATTAGGAGGACACTGCTTTTTAATAGATTTCGTTTGAGATGAAGAAGAAAATAAATAGGAAAAGTCAAAGCCAAAAACAAGATGCTTCTTGTTACAAGGAACCAACGGAGAGCAAACAATGGATCGAACGCCACTTTTAGCAGTTCCTCTTCGTTCGTGAGGCGTTTGCCGAATAGAGCAAAACAAATAAAAGTCAATTTTTTCTCCTCTTCATCTTCTTCTTCATCTCAAAATATGAAAAAAAAAAGGCAAGTAAAAAAAGATTCATGTGCTTAACGTCACTTCTTTTTATCTTTCGAATTGAGCATTGTCTTTCTCATTGCATAGAGACTTTCACGCCTTTTGTGTGCACGTAAGGTTGAAAAAATGGCATTTCCTTGAAAAACTCAAGTCCAAAATAGAAGTGCGCCATGCAGTGCGCTAAAACAATCGCAATGACTTTGACACCAAGCACACGTGAATAGAGAGAGTAAACAAAAGTTACATCAAATTGTAGTATGTGTCAAATGTAAAGCGAAATTGTCACATGTGCCGATTTCTTTGGATACTGTCTCTTCTCCCGACTCAAGCGCAGTTTGCTTGATTTCACTTACACTTCGACAACATTTCTACCAGAGAGAAGCGAAAAAAAGAGTGGCCGAAAAACAATGCATTTGAATCAAACAATGCAAACAAATATTTCAAAACGCCCGAATTTCAACATATTTCAAATGTATTTACATTTTGCCTCCGCACTCACTGCAAATAAAAACCCAACAATTGTATTCGATGTACCGGTGAGCGTTTGCCACTTTTGCTTGTCTCCGTTTTGTGTATGTGTGTGTTGTGCATTCGGTTTGTTGCTTGGCGCTTTACAGAACGCGAATGATCAAATGGCACATGCTGCGAAATTTGATATTTTCAAACAAATCGCTTCCTTTTACATTCGGTTTCCCTTGTTTCCATCCTTGTGTTCATTTTCTCTCGAATTGTTCATTTACCTTCACTTAAAATACTTTTCATGTTTTCGTTGCGTACATTTCCGAAAGGACGTTCGTGTCCTATCAAAATATTTGCTCGAACCGATTCTGTGTTGAGCCATCATTGCTGGTCAACTTTTGATTGCAGTTTGATCTTAAGAACGTCAATTTCATATTGATTTGACCTAAATTGCACAAATCAATACGCCATCGAAATTCATTGGCTAACGTAAAACCGTTTCGTAACATTTTGTCAATGTTATCGTATGTTCCGTATGCAAAGAATTCACGTACTCACTCACAAAATCAAAGGCAATTCAATAAAAAGAAGAAGAAGAAAAACCAACCGAATGGCCTCTGAAGTACGCGTGACAATGCACAAAAACGTGTAAATCGAAAATTCCAGCTTTCTCAATTGCCGCCACCGCCACAGATCGTCCAATCTTCTATCGAAACCGCTGTCCAAAGAACAAAGCGCGCCGCCAAAATGACGACAAATGATATTTAATAGATCACGATCGCCAGTGAATTTATCGGTATGCGTCGGTGCGACAATTCATTTGCTTGGTAATTGCTCATTTTTTCCGCACTTTTTATGCCGAATTTTTGCCGTAATTAATGTTTTTTTCTTCTCTTCGACTTGAACTGGAGCGAGAGAAAGAGAGAGGAGGAAAGAGAAGCGTAGAATCGTAACGCTGAACATATGTGTTGATAAATCAATTTCATTTAATCGTTCCGGTAGCAAATAAGACTGAAGAGATAGAGGCCCCGTTGGAGATGTGAGATTCGTGTTGCGCAGCTCTCGTGCTCTCTTCTTGCCCATTGGAGAGTTGTAAACATGAAATACCACATTCAGCCAAAGTACACGTATTGCAGTGCAATTACCGGAATGCGCACCTCTGTCATGTTTCAAGTGATAGCAATTATTATGGTTTGTGGTGCATTTTTTTTATTTTGAAAGCTTACAACGCGGCGCGACGAAACCACGGTTTCAAGAAGTTTCATTTGTTTGCATCGGAAAGCAGAGCGACTTCAATGAGTTTGGCAAAAATATGAAACGTAAAGAAAATCAACGAAATTCCGCCGTCGAATCGAAACGATGTTCCGTGGCAAAAAATTATGAGCTCAATGCTTTTATGTAATGCGTTTTTCTCGTCGTATTTTTGATGAAACAAAGTGAAATTTTTTAATTTCATCTGCCAATATTTGTGCCAATTAATCAATATTCAGTGGGCTTCGAAGAGCATAATCAATCAAAAAGGCATTATGTGGTGTCGAATGACCACATTAAATTGATATTGAAGCAAGACCGACTGACGACAGTTTCCAATAAGTGTTCGACGTTTTTCGTTCGTTTTCATTATTGATTTTATAATTTTAACATTGAAAGCGACACTATTAAGCATTAAAAGGCTCTCTTTTGATTATTACCGGATTTCAACTGCACAATTCATAATGAGAAATAAGTGTTTCGTCTTGTCGCCAGCAACAACATTGTCATTTTGAAAAGTTGATTTAATCGACAGGATTTTGGTAAACGAATGCACTGTGTGTGTGCATGCGCGCGCGCATCGGTGTCTTAATTAGCCGAAAAAAATATCACTTTTCACACAATTATACCCGATATTTCACCCGCAGCTATGAAAATGTCACCAACAATCATTGATCATTATATTTGTTGTATGCATTCGTACAGTTGCGCGCACACTCCGGCACGCTCAATCTCTACACCGCCTGTCACACAGTGCAATTGTTTTTTGCCTTTCGGCTCTTTCGCTTCCAAATGCACACAAAAGCAGGGAAAAAAGGAACGAATACAGGATACAAAAAGAAAATGACAATCGAACACGGCAATCAAACGACATGCACAATACACACCACTCAGTCCGGCCATTCAACATACGAAATCGATTACCTCAATAAGTTCTTACGAGCCGTTTAAGTAATAATTACTGCGCACGAAATGACATATTTGTACGTTTCGTTTGATTCAATTCGGATACATGTCAGTTATAAGAATCGTTGCTGTTGTTGCTGCTGCTACCGCTGATCGATGTTTCAGCAGTTTCAGCGGCTGAATGATGATCGAAGCCAATGAACGGTAACACGCGTGATTCCGCTAAGAGGCGTGTACAATGTGCACACTCAACATTGTATCGTTACATAATATTTTTCTTCTAATTGAAATTATTACTGATCAGAGGTATAGAGAGAGAGAGAGAGAGAGAGAGAGAGAGAAAAAGGAAAATTACATCATAACCATAGAACCGTTCATTTTTCGGCACTTTCAAGAGAGAAAATTACGAATATTTGACATTTTCTACCTTTGAAAAGTATCATCTTTGAATGGAGTGTGTGTGTGCATGTGCATCACTCAAAGATATGCCGACCAATTGTACAGTGACTGTGTGTGAATGGCCGAAAGCAATAACTAACTGCTGTGTACAAGCTGTTGACTTCGACTTAAGCACTGGTGATAAAATATGATAAATATAATTACGTTACTTTTTGTGGCCGCAGGACACATCTTAAACACCCCGAAAAAAAATATCTCAACCGCAAAAAAACAGAGCGCACACATTGCATTTTTAACCATAATGTGACACTTTTGTTAGTGTAGTCAACCCAACAAATTGTCACTTCAACACTTTACCATCAATCATCGGCTTTGATCGATTTCAAACCGAAACTAGATAAAAACAAATGATTGAAAAAGTATTGCAAACAGAAAATTTGAAAGAAAAACGAAAGTGAAAAATTGACAAAAATAAGCAAAGAAGGAGAGGAAAAAAAACTGGTACAAACGACAAAAACATGAAAATGATTTGTCTTCACCCGAAAATTTGCACAAAAGTGTTAATAGTTAATGTAAATCGGCTCACATCCATTGAACACGTGCACAATCAAATCGTTCGTGGAAAAAACATCCGTGTAACAATTTGAAACAGTAAAAACTCTTAACTCTTTGTATGGTGAAGTATTTGTTCAAGTACATCACCATTCAATAGACACTGACCTTTTTTGGGATTTGTTCAAGTACCCATCGGCGAATGCCATTGTGTCATTTCAATGGATCTGTATCAATAGCATCATGTTTGCAATGCACTAACATCCATGACTAAACGAACAAAAAAACACACACACTTTTTTATACCCTTTAACCATCAACAACACAATCGGCAAACTCTTGAAAAGTTACACACATTTTACGTAATTTTTGGTTTTTGATACTTTATTTAAACAATTTACCGAATTTGCTTTGCTTTTGCCAAAAAAAACAGTTGTTGTTTGCTTTTGCCAATGGCTTTTATGGTGATTTTCAAATGAATCGAATTGATCGAATAAATATTTGTCCACATTCAACTCGATCTTTTAGAAATGCGATTGGTTAGGCTTGAATCGATATGAATTGCGAAATACAGAATCCATAACAATGAGAAGATGAACACAATGAAAGGATGAAATGGAGTTAATTGTTGCCTGTTGTTGCATTTGATATCGGCAAATTTGTGGAATTATTCATTCACATTTTTCGAAATGAAAATATGCTGAATAATCCGGAATTTAGGATTGATCATCCGCAAATCGACGTTATTATTTGGAATTTGGTAATTTGATGCGTACCTATCACATGAAATAAAGAGAAAATTGTACAAGCGAATTCAAGTCAACGCATTGTTGCTCCAGATTGTCGTGAATTTGATGAAAATTCAACAGAAAAATAAAGTTAATATCAAACAAAACAGTAAATAACTGTCGATTTAAAGATTTTCAATTCTATTGCGATGAAACCTTATCAAATATGACCTTTTTGTCGAAGCTTATCAGCTGAATCACAAAACTAATGTTTCGAAGAATAGCTCGAAGCTGCTTAAACTTATATTGCGATTTTAAGAGTATGATCGCTGAGATACTCGCTGTTTTGCACAGTTTCAGAGTGAAGATCGCCATAGTAAGTGACAGTCATTGGCTCAAAGCGGCAGCAAAATCAATAATGTCGCTTTAGTTTTGATAATTCAATTGGAAAAATTGCAATACATCCTTATCAAAAATGACCTCTTTGTCAATCGATTAGCTTAATCTCCAGACTTCGATCGTTTGTTTGTAAAAGGCATTCACTGCTTTGCTTGGTATCAGAGTGAGTTTAACAGTTGCAGTGGACAGTACATAGAATACAATAACAAGATGAATCCAAAGATTTTTTTCGCATTTTTGTTATTACTTATCTGTAAAGTAAGCGAATTTCAACCATTGAAAATAAAATAAAATTTCAACATTTCTGTTGTTTTTTTTTTTTAGGTTTATCAGACAGTATCGCAAGTTGTTGATGATAAGGGATTACCAAACGAGCCTCCAGAGGACGATATACGATACGCCCTTAATTGAAAATATGACTGCGATTTCTTTAAATTTATAAATGAGATGTTTCATTTGAAATTTTAATGGAATAAACTAAAAGTCAACGAAATTGTGCACTGTATTCTTCATTGTTGTGGAATTTTCAATTTGGTTAGCTAAGTTGATGTTGGTATTGGGTCAAACCGCGAATAAAATTAGCTAAAAATGATTATTTTATTATTTTACGCTTCAAGTTCAATTCATTTGATAGATCGATTAGGAATGAAGAAATGCAAAATCTAAACTTTTAGATTCATTTCACAAGACATTGTTTCATCTTCCACACTGAGCTAATTTCTTTATAGTATTGAGATATTTAGACAATAAAACAAATTTCCCAATTGCAGTAGACAGTGCATTAGCAAGATTAATTTTAAGCTTTTGTCCACTTTCTTGTTATTACTTGTCTGTCAATTAAGTGTTAATCAAAATCATTGCAATGAAACCTTATCAAATATGACCCATTTGTCAATCGATTAGCTCAACCTCGAAATAATATTAAAAAAAAAATGAATCAAAGTCGTTTATATAATGTTACACTGCAATTTCTAGAATTCGATCATAATTTTCGCTATAAAATGCACTCCATGGTCATGAAAATGGGCCTTTTATATGCTTGATATTGTATTTGTTTTCTTATCGAGTGAAGTAAAGTCTTTTCCGTTTGTTCCAAACAGAAATTTTATTTCCAACTTCAGGCTTAAAGGCGATCTATTGGCTTTCCATAGTACCATAACCGTAATCTCAGATAATCAATTCATCGTTCGCGACGTATTCAATGCTCTGTGATGTTTGTTGTGCAAGAAAAAGGCAAAGCAATAAATTCCCAAGGAAATGATTTATGCGTTCATGTACACTTTGAACCGTGTACGACGGTGTCGCCGACACCGATCCAGAGTGGCTATCACCTTCCACTGCGGCTTTTGATCGAGAGTGGCTTGCTCTCTCCGTCTGTATATGTATTGAATGCGCGTCGATGTGCGATCGATTGAATTGTCAGTTTATGTAGAGAGTTATTTGTAGCGTTTATATCGTAAGTTGTTGCGTTTAAAATTCCTGCGAAAAGAAAAGTGTGTGCACAAAACGTAAATAAATTCTGTCGCAGTCAGCATGCCGGAATACGGTTACGTGAATTGTTTTCAATTGATATTGGTCGTCGTCGTATGGAATGATTATGCGTTTTTTTTAACCTTTCCTTTCCTTTTACAGTATTGACATTGATACCGTGCTGAAGAGGCGTTCGTCTCAATCGTTTTTTTTTTTCATTCAGCCCTGACTTAGGTATGAATTTGAAATCTCCTTGTCAAACAAGTTGTTTGTTTTCGATATTTTTCTCGTGTTATTTTTTTTTTATCTCTTTCTCTCTCGGTCTCTCTGGATAAATTTTTGCTTCTTCGATCGATCTGTGCTGAAGACGCGACCGTATTGCAATTGTTCCATGTGAATTTTCATGAATTTATTTATAGTTTTTTTCTCTGTTTGCATCAAGTGTAAATTTACGTTGAATACGCGCGCACAAATGCCATCATAAAGCTGAACAATATTTACGATAAACATGTATACATTTTTTTACGGCAACTCGAGCCGGTTTTTGGCTGGCCTTTCGACTGTTTTCACCCAAAACACGCATTTTTCACTTTGAAAGACAAGTCACTGCGCTACTATGGTTCTGTCATTTATTTTCACGCATTTGAATTTCTCCTTTGTTCGTTGTCGACCAGTACATACTCCGGCACAACGGCTCAATCACATTTCTTGCGGCACTTTTGGGATAACTGAATGTTGTTGCGAGAGCGTATCGGGACTGACACCGCACGATTTGGATTCGAATTGGAAGTTGGCGACATACCTGACACGTACAAAGCAACCGAACCGATTGAAAGTTTGACAAAGGTGTAAATCACACATAAATTATTTTCGAGTGGAGACACAGCGCGAGAATACGTTTAATGTTGCACTCAACTGTGGAGAGAAAATTTATATGTTTTCGGCGTATTTGTGTGTTCAATGGGAGAATTTATGGGGCCCTTTTCATTGAGCGATAGCAATAGAGAAGAGAACGGGCACGAATCGAATGACACAATGAACTCTCGTGACAGCAAAAAGTAAATCGATCACATTTCGCACAGGGCGAAAATGGCAACTGGAAGTTGGTGTGCTTGATCGGCGGTGCGCTACTTCGAAAACATGCAACGGCCAGCCGGTGAAAAAGAACAACAACATCGGATCAAATTTGCCAAATGTACGCAATATTTTGAGATAATATTCACTTAATTACAGTTTGTGATCCGTATCCACGAGCGACATGTTACCATCGGACCAAACCAAAAATCGCTCTAAAATGATCTGGTTTATTCGGTTTTTTTTTTTTGGGAAAAAAAACAAGCATCGTATGCCACCGCGTTCGTGCATTTGAAACGGTTTTCATTCTGAGCTTGGTCTGCAAGGCATTGGCCAATGTCACGTATTGCCCGCAAAACATCTCTCAGTGTCAGAGCACAAGAGTTGCACTCGTTCCTCCATCGATGTCAAGTGAAAGATATTTTCGCAGTAGCGAGAACTATTTTTCCATTAAGAGATTTAAAAGCTGGTGATTTTCTTTCCAAGAAGGAAACTACAAATATCGGCGAATGGAGAGGAATGCAAAACACGTGATGGCATTAATTTACCGTACGGTTTAGCTGCTTTTTTTTCTTTGAAAAAAAAAACACGTAAATACCGTTTTGCCAAACTCTTAAGATGTCTTCGTTTTTCTGGCAGATTTCAACTTGGAGCTTCAAAAGTGCGCTTGGCCTGCGCTAACATCGATTAATTTCGCATGTGCGTGACCACAAAAAGGGGCAATCCGTATGGATTTACGGACGTCGGATGTCTAACATTCATCTAAACGGCTCAACCGTCAATCTTCACATCAAATTCGTGTGCTCCGTTTGACTGAAGCGGACAGGCGACGTTTGCGTTCATTGTATCTAAAGAGGTTGTCAAATACTCGGTGCTTGTCAATAAATCCACAATCAATTACAATGTAGATAATTGCTTCATTTTTAAATCATGACATCAAAAAACGTCGCCCGTCAAAACACTCGTTTAAACGTTACAAGTTCTAATTTCGTGCATGTAGTACAGTTGATAATTAGAGGCGATTGGCAAGTAAAACCCAAAATTTAAACAACGTGAATCAAGTTGGCAAGCATTTTCAGATTTCTCTTTTTAAATTCAATTTTATATTTTCCTTGTGTGCGCAAATTGGATTTTCATAATTCTCAAAAAATGGACTCTTACACCTTCGAAATGATCGTCCGGAAAAAAAAAATGTAAATTTCTTCATTTCATTTCCGATCAAATGCAACTTTTTCTCATATTCTCGCTCACTTTAGCGGCACCACTTAAAGGCTGTTAACTGGATTTTAATCCGAACATTTGCTCATACAGATTATTGAAAACGTTTAACGAAACCAACCGAAAAAGAAGCAACTAGTGTTTTGCCGTGGCCATTGCATTTCTTTATCAACGGGAGCAAAGATCGTGTTGCGCTCATGTTTTTTGCTCAAAAGATTACGTATGCAAAAAAAAAGGTGACCAAACAAATTGAAAGTGTGAAATCGCTGCACCGATTCAATCGATACGAATGGTGTGAATGAGATGGTGTATTTTAACGCGCGAACGATAACGTAAACATACTGAATTTATGATATGGAATTTGCTGATTGTCAATTCAATAATCAACATTGAAATGTGTCATTTGTACGCACCGCAATCCAAAGCGGGACGAAACCAAATTAATTTTAATATCATTAGCTGCTTGAGAATGTCAGATCGTTCTTTTTTTTTTTGCTTAACTGTTTATGTACGCAAACCCATTTGCAATATCAATTGGAACATCTTCTTGAACGTGCGCACGGCGGACGGTCGCTCGGCGACGCAGTTGCACTTAATACGTGTCGCGGATTATTGAGTGTGAGAAATGCACGCAAAATTCACACGTTTTTCGCACCAAAAATCACGTTATACTCATGAATATTCATGAGATGATTCTTTCCACACTCACTTCAATAGCGGCTCAAGTCTATTTGATGCCAGCAGGTATAACATGGATGCGCTGTGTATCGTGTTCGAATGATGATGATGATGATGCCCAAGCAAAGTGAGTGCCGATAATGGCCCAATATATTCAAGATATCGAGTCTTTGCACACATCGTTTGTATCGCGAGAGCACGGCAGATTTTCATTAAGTAGACTTTATTTAAAGCGAAAAGACAAACAAAAACGATTAACTGCAATTGATTTTGCTCCGCTTTTTTACTCTCTCTCTCTCTCTCTCTCTCTTCATTCCGTACACCGAATACGATCTCGCCGTAGACTTTCGGAAAAAATTAATAAGCATTCTGTCGAAAAAGAAAAAAATGCGTATTAAAATCATACCGTAAACTTTTGAACTCATTTGAAAATCCATTTCATACACTGAATTAAAAAAATTTCTTGGGTTTTCTTACCAATCCAGATTACTTTCAAATGTGATTAAATCCGAAATCATCGAAAATTACGCGATTAACAACAACATTTTCGCTCGAAAGAATAATCACCAAGCATCCTCGCTAACGAAACATTTGCTCTCTACCATTCGGTTCCGTTACAATATTTTTTCGAAAGCTGTTCCATTTTGGACTTGAGAAAATCAACACAGACAGAATTTCTGAGTGATTTTTTGACAGAAAAAAGCGTCGGGGCAAAAAAAAAATGAAAGACAAATAAAAAAAAAAACTAAAATCATTCGTAGATCCGAAATAAAATTGGAAAAAAGACAAAGTCAAGTATAGAGCTCAAACCATTTTTTTTTTTCGTAAAAATCAAGATAATTTTTATGGAATTTTAGAAGAAGCTATATAAATCCATATCAAAGTTTTTTTTTCTCTTCAACAACAAAACGATCGTAATTCTCAGTTCGACGCAAGATAGAAAAAAATTGAGTACATTGGCTCTGATCCTAATTCTATGTTCGATATCATTTATAGATTAATATTTTATTGACGTTCAACTTTGTGAATCATAACGCTCGCTCGATTTGATGTGAACGTCAAGGACTCGTTGGGAGAAACGAAGAGGATCACGAAATTTCCTTCATATTATTTCATTCAATCGAAAAATCTCCTTTTGTTTGTTCTATTTTCCCATTTAATTCCATATCGTAGAAATGTATACCTGTGTTCTTCGTCCGTACAACGCTGAACAACGCTAAGTAGCACGGATTCAAATTCGATGTTTGTGATTGTGCGTTTTTTTCTCTCCCGAACGATGTCTCAATGATGCTTGTTAGTGTGTCGTCAATTGTAATAGGCACTAGAATTATTCGTCCGTACGAAATGTCATAATCAATTGAGCGCTCACTCATCCCCAAGATACGCATCGATACTTTCTAATACCGTGTTCCTTCACAACATATATATATGTCCTTTTCAAAGATCAACAAAGGCATTTGTGTCACAGTAAAAATGTGAAAGTATAACATTAACGCGATGAAATATTAATATTTGAACGACTTTTCTCTCCTCTCTCTCTCTCTCTCTCTCTCTCCCTCTCTCTCTCTCTCTCTCTCTCTCTCTCTCTCTCTCTCTTGAAATCGACAAGAGTCCGTATTTAAGCGTATTATTGATACGTTTTTGTGTAGCACAAGGGTAATTTTTATAGCTGTATTAATGTCCAGTTTGAACTAAATTTTCGTTCTCTTTGTGTTTGCCTGTCTCGCTCAGGGTGACTTTCTTCTGAATTAATAACTTTACACAATCGACGAATAAGGGAGCTATCGAGTTTAAATCATATCTAATAAATTTGGGCCATCGGAACGAATTTTTCATTTCGATCATTCCCATTAGAGAGGATAATAGCGTATTTTTGGTTTTGAGAGGATCCTATCGTAACGCATTTATTCGTGAGAATAGCAGTCTAGACGGAAGCTTAACAACATAATTTTACAAAATTCAACAAATTTATTTTAATAAATCCAATAATTAATGCTCATTTCAGTTGACACAAATGCTACATGCTGCGACAACTTGTGTGATTCCTCATTTGCCTACTTGAAACACACTCGTTTTCTTCTTTTGAGCATTTCTTTTTGAAGACGTTCTTCTGCGGTTCAATTTTTCTGAGCTAATACAATGTCATCATTTCGAATGGCAATCGTAAATAGCAGTAATCTTCAATTAATTCGAACGTTCGAATGATTTTTCTTTCTCTTTGGTTGAACATGAACATTCAAATTTTTTACGTGGTTCAAATGAAAAATTCGGTCTTTGTGAAGAAAATAACTTCTTCAAGCGATTGAATAGATTCAAATTCATCAATTGTGATGGCCAATTGCACTGAACATCATTCGAGTTTATATTTTCGTCTTAATTCATTCAAGAGCTTGCTTGAATCAGATTGCGTCTTACAATTGCCCCATGTTCAAGAGTTACCACTTTGAATGGATCCAGCTTCAACGGTTGATTTTGAATTTATCCAATTGACATATTTCGTATCCTTTCACATATTTGGGTTTCCTTCGAAATGTCTCAAAAATTTCGAATAATTCGCATTATATTTAAAGTCAGTGGACAGATTGTCGTGAACCAGCGAACAAAATGAGAGACAACAAAAAAAAATGTGGGACACAATTTGTTTAATTAAGCAACAATGTAAACTTATTTTATGATTCGAGTGTTAATTACTTGGACAGGTTGAATACATTTTATCGCAAATTTTATTGACTGGCGTCATGATCATAGTCATAAAGTTTTTTTTTTGTTTTGTTCGGCGCTGCTTCGCATTTTGGTCATCTGGAATGATGCGCACATGTGCGACGACGAATAGATAATTCATCAGAAACAGTAATGTCATCGTAAAATGTTTTCGGATGCGATCGCTTTCACAGAGCTTAAAACAACGATAATTCGAAGAATGGTCTCGTGCACGTTCGCTTGCTGCAATCCGTAAAATTGGGAAATTTCACCGTTTTGATCACAAAACAATTTCGAACGCACTTCAATTTATTATGAACTTTTCTTTTAAAGTTTTATTACAGACAACGAGACTTAATTATATGAATTCACTGTTCGAATCTGACAACAACAACGCCGCCGAAAAAAAAAATGTATAATGAATATAATGAGTGAGCATTGGATTTTCGAACTACTTAAGTCGAAAATTTAAAGTGAATGGGCACACACTGGGCACAGGGCACCAGCATTGGCACACGCACATATTGCAACTGAAGAGCTGCAAACCGAATGTGCGTGGTTTTTTTCTGTTCAGAAGGAGTAATAATAATGTTCGGCGATAACTGGACGAGAGAGAAAAAGAAAGCAAAAACTTGACAGTCAGTGGCCATTGATTATGTTGTAAAATATGCGCATGACGACGACGACGACGACTACGACGGAGATGCCGATTCATAACGTAATCAATCAGAAAATATTTGTGGCGAAAAAAGGAGAATTTTGCGTAAAGTAAGCCAAATCCAGATCGGATATGCTTTATATATCGGCGTTTAATAGCATTCAATCCAATCAATGTACGGCAAGTAGCTGCATGTAAACTGATGAACAGTTTTTTCCTTCTTATTTATCATCGTACAATTGCATTGTAAAAATTGGATAAATGTTGCACGCGATCGTTTCGGATCAGGTTCGGCTTAACGAAGAGAGAAAAAAAAAACAAGACTAAATTGAATGCACATGCACAGTCAAAGCAGAGTAAAATAATTAAGAGCTGCAAAAAATAACAACAGCATCGCTACAGTGCTTGCATGCATTCGGCCGCACAGTCAATATGAATTACAATAAATATGAATTGTCATGTTTTTAAAATAAAAGTTGTGTTTGATTGGTGTCGGTTGTCCGTTGCAGATAATAATAAAACATTGGATCACTCAATCAAGTGCGCAGCATGTGATCTGGCTGGCGAGAGCTGCATACAAATTAACACCTTTAATTATTTTATTTGAATGCTTAGCGAAGTGCTTACCATGTTTTAAACGGTGGTTCTCTTTATTTCGTTCGTTGTTTCGAAAGCGTATATCCATCCTATTTCATTATGTCATTGTCATGTTTAATCCACGCCTTTGCGGGCACTCCGCACGCAATTTTATGCATACAGTTTTGCACCCACAGTTCATGACACTGACGATCACGTTATGATATATCGCAAGTGGAAACCAAAACAGTGAAGAGAAAAAAACAACGAAAACAATAAAAACGGACGTGCTTTTTTTCGTACTGTTCATTTAATCCAAACGAAGCGATGAAAAAAAAATGCCATTTATTGAAATGAGACGTCAAAAGTGCTGCCAGCCTGCAAAATGTTACGTCTATACACGTGTTTTCGTGACGTAACACAAGAAGAAGAAATCATTTTTCGTTTTCCATAATTATTAACGATTCGTGTCTTCGAAGATGGACACAAAAGCCAATCGATGCGAATTTTTAATCCCGGATCGAATTAAATCGCACAACAAAGCAACAAATAAAAAAGCCAAAATGCATACAGTAGCGATTTGGTAACGGTTGATTGCATCCGAAATGGGCATTAGGCATCGCATCGCTAATTTAAAACGTGAATTATGTGAAATTTAATAGATTATAGCTCCGTGTTCGATTTCAATTCATCTCAAATTCTTTCTCTTCTTTTTTTTTTGGCAAAGCCATTGTATTCGCCAGTGTGATTTAATGCAAAATGTTTTGAATCGAATCCGTAATACAATACATTTGATTTTCATCCACATTGGAAACTCCGAATGGTCATTCTCGAAAAGTGTCCGCCTCATCACTGACACAGCTCACATTTCGATAATATGCACTGCAACAACAACAACATTGTTCCCAATGTTTTTTTTTCTCTTCTGTTGTTTGTTTGCGTTTCATCTGCCCGACATACAGAGCGAGAGCACAGTGTGAGTGATGCCGGACGAGGAAAAACATTCGAACAAAAGCCAAACAAACAATACGCATAAAAAGTCCTTTGTTGCTTAATGATTGAATAGCAGCGGGGAAGACGAACCAAATTTCATTCCGTAGATTTTCTGCAATTTTAGATTCAGTGCACGAAGAGAGAGAGAGAGAGAGAGAGAGAGAGAGAGAGAGAGAGAGAGAGAGAAATGCAACTAGAAAAGTACTGCGTTGCTATGTGCACTGACTGGCTTATTTGATTTGAAAGGGTTTTACACCACACATCCAAATGGATCGATCATTCCAAATGCAGCATGACAAAAAGCAAAAGTTTCGATGGAATGCAAAAATGAAATGTAGAATTCGAATGTAATGAAAGGGATATTTTTGTGTATCCTTGAATTGTATTTGAGTTTATCGTTGTGTTGTTGTGCGAAAATCTCTTGAAATCCAAGGGATTTGAAAGTGTTATTGTTTGGTAAAGGCTTCTGAAAAAAATGAAAACTAAAATTGAAAACAATATTTCCGAATAAATAGAAACTGATCGTCTCAATTGTCATTCAAATGTCAACGAAGAAGAAAAAGATTGATCAAATGAAAATATTATTTCGTTTGCTTCTCTCGAAATCGATCTAGTTTTGGTAGATTTTTAATGTTTCGCATAATGAAATAGAGAGAGAGAGAGATAAAAAAAATAGGTTTGATCGAGACTTATCACTTTTTGTTTGACAGCTGTCGGATTTGTCATTTTTGTTACCATTGTAAAGTGTGAATTGTCCCTTTGATCACAAATCCAGCTCAACAGTTGTGCTGCTCTCGCTTCAGGATGACGCAGAAAAAGAGGAAATAAATATCTGTGGCATTTTTTAGTGCCATTAGCTAGATACCAAAGCGTAAAAGCATATTTTTTTATGAGGACGAATAAATCCTGTTCATTATGATCACTCCCCGAATTGAACTTTATTCGATGACGTCAAACAATCCAAAGAGTGAAAATATTTATATTTTTCGAATTTTTTGTGCTTTCTTTGAAAAAGAAGGTCGGCTTTTATTTTGACTTATCATCCTTTGACTGTATCGATTTCAGCATTCGAGCAGAACATCAAGCTGAACTTCTTTCTGATACTTAATCTAATTGGATTGACACTGAAGCAAATTTCGAAAGTTACATAAAAAAACTAAGCAAAAACGGTAAGTGGAAAATGATGTCGAGCTTCAATTAGAGCAATCACATCACTTTTTGTTTACTGCATTCAATCAATTTTCCCAAATTGAGTCGCTCAATCATCACGGCATCTGGTTTTTTTTCCTTTTCTCTCTGTCTCCCCCCCCCCCTCTCTTTTTTTCCCTTTTTGTATCGAGAGAGAATTTCTCTCGATCTCCAACTCATCTCATGTCGAACAAAAGTTTCCGAAATGTTTTTCAAACATTTGCACACAAGATTGATTCATGCAAACAAACTGAGCGGTTGTTCTGAATTTGCATTCGAATTTTGCAACGAGAACAGGAGAAAAAAACGAGACAAAGAAAGGTAAAAATGATTTTTGTTCTTGTTCTTTGCTGCTGCTTCTTTCGATGAGCAAATATTTAAATGCCTCTGGACGCTGCTTCGGAAAGAAAAAGAACGAACGAATGCAGAAAAAAAAATCCAAAACTACAAACGCAATCGATAATAACTGAGTGCTCGAGCCAAATGAAATGTCGGCACATTGGTCAAAGGCGCACACACACACACACACATCGAGCAGAGAGAAAGATTGAAAATAAAGGAGAGCAGTAATTTTTACAATTTACTATCAAAACAGCAATATTGTCGAGTCGATGTTTGCTTTGGCAATTCCAACTGGTAAGCTGACTTGATCTCATTACAACACTGCTTACACACACAAAATGCATAAAATACATCGCAACAACAACAAAAACCGTTCGAGTCATTTGTTTATTGACTTACTTATAGGTATTTTCTGCTTCTTCTTCTTTTGCTTAGCCAAGGCGTAGTCATTACGTCTGATATTAATTTGTTTGAATTCCTTCGTCGTTTTTTCCTTCGTTTCTGATCTCGATTTTTTCCTCCTTCTTGAAGACTATCCAAATGCAAATACAGATCAGTACAGCAAACAGTCGTGTGTTCTTCTGTTCTTCGGATGAACAAAACACACCAAACACATAGAGAGGAGCTGTGTAAAAATGCAACACATTGAATGGTACAACAAAAAGCAGTCGAAAATTGCGTATTGTTCATGTCATTGAATGGCAACTGGAACTAACCCATTGTGAATAGCTTATTCAAGGTTTTTGCGTGCATTTCGAGTAAATCCCGTATATTTTCTGTGTGTTTTTGTGTGTGATTGATGCATTACAACACATTTGCTCCGGCTACAAATGAGTTTGACATGCATGTCGTAAATTCCATTATTTGAACACTGCTCCGAATGGAACGCACGATAAAACTTAATGGGATTGAAAAAATCGAGCACCGTAATTAGATTAATGTTTCGCATTTAATGAGATCTTGCCATTCAACACAAATGTCTCATTTAGCAACGATTGTAACACATTTGCCGTTCCGAGAATCGCTACTTTTCACAAATGTCACGTCACATCGGCTTTCAACAATAAAAACGCATTGAGTGGATCGCCACGTGCTATCTTTTTGATCGGCACACCCACGAGCACCGAATTGGAAGTGGATGCATCCACATTGTTTTCCTATACAATTAGAGAAAATTTTGAGGGTTTTTGTCTCGAACAATACACAGAGACAATGACATAATCACGAGTAATTCTGTTAGATAATTAGCTAAATTACGCACTTCAGTGACCCAAACAGTGTTTGTCGGAACCTAAAGTGTGTTTGTAAACATTTCCGCATGAACTCTCTAAACCTGGTAACTTCAAAGGTGAAGTTATGAACGATTATTTGAAGTATTTTCGAAAAAAAAAACTGAGAAATTACAGCTCTTTCCGCCTTTGGAAACCGCAAAACGGAAGAAAGGGATGTTGTCGTTGCAACCAAAACCGAGCCAATTGACCACACACAGACCGGCAGCTTATTTAGCTGCGACTTTATTAATAATGATCGCAAATTAGGAAATGAAAATTGAAACTTTTTAATAAAGATACGATGATGACGTATGAAATCCGTTATATGCCTCGTTCGGTTCAAAGGCTCTTCTGGAGCTTCTTCTTAAGCTATATAAATGCCATCGTTCGAACCGTGTTACTGCGGAATGTGTGTAATTTGTGTCCAAAACACTGTTATTCAATATATTTTATGTTGGTTTTATGAAATTATTCGCCAAACATGCGTATAGCTTCATCGTTGAAACCGAGCGATTATAATCATTTCAACAATTTTTATTATATTAATTCCAATGCAAAGCCCGCATTTGGCTCATCCAATGTGGTAAAATGTGCGTTACATGGTATCTTCTGGCTGTGTGCCTTGTGATCGACGTCAATCAAATTGATCCAAATAACAGCATTTCAGCTGTAAATTTGATGAAAGGTGGCTTAAATAAGAGGGCATTTTCATGGTACAAAGACTGATCATTGCCAAAGATTCCCTTCACTGTAAATAATTTCGCCTTCTTCATCGCATTCCAGTACACAATTTGTTCCTTTTGAAAAAATAATGCCAAGGAATGAACTACCGAAGAGGAAGGAAAGAAGTCGGTCATCAAATTTGCACGGCAGGATGAGATTACGCAAACAATATTTTACCGTAATTTCTACCGTTTTTTTTTTGCTCTGGCTTTGTGCATCACCAAAATAAGCCACAAAAGTCCTTGGACAGTTTGCCGAACGATAATCCCTTTGGTCAACAAAAGATGTGAGATTTGCTGTTTCAGTAGCGTTGCGGTTAATATTTGGAAACAAACCCGTAATGGCACACAATGGATGATAATGCCGATCTACAAATGATACTATTGTTGAGTGTAATTAGATTTTTGTTGCGATGCTGAATGGAAGAAGTCTAGCAGAAGTGATTCGGTGTCGTCTTTGTGGTTGCAATGACCGTCTTAAAGACACACATTCACACACAGGGAGAGATGCAAACACAGACGCATACGCGTCTAATGCAACCGATCGGCAAGTACAAAAGAGATAAACGAAACGGTTCATATTGAGCCATAGAATGCTGTGTAATGTCCGAAGAAGGCGACAATCACCAGATTACATTGCATTGCATGGGTAAAAATTGAAACATAAAACAAAATTTGCTACCTCTCAATGTGCAATTGAAACGACATTAAATTGTTGTTCGCTGCATGGAAAAGAAATGCAGAAAAAAAAACAATATGAAATTATATCAGTAGAGAGAGAGAGAGAGAGAGAGAGGAACAAAGCGACCTAATAATGATCGAAAAGAGGAATAATGACACGCATAAAAAATCGCCATCCAAAATGAATGCTTTCGGAATCACTGAACTGAACGATGCCCATAAAAATGTAGTAAAACGGCATATCAAATTGAGATCAAATAAAATCGCTTCATTGAATCATTTTGCAAGAGCGAGACACAGAGAGAGAGATTGCAATTATGAATTAAGCGCTGGAAATTCAATGAATATTTCTTCTTCTTTCCCATGACAAAGATTTGTTTGCCCGAAGAATTTATCGAATGTGATCACAATCGATCCACGAAGATGCCTCTATCAACGTACAAATAAAAAAAAAAGATTACCCGATTACGTTAATTTCGTCTTAATCATACGAGAGACAGTGTTCAATAGGACAGAGAGCGAAGAAAACAAAACAAAATCATAAAAATACTATAAAATATCGAAGCACGAATAATTGTTTCACCATTCGCGCGCTGCATGAAGCTTTAATTTTATCAACAACAAAAATAATCAATTCAAAATACAAATAATTCGCGTTTGTCTTTTAAAAAAGCAGCATTAACATGAAAGCGCCAATTATTTGTTGCAATTTCGTTATCGATGCAACATTTTATCAGACGAAATGCTATTAAAAATTTTATTTTATAAGTTTAAAATTGGTTATAGCCAAGAAAGTATACTTTCTCATTTTAATATGAAAAAAAAAAATATTTATTTTAATCGACTAAAGTATTCTGAGAATTTATGTTTGATATCGATATAAAATCGGTCGGCGTTTTAAGATCGGCAATGCGCGAATGAACAATCTTGAAGCGGCCTTTTATGTCAGAAGTCACAATGAACGGAACTATTATCAAATGCACGGTTCAAAGATTTTCAATACACATTTGTGACACAATTGAAACCATCTCTCGCTTTACGTCAGTGTGTGTATGATTTGTGTGCCGATGCAACGCATTCAACATAGTTTCATGCAGATTTTCTTGGCTGGAATTCTTTGGCTACGGTGAAAAGGACGTTTTGAGAGGCGTTGTATGCTTGAAACGCAACATGTGGTCAAAACCGCATGCTAACGATATGCGCTGCGCACCCGCATTGTTTGACACCAATCCAGGTACGCACACATACATACACTGCGCTGAATGCAAGAACAAAACCGAACAATAGCCCGCACTCTTCAACAACAAAAAAGAGATACTCTCAAAAAAAAAAAAAAAAAAACAGAAGAAATACTCTATAAGACATCATAATTTGTACACATTAACATTTTCAAAGAGCAAATCCTTTTTAACATTTTCCAAAACTAAAAATGTGAAGTTTCTCAGCGCGATCATTTCCATTTTTATTATGATCATTTGGACAATTGAGTTATCAGTTTTACATAAAAGGCTGCGATAAACGTTTGAAAGGCGCTGCGAGATTGAATCCTTTATTCGCGTTCTCCTCGAAAATGAATAAAATCGAACAATGCGGTGCGCCGGTGATTAAGCGGTTGGGCTCTCTTCAGTGCGGCGCATTGTTATGGATGATGGAAAATAATAAAGAATTTTTGGTTATTTTTATCATTGAATATCGATAATAAAATTCATATAATATTTCAAAACGCGAATGATGAGTGTGAAGGTGCCAAAACCTCAAGATGAACCATCATAACGTTAAATTTTCAGATTAATTTTTCCCAACACATTCACCTTCGTTTTATTATTATCATTTAACCCTGATATAGACATTTTAGTTGAAATTTTATAGGAAAGGATTCGTAAGGAATTTATTCAGCGTGAGAATTTATCAATAAATCTTTGATATTCGGTCAAATCATATATGATGATACATATATATGGTTTGAAGCAGATATTGTCTATAAAACTGATGCGTTTCGAAAATTCATCCTAAAAACTCAAGTTGAAATAAAATTGTTCAACGATAAAAAGTCAATCGATCGATGATTTTTCTGTGTTTCGCCTAATAATAAGCGTAACATAATGGTGGTCCCAGCCATCAAATCGTCTTTGGTTTTTTCTCTTTTTGTCTTGCTCTGGTCATATTTTGTTGTAGTCTAACAAACAAAGTCATTAGTTTAAATTCCGTATCCCAAAAAGTCATAAAACCACGGTCGAAAAAACCACAATTCGCCTAAATTGCTCATTGTTTTTACCGAAACTTTTTGATTTATCTGTGCAATAAGTGCGATGGATGCTTTGAAACACAACATATTCGCCAAAAGAAAGAAAAACCCACAAAACATTCATCAAAACAGTAGCATTTCGGTGGTCATTATGTGATAAAATATTATCCTATTGTGTGATCCGGAGATGTCAATAATTCGATACAGCGAAGAAAAAGTTCGTCGAATTTGCAGTTCATTTGCGGCGGTTGTAGAGCCACTTGGAAAATTAGCCAAACACTGAATATCGAACCGTTGTCTCACTTCGCTCGAATAGGTCCGTTTTTACTTTCTGTCTCGTTCCAAAAATGACAATAAAACGAACGGTTTCGCATGATGTGAAATGCCTTGGTAAAAAAAGCCAAACAAATAAGGTTCATAAATTCAAATTATTATTAAAATGGAAGAATGTCGGTCAAAAAAAGGGGCGAACGACAGCCGTATTAACAATCATTTGACATTTTATTTATGCATCCGTTCATTGATTAAGACATTCGTTATTATGGTTTTTCGATCCAAGGATTTGCAGCAAGCACAAACAACAGATATAATGATGTCATCGAACGGTCGTCAACATTCGATCATTCATATTTCTTCTCTTGGTTGTTGTTTTTCAAGCCATTTTGATCCGAATAATTCGCTACGGAGAGACGGCTAAAGTCGAGTGAAGTTTGCGACGCATTCGCATGAATGAGATTGAAATCTGGAGCAGCACGATCGGCACATTACAAATGATTTCCTGTGAAATTCCCATCGAGAAAGAGAGAGAGAGAGAGAGAGAGAGAGAGAGAGAGAGAGAGAGAGGGAAAAAACTCACGAGTCCATCGATTTGGTAGTCTCATATATTTATCGATGTTTTCCTGAAAGAAGAGAAGTCTTCAATCATGTCCGCGATATCGTTTTGTTGTAATTTCATTTTCAGAACAACGACCTATGCAGTGCAATGCATGCCAAAGCACAACCATTGCCGTAAAGTACGACGTTATTAATTTTATTGCATGGATTTCAGTTCAAAAGGTTAGCAAACACGGATACGAACGGAATGGATTTCTTCGCTTGTGGTAAAATATACTTGTCCATTCTTCAATTATTTTGTACGTTTCAAAAAAAAAAAACAAAAAACAAAAACCGAAAAAAAATTAAATTACTTCATCGCCATTCGGCCGGTCGACTCTATGAGCCTGACTTGAATCTCTCTGGCGCAAATATATGTATGTGCGGTGAATGCAAACAACGTTATTCGCTCTCGATATCTTCCTTGACACAACCGAGAAAATATGGTTCTTTGGATTTGATAAACGTAAGGTTTCACCCGCAAGCAAGGAAGTGGTTGAACTATTAATCATGATGCAGTGTGTATGAGCCGTGGCACACCGAAACCCGTGTGTGTGTGTGTGTGTATGCGCGCGAGAATGGAATATCAATCGATCGGTGGCGGAACGATTGAAACGATACATGCAAAAACAATATTCATCAGTTTTGAAAGAGAGAAACGGACACCGTTCACCGACGCATAATAATATTTACCGAGCTTTGGTCTCGCAAAAATTGCTTCTTCATTCCTTGCGACTACTTCTTCAAACACCGATACGGATTCCCCTCTCTCTCTGTCTCTGTCTTTTCGCTTGTTCGATCTTTTAGTCTTTGCTTTATAAATCGGACGGCGATTTATCGGCTTCGAGTAACTACTCCTTCACGTAAAATGCCGTTGGCTAATTAATAATCGACTCATATCTCACCCAATGCATTATTGTTTCTGGGTAATAAATAACGCACGAAATTTTATGCGTACCGCAAATCACAACAACAACCAATCCGCATCCCACAACCAAAAACAAAGCACAGAAACAATGCATATCGGTTCGCATATTTAAATTCGAGCAACACGATTTTATTTTTCGGCTATGTTTTGTTTCTCCTGTTGGTCAGGCCGAAAGTATCGATAAACGACGATTCCATTCATTATTCCAAGCACTTTTAATGCAACACCAAATTGCAAGCATTTTCGTGGTCAACAGATAGCCAGTATCGTCTCTGCATACTCTCTGGGTCGAGCGAGCGCGCACGCTTACATTTGTTTTCATTTCTTTCTTCATTCATGCAGCAGTTTTTTTTTTGTTCGCCCGTTTCGTACCTCCTCTTTGTCGCTTTTGCACACTCTTTTTGCTAGAAAATTTATGATCACTTTGGCCATTCAAGCCTTGCTTTCATTTAATTAAACAAGTATTCAAAATGATATTTTGCGCTTGGTGTGAAATAAATATTTACAAAATATATTGAAAAATGGTTTATGACCACGTTCAGTCGGCTTCAGTAATATTGATATTCTGCTTTGTATACATATGTGTCATCGACAATTCCATATGAAATGAGCAATTTCTGAGGTTCGATTGAATTGATGTTAAATGCATGTGTTATTAGATGTAGTCATGGAACATTTTAAAGCCAAATGTAAAGACGATTGAAGATCTACAAGAAAATCCAACGTTCAAATATTCGGACAGAGCCGTTTAACTTTGCACATTTCATTTTGTAAAAAAAAAAATCGAGTCTTTCACGTTTCTCGAAGCTTTGTTCCCTCATATTGACAAAACGATTCTATCGCAACGTAAGAATTGTCCGGTGTTGATATAATTCGTGACGATTCCCAATAAAATTAGCTTACTTGAGTGTAATTGATCTCAAGCATCAGGTGATTGTGAAAAATGTGCCGATTTCGTATGGAATCATCGTGATGTGAACTGCTATCGGGCATATCCAACTTGAAATTAGCTCTGGAAAACTGAACTGCATTTTCGTTGTGAATTATTTCTTTATTTTGATTGTTGCGGATCGCATTTATTAAATTTTACGCTTGTCTATCGAGAGAATGCACCGTTTCACTGTAGTAAATGGAACTAGTGCAAATGATGTTGTAGATTAAATTGTTCTCCTTTTGTTGTTTTCTATCAAAATAGTTCTTTCGGCGGAGAGAGGGACAAGCGAGGAGAGTGAAAACATGAAAGGCAGAAAGAGCCACAGAATGGAAAATAGAGAGAGAGAGAGAGAGAGAGAGAGAGAGAGAGAGAGAGAAAAAGACTTTTCGTTGCGAAGAAATCTACCATTGGCCAAAGGACTAAAAGAGAAAGATTGTTTCAAAGAAAAAACTCAGAAGATTTCTTTGTTCAAAGTCTCGTTTTATCGCTCAAATAAAAAAAACGTTTGCCTTAGAATGAAACAAAAGCAGTTATTTTGGTATTCGTCTATTCGAAAACACTGACGGCAAGTGTGGAGGAAAAAAAACGTGGCCGAAAAAAGAGAATGTATCCGAATATTTTAATTGAGTTTGGGCTCCGTGTGTATCTACCCAGTCGTGCACCTGCTTTTAACACACACCGCACACCAAAATAACAGTACACGGCCATTTGTTCGGTTTGACAAAGTTGAATGCGAGAGCGCTTTACACACGACAAAAGTCAATACGCAGCCGTTTGAAATACCAAAACACGTTCGCGGCTCGTACGTATAACTTGGAGCCATAGTTTATGCGACGGAATTGATTTCAAGTCTAATCCTTTCGATCCTTGATAAACTAAATCGACTTGATCCTTACCTTCTTCTCATCATATTCCTTCGTCATCATCATCATCATCGTCGTCGTCAGTTTATTCCAAAGTGCTTTTCTTGTAACTTATATGTATTCCAAACTCGTGTATATCTACGATTCAGCTTAAACGGTGCTGGGCTGTTGCCATTAGTCGCGCAATTCCTTAACGGCCGTAATTGAATTCAATAACAAGCTAAATACATTTTCGTAAACAACGAGCCGTTCTTATCGATTTGGTTTTTCTGTTTGCCTCCATTTATACACACACATAAAAAGTGTACAGCCAGGAAGAAAGGATATAGGGAAAAAACGGAAAACGAAAATCCCAAGAAACAGTTCGAAAAAAACAGATTATTATGTAACGTATAGATTTGCTCGTGATTTGGATGGATCGTGTTTAGCGCATGTGCTGCATTTAGGTGTTTTTGTTTAGTACGCTTCTTCACTTATTTCGCCGGGTGTTCAAAAATGCGTTTTTTTCCTTTTCTGTCGATTTTGGTGTGTTTCGTCTCTTGATTTTCGTTGATAAGGTGGTCTCTCTCGCTTTTCAAACACTATAACCGAAATTCGACTGTTGATCTGAACACTGGCTCTGAACAGAGGCTCTGCTCGAAATACACACTGAGCACAGCTGATTTTTTTTTCTTCTTTTAAGAAAAAACACGAGTTCATTTTTATTAGAAATGGCGTCAGAGTGAAAATTGAAATTGAAAAAAATAAAATAAAAGAGAATAAAATTGATGTCTTAACTAAGATCAGTCGATGATTTCAATGACTTCTTTCCGTTGCTCGTTTGCATTCATCCCGTCCGTTCACAACTCAGACTGAGATTGTAGTTTTGCGTTGTAAATGAATTGTAAATTCTGCACTAAGTTTTACGATCGACCACTCACTGCGTACGGGAAATTAATTTTATTGGTTTATCCATTACATAAGTTCGTTTGCTTCTTCATCAGGATGAATATTGTCGCCGATTCGATCCGATTCACTCAATAATATAGTTCGATTATCATCACCGCCGTTTTTGCCGCAGCATCATTGCCGGATCAGCAGATCCACCAGAAACTGCTTCAATGTTTTAATAATTAAAAAATTCTCTATCGAGAGGAGCGTTCGGATTCGCACACACTGCGTGGATTTTAATCAAACGATTTTGTCATTGCAGTGCGCAGATAAAGACGGTTATGCCAATAATATCGACCACTTTATGGTGATTTGGTTGTTAAGCGGAAAAATTTATTAGAATCAAGCCGCTTATCACATCTCACTGATTACAAATATTATGTGAACTGTTTCGTATCATATGTTTTTGTATACAAAGAGATTTGGCCATTGAAGAGTGGGAGCGGCTAAAATGACGTTCGCTAAATGTATTCCAGTGAATCGCTTGCGATCATTTTAAGAGGCCAGATCCAATAATCGCTATCAATTTGATTGCATGTGAAACCTAAAAAGGTTTACATGCATGAAACAAAACGACGACGACGACGAATTTGAAATCGAATCGATGTTAAATTAAGAGTCGCATTTTTTTTATGCACCTACTTCATGTGCGTATGTATTTTTTTTTTTTTTTCAATGCAATGCTGCGCGCGCGTTCGCCTGTTCAGAAATCTCTACATTTCTTTGCACTCGATGCTTTTTTCGCTCTCGTTCTCTCTATCTCTCTGCCGTTCGTCTGTCGTTTTTTGTTTTCTTTTAATTTGGTCATAAAACGTATTAAGCGGTTTTGCCAGGTCGAAGAATCAGTGCGAGAAGCGGCGGTGCGCCTCAGCGAAGATTCGTAGATCACACGCAATGCCGCGAACGGCAATAAAATCATCGATTATGTGTGATATGTTTGCTGTGGCCAATTTTATCACAGATATTGATCGTGTATCCAATTTTTGAAGTTGTGTCCGTTTTCTTTGTCACATTTATATCGCTGGCGCGGGTTTGTTTTTTTCTCCTTTACTTAGTGCACACTGCACACACAGCGATGCAGCGAACGAAGTACCAATACCCGTTAAACATTTAATGTATTCATGTGAATTTTTAATTTCGCGCATTTCAACCGAATGATTTCATTTTGCAACTTGGTAGGTTCTAAGCAATCATATACCAAATTGAAATGCACGATTCGAAGAAGAACGAACGAAAAAAAGGCACGGTGACGTTTTTTGCTCTTGCAATGTATCGCAATAAAACGTTTGGTGATAATCATTACAGTGCATAAAAACCAAAAGTACCCGATAACACTAAATTGTTGCAATATACCGAGAGAAATGCACATTGCACACGCCAGCATTTAATTGGACATTACACTGAGGCCAACGCATTCAAGTGTACAGAACGCATAATTTTGTTCGGCACTCATTTCAATGTTATTACTTCATTGAGGCACAGCAAAACGCTACCACTTCTGTTTAATATTCATTTACGGAATATACTCCGTGATACCGATATATTTTAAACCAAAAAACGGCACACCTCAACAGGTTTGCATTTAATTTCCAGAAATTATTCGATCAATATGATTTTCAGACGTTTCGCTCGTTTTGAACGCTTCGTTTTTTTTTTTTGCTTCCATGGAGAAGACTCAGAAGGAATATGTTCTTGGTCGATATTTAGAAAAAAAAATTCCAATCTCATGTGGAATGGCCGACGGTATATTGAATGGTCGATTTGTTACCTCATTTAAAACATATAACTTCAGTTATAACCCAGTTATGCTCGGTATAGTAATGAAATGGCCTATCCTATCGGCCTAAAATCAGTAGTAAAATCTCAGTAGCAAAACAGTGCGCGTTGGTGAAGGAAAATCTATTTCTTGGCTCCCATCCAAGGTAATTAGCATGTGATTTGAATCTCTTGAGATTCAATCTTATCACACAAGAAACTAACTTTACGCTACAGACTCATCTTTTGATTGTGGCTTGTTTCTGAGACTTTAATAACTCCGGAGGTTGCAAGCGAAATAGAATTGTATAATGGATTTGTTGTAAAACAAAGTTCATTTTTCTTGTCTTGCAATTGCGCTCTTCTATTGATAATATATCAGTTTAAAAGCAAATTGCAATTAAGTGGTAATGGACCATAGTAAATAGTTTGACTTGTTTTGTTGAAATAATCGTTCGTTTATATGTATCGGCAAGGTCTGGTGAAAAAAATTCGATGCTGGATAACCTCCGACGAATTATTTTGTTTTCATTTTGAAGATGTTTTGACGGGTAATTCGAATCAGTAAGTGAATTTTTTTTTCGCCTCGTTTTCTTCCGAAATGTCATGTGGCTGTCACAAAACACATGTTCCTTCACACGATCTCTTCAAAACATCGCAGTCACAAGACACGATCCGAATGGCCGGTGCCCGAGTGTGCTGTTACGCGAGAGATATGGCGGTGCACTATAAAAAGGCTATCATTGCGATCGATGTGTATTGCATTTAATTAATTCGACATAAATAATTCAATTTAATTTGTCTCGTTGCTGCTTTTACTTTCGGCACTTGCGCCCGAAAAAAGCGCATTGTTTCTGCTCAGCGAATCGGCTTTTTTCGCGGTTGCTTGTGACTGTCACAGAAGCATTATTCGTTTGGCGGTGCGGAGCGCTCGAAAACGGTAATGTTATTATTAATAAAAAAAAAAACATAAAACGAAATTGCCTTTCTTGCTCAAATGTGTGCGTCGCGCTATGCCGGCCACAATTATTCTCTTGAATTAATTTAAAATCATAATGACGTTGGTATAAACTTGTCAAAATGGATTGGAATTTCATCAGAAAAGCAAAAACCATCAATTGTGATGTGTTTAGTTCGATTTGATGAGATTCTCGAGCTCGCGCTCACGGCAGTGACATTGAAACACGCAAATTTTTTTCAATAAAAATTTATGCATTGAAAATGAATTAACCTTCAGTGTACAAAGATGAAAACTTGGTGTCACCATATTTTACGCTGCAATAAAGAGCGATCGCGATTTTAGTGAACCAATTCGCACCATATTTATATATTGAGGAAAAAAGAAGAAGAAGAAGAAGAGCAGCCTATAGTTTATTCAGTTCCATCTGCAAATACGAGTGTATGATTGATCGATTTAGCTCGTCGTCAGATGGCCAAGCCGTTGTACTAGTTAACGGCGAAGAATGAACGAAAAAAATTGCACGCGATATTCGAATGACCAAATCGAAATGGACTGGATCGAATCGAATGCGTGCTGTGTAAGCAGCCAGAAACTGCAAATTAAATTTTCAACTTTAACGAGTGAAATTTCGAGAGAAAAAAAATCGCCAACCAATTCTCAACACTTGCTCCAATCAAATATGATATTTCGGATTTTCCATTTCGAATCATAAAAATGTGCACACAATGCGATGCGTGTGTGTACTAGATACGTGCGTTGCTGCGCATGATAATCTCGTTCAGCGCAGCTCTTACACGAATCGCTTCTTTTACGAGCATCTTTATTTTTGTGATCCGATCAAGTATGATTATGTTTTCGCTGTCGTAAACAAATTAAAGCGTATTAAGGACACAATTTTATGGCTTAACCGCTGTTTTTACGTCGATTTTTACGATCGATTCGACATGATCGTCGTTGTCATTGCCGAATATCGATGAAAGTTTGACGGGATTTTGTGTTTTTGTATCGAACAATTTTCAATCAAGATTCAAAGCTGGTATGAAAATGGAACGGAGAAAAGTAGCGATTCATAGTACCTACATTTTGTTCGACTTTGTCATAATGCCCGTATCTAACTACCCACAAATGTTCAAGTACAAACATTTTCTCTCCATTTGTTTATTTCACCTTCTTTCAATTTTGAGCTCAATCACTTTTCGTTTTTCACATTTCATTGTGTCTCGTGTTTGTGTGCGTGTGTATTTTTCCATCGGCTGGTCTTGCTTGTAAACAAAGAGAGCTTCTTATGTTACGGGGCACAAATGGAAAGAATCACAATTTTCTGAACACGGGCCGAATGCGGCAGGTGTATCTAAAAATGATGAATGCTGATTGGACTTGGGCCCATGTTTGGTTCCTGAAATGATATCGAAACGCACATTTGTGTCGTTCTCTCTTTCTCTTTTCTGCACCCCACACATTTCTCGATCAAGCGTGTTACTCTTCTGGTGTTAGCGCTCACGTGTGCTACGATCATATAGGAAATGGGCCGTTTTTATTCCTCTTCTCTCTTCCCGTATATTTCTCGTGTCTATGGAATCAATTGTGCCACGAGCCTATACACACACATTCATTTTCATGAATTATAGACAATTTTTGCTGTTTTCGCTCTTCTCTTCGCCTTTTTTCACGTGTAAAAATATGCTGCGTTTCGTCATTTTGATTAATCGCAAACTGTTTTATTGGCCACAAATTCGCTCAAAAATTACGTCTTTACCCAATTTTTTTTTGTTTCTGAGACGAACAAGAGAGGAAAAAAACGTGATTCGATTCGAAGAATTTCGGAAGCGTCATTAGTACCGAATTGTTATTTTTTTTTTCTCATTTTCCTTTTGTGATCGATTTTGTATTGTCATTTTTAGTCGGGCCACTAATTAGTAGAAGCGTCGAACGAGAGCAGAAAACAAAATGATCGACTACACCATGGTAATGTAGCGCACGTGCAACGGTAAACTGAAAAAATGCAAATGAGTCTCTCAATTTTTATTGTCCAAATGGGAGTTTTTAATTTTAGCGATCTAAAACAAATGATCGTTAAGTGATTCTCTTTGTTCGCTTGTTTTGCTCTCTTTCTTTACCTCGCCCGGTGATGCCGATGCGATCGCGCGACATTTTTAAAGCGTTTTATTTTTGAATCGATGAATTTTGGTCGCGTGCCCTTGACGCGGTGCGCGAGCGCATTACATATTTGGTTAGTGCAACAACGAGAGTAAGTAGTAAGCACTTCCAATGTAAGTACTAATCAAAGAGAAATTCATAATTTCTTTTTTCGAGAGAGAGAGAGAGAGAGAGAGAGAGAGATGATTTTTGGTTGAAATTCACATTTTATAACAATAATTACAGTGACGGTGACATTTATCATATATGCCGTTGCCAACGATCGACATGGCTGCCGGAGAAAAATGATCGTTTAACCAGAGTTTCCACCTCATGTTTGCTTTATTGATTCTTTCATAACTTTTCTTGTGATCGCTAGTTTATCAGGATAGATAAAAAACGTGTCATTTTTTTCTGTGTGTGCAAACATTGTCGAACACGAAATGGATATGAAGATCGGTCGATTGGCCTGCAGTGAGTGCATTTCATTGAAATGGAAAACAAAACACGAGCCCAGACAATGCGGGTCGCGTCTACAGTTTAATTACCAATTAGTTAGACCAGGTGTAACGATGTGCTATGCTCGTCATTGCTGGTTGTTTCCCAGTCTGGCTGCTCACAGCTACAAAAACAGTCAATATTATATAGATACTATGTATGATATCATTTTTGCTTCCCTCTCACTCTCGATCGGCTTCGTACGTGCTCGCATACACAAAATTGATCTTACAAACGATAATCATTTGAGCTGTTATACAAGGAGAACGTGGCAAATGCTCGGAAATAAACTTGAACTACTGTCGGTGCGATGCGAACGCGCGCGTCCTTGATTCACAATGCACGTTCCATATTTTACCATACATTATGCGTACATTTGCATTTGTTACATTAACCTGCATTCACGGAGCTCGTCTAATAAATCATTGAAACACTTTTCTAGAATTGTCTATGTCACCAACACAGCACTGCAATGATCCGCGCCGAATATTTGATTTACATTTTCAAAATTTCGATACAGAAAACGCAGATTCCTATGGAATGCCCGATCATTCGTGAGCGCGCACTTCGATGAATGTGTTATCGGAATGGGGAATAACAAAAGAAAATTGAATATAAAAATGCACACAAGCAATAAACATTTCATACGGAAATCAGACGAAATGAACAAAGAAAACACATGCGCCTGCAGATGTTCAACATTCATTCACTTGGCTATGGCTCGTTTTTTCTCTCTGTGTTTGTTGTTCCTTTCGAAAATCTTCTTTTAATTTTCTTTTTTACGAAAAAAAAAACGCACCAAGATCAAACTCAAATAATTCAACGGCAATGATGAATTCAGATGAATTCGATGGAGCAGCCACGGCCTCGACTACAGTATAACAATTATTTTTTTTTTTATAGAAACTTACCAATTATTAGAAAATGCTACAATTTATTTCGGCCGATGAATTGCTTTTTCATACCTTATTTCAGTACTTTTCCTTTCCTTTTTCAACCTTTTTTCTCGGCGGTTATCTTTCATTTTTAAACCATTTTTACGGTTTAAAATTTGAATATTTTCCCGCACTGAAACCGCCTTCAACATTGACCGTTGGGTAATTTTCATCGTCTCATCATCGTAAATTCATCGATTTATTTGTCATTTTGAGCTGAAGTCAGCTTGATGTCAACCATTTCAACAATCCATTTTCACTCGCCTGTCGAGTGCTTCGAAGACGTGTTTTAATTAATTGAGTTGCTAAATTAAAATGATCATGCAAATGGAGAACTAAAATAAAAATAAAACACTAATTGTAATGATGAGCACAATAGCACTTTAAAACACGAAAAGTGGCTTTATACTCTAGACATTGTTGCGACGACGCTGTCAAAGTGGACATGAAATGAAGCGAGTTGTGGCCAAGAATGTGTTTTTTTTTTCGCCAATTTAAACGATTGCAATGCACATAAGCAAACGACTCAATTGTACTTGGTAACGTTCAATGTGTTCCCCCGCCTGTCAATCCAAATTGTATAATGAAATTAAACATTGTCATAAATTAAAAATTTAAAGTGTGCTGGAAAAAATGGTTAAATTGTAACAAAAGCCGATTTCGGAATCGTTTTATTGCGTTTAATGCGAAAGTGTGGTTGGCGCGCGACGCGATCGATTAATATAGCTATTATGAAAGGTGAAACAATGGAACATGATCAACGGGAAGCGGCCCATTTTTTATCAATCGAATTGATATGATTTGCTTCACCGCACAATGTATGCAATTTTATTGATTGCGCGTGTGTATGTGCACGAGCGATGGGGAAACCTTCGTTTCAGATCGCATCGCACGGACTGCTTCTTTCTGTGTTCTCTGTCGATAGGAGAGAGATAAGAGTGCTGTCCAATTGTGGCAAAAGCCGTTTTTAAATGCGACAAATTTTCGCGTTTATCGTTCGGGCGACGTCACGGATCATGCCAAAAACATGTGTTCCACCAGTTGACTGGGGCTCCGAATCCAATACATTCGCAATAACCGTTTTGTCGCTTTATTTTTCGCCGTGTCGTTCAATGTATGTTTTGTAGTTGTTGCTTTAAAATGAAAATCGAATATAATTATTATTTTATAAAATGTAATTAAAATGAGAGTACGCACATAAGCGGATTGTTTTAGCAGCACCTGCACAACTTGCGCGCAAGAGAGTGTGTATGTGTGTGTGTGTGTGCAAGCGAGAAAGAGTAAGTGAGTGAACCAAGAACTGTATATTCGGCTTGAGTCTGCGCGTGTGCATTCGTGGCACCGGCACATTGCAAAAGCAATTATTATTATGCACATTCAAATTTAAGTACTGATGTCGTTTTGACCGAACGACAAGCAACAGCAAGTGAGCAAGCCAGCAAAAAAATACTCACGAGAGCGATACGTATTTTCGCGCGTGTTGTATTGCGCCCAAATGGTCTTCATTTCAGCCGTTTTCAGTTTGCCGATCATAAAATATGTACTTATTGATTGGTGCCCATACTCGCGAAGAGCCACAACAAAACGAAAAAACAGATGAAGAATATCAAGAGAGAGACACACACAAAAAAAAAAAACAGATCCGCATTGATCCGGTGCTCATTTTCGATACTTTCGTTTATTTAACAAAACCGCACACATTTCGACGGTGAATAATAGCAAATTCGATGGAAGATGATTTCTCCATTCGGAATTTATTGATTTCGGAGAAGGTCTGTCGGGAAAATATTGATGCACAATGTGCATTGCACATTCCATCACACATTTCATTATTTCATTGAATTGTTCATTGAATACTGTCGGTATTTAGTTGCCTATTCGCACATTCATTCTGCTTGTTATTTGGGTTAATGTGCAACTTATTTCAATTATTGGCTCGGAAATGATGGCTTTAATGTGAAATTCACATTTTATTTAGATAAAGGTGAGCATTTTTATTATATTGATAAAAGTAAAAAACGTAGTTTAGTAAAGAAAAATTGCATTCCGATCGAAATGAATTCATCACACACATATATCGAAAGGGTTGCCTTCATTATGTGCTTCACAAAATTCGGTATTCGGCAAAATGAAATGGAAGATTTACCATTGGAATAGATAAAAAGACAAAATGTATCATTTTCAATCGGTACGAATCCTTTACCTACGCTTCAACTCTGCGGATTAGCTTCGTACGGAATACAATAGCAACGAAATTTACTTCAGAACAAACAAAAAAGGAATGTTTGTCAAAAGGATTATTTATGGCAGAAAATGGTGAATGTGTTTGTCTACATTTTGCCTGCCATTATGCATTGTCTTCCATCAGTGTCTAGCGTGAGAATCGAAAAATGTTGCGATTTTTGATGCATCAAATCTCCGTGTGTCTCGTTCAATTGAATGCAATATATTCAATGTGAAAAATTCGACTTTAACAATATGTGGTTTTTGTGCGCTGCAATTGTTTTCTAACCAAACCAGACCCAAACCCAAACCCAAAGCAAAAGCAGGATGGAAAATTTCAATAATCATACAAAATTCATGGCATGTGAAAAGATTTGCGGTATGAATGTGTCATGTGATTTCCATACGATCGAAAGAGAGGAAATTCAAAATTCCATTACACTTTGGTGTCTTTATTGTATATATAGTCCCAAATAAAGTACCATCAATCAAAGCGAAAGAGAGAAAAAAAAAACGGAATGAGGTGATGACAGATATCCGACCAACATACACAATTGTGGCTTTACACTTTCGACGAGTAAATAAATTCAGAGCAACACGAATGATTATAATAAAATGTATTTCAATATTTAAAATAATCCAAATCGATCGCGTCATACAAAAGGCTGTGAGATTTTGTTTTTGGTGTTGTTGTGAGAAATCGAGAACAAGAAAAAAATATGTTTGTGTCAGCACACATCAATTCAATGTAATTTTATGTCATTTTAGCAAGAACTCGAGCGAGAGCCGAGCAGAGAAAAAAAAGTGTCATTCATTCACTTTCCATTGTCCTCAATGTTTGTAAATGGTTTTGGTAACAGCTTTGGCCAGAAAGCGAGTGAGAATGCACCAAATAAATGACGAAGAGTGAAGCAGAAAAAAAAAATATATATATAAACTAAAAATGAAATTACGTATTTATTTATGTATTTTATATGTACGGAGAAAAATGGGAATTGCACCTTGCTACCCATATGAAACTTGGCGTTCATCTCTCGTGCGACACCATACAATTGCACTGCGAATCGTTTGCTTTTGTTTGTTTTTTTTTTTTTCACTCTGTGTCTCTCTCCTTTTCTCTCTGTCGTTTTAAACGCAAAATCGACAGTGTTTTTTGCGCAATATCTATGGTGACTCTTTCCCCTCTCATTCTGTTGCATTTTGTTTTGTTTTTATGAAGTGATGATGATATACGTTTCGTTTGCACGTTTCGCCTTTTTATTTTCATGAGTTATAAAGAGAGAAAATAACCAACAAACATCTTTGCATGGATCAGGGATAAACTTTTAACAACGCACTCTAAATATAAATTACTTGGCAATTATATGACTTAAATTAGCCGTTGTTATTGCTGTTTATTTATTTTAGTGTGCACGGGCACACACACACACACACACACACGTACATGGCTCGGCTTGTGGTAGACGATTATTTGCCAATGTTAGGCGCGCATGCGACAAATAGTCAAATGGAACGGAATCAATTTTTTCTCGAAAATTATATGCAATACGCATGCGACAGAAAGAAAAAATAATGCTGGCAACCACAACACGGCCATTCATTACATATATATAGCCAAAGATGACGGACGCTGCATGTGTACACATACATGCATTACATGAACTGCGGACGCACATTTTGATGAACATGTTGGCGAGTCAAGGTCTTTTCACCGCATACAACTCCGCTTCTCCGATGAGATTAGCTTTGGTTTATTTTTTTGCTGCAGCAAATTTTACATATAAAATGCAGGGCGAGAGAAACAGAGAAATATATTGAATTCGTTTTTCTGCAAAACAATTAACTCGGCAAATTAAAGAAAGACGGCTTTGATTGTATTATACACAAAATTTGCGTAGAAAAAGATGCTGGTAGCAGCATGAGTGAATAAATAAACACATTCACAATACAAATGTGTGGATTGCTCTGCATTGAAAAAAAAAAAGACTTCACCTTTGAAAGTAAGGCTTTATCTCGAAATTGATGTGCTTATATTTTGATGACATCCATTGAACTGAACATGCTTCAGATTAAATTAAAAAAAATTGAATGCATTCTTTCGCTTGCGTAATTGTGGCATTTCCGTTTCTCATTAAGAAGAACAACCCAAAAACACCAGAGACATTGATTAACAATACAATTTTGATTAAACAACATCGACAAGTAATTCGATGTGACCACGAAATGATCGGTATGCGGCTAATAGCAATCAACATCGAAATGCCAATCGATCTCTAAATCTCGGTGAATAGTTCAATAAATCTTGTGACCAAAGGAGAAAAATCTCAATCAGCCGGGGACTGCATTTTCAATGCAAATATCGCTGCAATGTCTTTATCAACATGGTCAAGGTCAATCGATTCACTTCAGTTTGTTGTTGTTTGATTTTCGTTCGCCTCTTCGATCATATTTAATTTTATCGCATCGAGCGACAATTTACGATACGGATAAATTTAAACAAGAAGAGAAGGAAAAAAAAAATTGTCGCCGTACCCTTGTAGAAAGTAAAATTGCTGGATTGTGATGGCTTACAAGTTGAATAAAGTGAAAAACGAGCGCGAAACACTTATAAGCAACAACAGCAACTATAGCAAAACCGCATCCAAACAGTATGTGTCTCATTTTTGTCATTCGCGCGACAACATAACATATATTGATCTCGATGTACAAGTGCAACATGCGGCAATTTAGTGTATTATTAGCAGACATAAAGCGCATAAAACATATTAACCATAAACCATAATAAGTTAAATAATAATGCTCACCTTTTAAGAGACGTAATTTGGGCAGAAAATTAAAATTCGAGCGACAAAGCAACAGCATCAGCAGCGACAACCAGCACTAGCTGTACACTCACTTACTCGCGGAAAAAAAATTATAGCCGGTCGAAGCGAACGCGCGCACGCGGACACACGCAAAAACATAGCGCCGAAATGAGACAGTGTGGCACAGACACACTCATACACACAATGTAAATATTAACGTACGATGAAAATTATGGTGAAGAGAACATTCCATCGGGCCGTATTAAATTTTAATTGCCTTGTTCCGAGTACTTTATGCACGCGGAGAGTATGTTCAATTGCTTGGCGACAGTTGTGTGTTGCATTTGTCATACGAGCAGTTTGTTGTTATTGTGTCCACTTTCTGAGTCCAGCGGGCATTGAAGCAACTTCAGGCTTGATATCTCTTTCTCTGCCGACATTTTCCAAAAACAGTTAGTGGCAAACGAAATGACAGCGGCAATTCGATTCGCGACGCAATTCCAATTTTTCTTCATCATTTCATTCGTTTTCGTGCTTATTCAATAAACCAAAGAAAAAACAGATGAAGCAAGAAAAAAAAAAATGAAAATGTATGCAAATTTTGTCATTACTCATATGTGCAACAAGTATAGGAAATTGAATGGTCAAGCAAATCGGCATTGCAATGTCGATTCAAGAATTCAGAAGAAAAAAGACAACCAGCAAGGGGATACAAGAAAAAAAAAGCTGATAATAATTGGTGCAACCACGTGTGCTACTTTGTGTTTGTGTTATTGGTGCCCGTGCGCGCAAATTGACCGTGTTCATTGCTGTCTTTACGGCTCGTTTCTTCTCTTCACTATGACGATAATGAATTTGAATTGTGCGTACCTGTGTCGTTGTTCGTGTTTGACCGTGTGCAGGAACAGCCACAGCAGCAATCTTGTTGCTGCATTGAATTATGTCAGCGCTATCCCCATTATCATCGCTATAATATCGATAAAATCGATCAAAAACCGATGATAAATTTTTAAGCGAGAACTAAAACAATATTAAGATGGATTTTTTTCCCTCTTATACCGGCGACAACTTGTGCACTACCGTACCAAAGCAATATAATTTTTTTTAAATGCTGCTGTCGAATGTTTTTTCCTCTTCTGTACTGATCGCGTACAGCATCCGTTGTGCGTGTCAATCATTTGGTGACTTTGGTGTGTGGCGAATCGCGTTGATGTGTGATGCGAACTCTCGTACACACGCCGCGCGCGCAGACTTGATCGAATGTGATCGATGCCGTGTAAAATGTTCACTTCGATCAAGGTGCATACACATCGCGCGCGCGAAACATGCTCACTCACTGCACAGTGAGTGCAAATACTGTACATCAATCGTCTGGTTATTTACAACATATGTAACTGCAACAGTAACAGCAGAAGCTGAAACCGCAAACCGGCTGCAAAATTAATAAATGTTCATTAATTTTCATCGTTTAATTTATGTGATTTTATTTTGATCTTTCATTTTTACCCGAAAAGACCTTAAAATTTACTGGACACTGGACTACCGCGTGTGCAATGCAAATCAAATCCCGCAAGAAAATCGATTGGAACGATGCAACCGAGCGAGATGGTGCAGCATTTTCAGGCGGGCGACACAAAACTAGTAGGTAATATGGAAAATATTGACAAGAGCTCCGGCTCAATCAATACAAAAATGATTGATTCACTTGGGCTTTTCAGTCATTACAAAATGATTGCCTTATCTCGAATCGCATAAAATTTTAATCGATGCGCTATTTTGGTAGTGCACCACCTTTATCACCATTGCATATCTTTCCAACGAAGCCGAAAGACCTGCTTTGGAAGCAGTAGCAACAACGACAGCACCAAGAGAAGCAGCAGCAGAAAAAAATTCCGACAAAAACGACGTCGATCATGTTATTAAAATTTATTATTAAATACTGTTGAAAGATTGCAACTTACTGTTTTTTTTCTCTTCATGTAAATCAATTTTTGATTCGATGAAGTCAAAAAGCGCATGAAAATTGACGAGAATCCATCAGCTTGCGCATATTACCCGGTGGTAAGTGACGTTTTATCATTATTATCTCTCAGCATTTTCGCTCTCTCTCTCTCTCTCTCTCTCTCTCTCCCTCTCTGCCGCTGTCTGTCTCTTCACTAGATTGATCGTAGTGGCGACATGACGACCAGATCCTGTATTAACTTTCGAACAACCACTTTTTGTGCCACAAACAAACATTTAAATGCATTTTGTTGCAGAAAAAAAAACGTTTTTCTCGCAAAATTCTTCGCACATTTTCCATAGCAAAAGGCAATCGCAAAATGCATGTAACAAGCCAAAGACACCACAAAAAGAACTATTTAATGATCTCAGCCGCGTAATGTAATTACGAAAATGATGTCGAATAAACTTTTTCCATTCAATTGTATACTATGTGTTAAAACATCAGTTTCAATGGAAAAAATGCGGTGAATCAAGTTGTTCAGCTCGACGTTCCTTGTTTGCATTCATTTTACCGTAAGAAAAACTGCCCTACATTTTGCCAATTGCATGGAATTGGACCGTGCAGATTCCGAAATCGCATTTGCAGGAACAATTTGGTGTAAAGTGGTGAAACGACATCGGTGAAGGATAAATACGCATGAAAGTTATTCAATGAATACCGCCAAAACTATTCCCTATTCAAAACAGGATTTTTTTCCATAATTTTAATTAAACATTTCCTGTGGACAATTCACACAGTGAAAAATCAGTGACATCGAAACGGAAATATTCGAATATACGCACTAAACCGCAATTCGCATAAGCACGGTGTGTCGTATTCCTTTGTCTGATGTAAGTGAGTCGCAGTGCGGCGTGGCGCGGTCAAAACCCAAAGAATTTCGATAATAATGCGTTGTGCAAATTACCTGTTCGGAAAGTATTTTAGCGATTTCTGTACCACCGACATTGCTGGCATTTTGTGAAGGCAAACAAAAATGCTGATTTAAATTAACGAAAAACATTCATTAAATAGTGCACTCGCGCAATTCGAAATGAAATCAACTCAGTCATTTGGTCGCGCCTCGCGATCGCTCATGAAAGTTGATATACAAAGCAGCACGGCCCAGCTCAGGTTCACAATGATCATGAAAGTTGCTGTTCGAGCATCGTTGTTATTAAAGTGATTGTTTATGAACTCCAAGAAAGTCGAAAAAAAAACAATCAAGAAAAACAGTTTTGACGTAAAAAAAGCTGCCTTTCATTGATATCAAAAGCAATTTGTGGATTTGAATTTGCGCTGCCACTGATTTCGATTAATTTTTGTATGATTAACCGGCCAAATGGACGGACATCATGCGCCGCTTAATGAAAACTTATCGAATCGCAATGTGAATAAAGTGGAAGTAAATGAAAATTTATTACAACTATTGCGAACTGAATCGATCAGTTTATGGTGAATGAATGAAGAGATCTCTTCTTTTTTACCTTCTTTTCCCGAATTGCCTTCTTTTATTTTAAAAAGTCTTTTCAAATGAAACTCTGTTCATGAAAAAAAAAGTCTTCTCTCTCTAAACGAAGCGAATCTGCTCGAAAAGAGTATCACTAGTTGAATTAATGCGAAACGAAGTCAAATTGCTGTTTGGCACCACCCAAAATTAAATACCAAACCCAAACCCAATCGATGATTAAATGCATGTACAAACGCAAGCGAATGTTGGGATCGAGCGCGAATTGAGTCGTTATTACTGCGTGAATGCACTGCTCGTCGATCGATTTAATGAAAGAATTCAACAAATTAGTAACAGGAGTTCGTTTGAAATTAAGCTGTGAAGCGTTTTTTGTCGTTGGTTTTTTTGCTCTGTGTCGTGTGCACTTGATTTCTCTGATCGTCCACCTAATTGGATGGTTTTTTATAGTATGGTCGTTCGGGCGGATCGAATGAAGTGGCGGCTAACAAAACAATCTCATGGTCTGGATGTCGTTTGTCTGTACCCAAATAGCGATTGAATTAAACATTAGGCCATCCTGTTGAAATATTCATGAGATTCGAAATGGCAACGACAATGTTCCAGCGTTGATTCCATTTATGCACCAATAAATCTTCGCTCTCAAAAACTGCAGAACTAGAATTGAAAAATCCACGCAAAACCGCGAACAAACAATCTCGAGCAAAATTCAATAAACTGAAACGAAAGGATTTTCTTTGTGAAATAGTTAGTGAAGATGTTTGTTCGTCATTGATCCCGAGTCTTTGGTAAATGCAATCAGCTTTTTTTGTGTGGGTCGATGTGTGGCAAATTTCGACACACAATTCCGTCGTAATCGTCACGTATTCGCTGTTGTAGGTAACAATCAGCAGTCAGCATGGAATGTGCGAATATGAGCCATGATCGGAATAAATTTACCGATTGATTTTGAGCCGCGCTCGGTCATTCTTTCGATTAGAAATCGATCACCGAAAAATACAAACAGCCCAATTATCGGAGAATTTCATTGCAATGCCATTGAGCGACGGCAAGTTTTTATCGTCTTCTTTGCCGATGTGAATTCGTAATTTGCCGTGTCCCATTAACTTTATTTCGTGGCAAAACCATAGAAAATTATTGCGTAGAAATGGTTCAGTGTTTGTTTATACGACCATCGCGATCCATTTGGCAATGTCATTTACAATTCAGCGCGCGATTGAAATGGGTTTTATTGAATGGGAGACTGTCCGATGCTTTTCATGTTTACACTTGCATTACATTTCAGCGCTTGCAGCGTACATTCGAAGATGATCCGTAACGAATTCACGAATCAAAACAAATGCAACCGCATCGATGATGAAAGTTTCAGTGTCCGAACAGCGCCGCCAGCAAAATACGAATTACAAAGTAACAAATCTTCTTCTTGGATGCACATTCTCTTCTCTCTCGTTTTCACTCTGCTGAGCAATCGTTGCTCTTCAATCCGTGAATGGATGTTTTTTCCCATTGTTGTTCTTGTTCACTGTGTTGTGTTCATTTGTCATTTGGTTTGTTGCTTTTTCCTCATTAAAATGCAATATCATTCATTCACTATTATTATCGCTATGCTAATCCTCGGTCACTCGGATAAGAACCAACCCGATATATACACAAGCCAAAATCGCTAGCTTTGCTTGAGCGATGCACCGTGGAGCGCTGCAAATCCATTGCCGTTGGCGATGAAATGTAACGTCATTAAAAATTGTTAGTTTCGCTCGCAAACAGCGATTTATGAATGTATAATTACCATTTCCACACCAACAAATAAGAATCATTCAGTTTTGCGTCCTGACTTTGTGTATCATCTTCTTCTGCTGTTGCTGCTGCTGCCGTGATTATCATCACTGCACAGCAGAACACAGTAAAAGCAGAAGCATCATTGGCGGCGGCTACGGTGGCGATCTCACCATCGAATGACAAAATTTTATGGAGTCGTTTTGTCGAATCTTCAAATTGCCTGTATTGTTGTCGGCTCATAAACATTTTACCGAAAATTGAATCCCGCATCGTCCAGCCGATTCCCAATACTGAATATCCCAAGCGATAAAACGTTGCGCCGGTCGATTTAATGCAGCGCATAAACTTTAATTTCATTTTATTAGTGGAATTTATGGAGAATGGAATTAATTTTCCCCGGCCCATTACATTTAAATTTCACGATGCCGAAACTCCTTTTTCTTCTTGCGAAATTTAATATTAATGTTAATATTAAAACAAACATTTAATTAATCAGCCTGAGGATGTTTTCGATTGCGAACAATGTGTTCTTCTCTCATTTTCGCCCCGTTGGTTTCTCCGTTGGACGTCATGGGATTCATGACGACCATGTACGCAATCTGATCAAACACAACGGCAAATTTGTCAAATATCTCTTCTCGCTCCTTGATTCGGTGATGTGATGATCCACCACCATCGTCACTGATTCACCTTCTTCTCTTTTCGTCTTCGGCGAATCTCATCATTTTTCGGTCGTGCTTTTAATTTTCGGGCATTTTTTGCGTAAAAACAAATATAAAAATGGCTGGGAAAAGACCAAATCAAAATGCAATATGCGAATGCATGTCGGAACTCATCAAAATCTTATGGGTGAACGTGTGTGGTTTTCGTCGCTTCCGGACGTTTGTACCGTTACATTTTTTAGACAGAGACAGACAGAGAAAGAGCGAACACACCGAATATATTCGTGACGATTGTAAAGTTCCATTTTGTGTCCCGGGGATTTATTTGAACAACAAAATTAAATGCGATTCCCGTCTTAATGGCCGACATTTTTGGATTGTTGTTGAGGTTTAACGGGAGATCTGGCATCAGCACGTTGTGTCATCATCATTAACGCCACTTTCGAAGGTGGAAAGAGAAAGCGGAACTATACCGTTTGATTTCGATCGGAACTGTACCGTTTGTTTACTCCTTTTTTTTGAGAGACTTGGGTGCGACAGAGGATGGAAAAATAACAGCAGTTTTGACATCAAACAAATCGAATGCAAAAATCTCGACAGTGAAAAGAGCCATCGAAATCGATCAATGTTCTCCTTTGTTCTGTTCATTGCTGAATAGAATATCCAGGTAGAGTGAAACAAGTATCAAGTTTCGAATTGTGCAACAGCAGAACATCAATGGCACATAACAGTACAGGCTGTTACAAGCAAAATCACAGACAGCACCCTCGATCGAGATTTGTATTGGCTTCATTCAATCTTGATTCGTTTTCTTTGTGCGTGTGTGTGTCGTATTTGAATTGACGACATTGTGCCGTTAAATACGGCTATTGGGAACAGTAAAAAAGGGCTTGTGTGTTTGTGTGCATTCAAGATGCAGCATGTACCGTTTATAAGCATTTTGTGTTTTACCAATGTCAATGCCTAACATTTCTTTCAAATGTTTATAGTTGCGCCTTCCGAAAATGCGGAACAATAACAAGAATTGGAGAGAAAAAAAAAACAGGGAATAAGTGACTGTGTGCTGAATCCTAACTACCTCCTTATTATCGACTTTTATGTACTTCGTGCTATTATTTCTTCCTTATTTTATGATGTTGTTTTTTGTTCCATTCCTTCATTCGATCATCATCGGGAGCATGTGCATTTTAGCGAAATTGTGAGCCGCTGCGTGCATTTGGCGAAGTGGTGTATTTAACGCAGGTGCTACATTTACACAAAATTATTATATAGCAATGTTGTTTTCCTTCTTGTGCACCACTTCCACATTGCTTACTGTGCACTGTGCACACATACAACTAAAAATAAATCGAAATTCAATCCGGATGCCTTCGACGAAATTCAAAAACAACACACACACATATACACGGAAAAAAAAAATTATTGGACATTTGAGAAATCGTAGCTGCAGAAATCGTTACATTTCGCTGCCTATGATCAATATTTGAAGGAAGAAAACAATTTGTGATCATGAATTCTCTATGGAAAATCAGGATTAGTCGTTGCACAACGAAAATCATATAGTTCACGTCGATCGATGTCGGCTCTCGGGCGTGTGTGTGTGTTTGTATGTGCTTGTGCGTTGTCGTTATTTGAACAGAGAGTGGCAGATGTGAGTCTGGATTCAGTTCCCCCTACAAATAACACACCAATTGAAATATGAATTCCGTCATGTTCCGCAACAAAAACAACATACATTTGGCAGCGACGGCCAAGCATTTATTTTATGCAGTCAAACAAATAATGTGCGTGATTTGCGCATTTTTACGTGCATTTCGACGCATTTGGTTATTCGATTTGTGGCTTTGTTATGGTGGCATTAATGGCAAAATGAGGTGATAATCAATTGTAAATTATGAACAATCGCTACATGAATGCATTGAAAATGATAAAGAGGGAAATGAATCCAAGCTTGAAACTTTTTCCACCCTCAAGTTGAGAGCCTCAATGCAACATTTGCTACGAAGTTTGTAATACAAACTCTGTAGTGGAAGTGGCATCAAAATTATTGAATTTGGCCTCAAAATATTTTGAAAGTGCTCAATGGCATTGAATGGATGAATTCAACTGAAATATCTTTGAATCATTCAAATTGAAAGTTGAACTAAAATGATCAAAAATTAAATTACCGTTGAAATAATCGAGAATATCGAAAATAATGAAATTTTTTTCGGGCATTTCTTTGTTGCCAAATATGATTTATTACAATCTGTGAATAAAGTTTGTCCAAAGCTGCTTAATCTTTTATATTACAATATCAAAGCAATGGAACTGCATTGCGTGAACTCTGTTTGGTTTCTTTGACGGTTGAATCAATTTCCAAAACCGGCTTCACTATTGATTTCAATATCGCTGATAAAATCAATGTTTCGATTGCAACATGAATTGAAATCATAGCAACAGTTACTAAGCGTTGTACAAATGTTTTTGATCTTATCAAGCGTCCTGCGTGTTGCGATCCACCAAATATTGACACTTTTTCCGTAGATTCCGAGCTGATAAAAGAAAATGTTCACACATTCTTATTTCTTTCTCAAATCGTCTATCTCGCCGGCACAAAAGAATTCAAACTGGATTTTATGTTGTGACAATCATGGATTCTGGAGAAAAGGCAAAACAAAGCATCAACATGGTTATTGTTGTGATTATAAAATCGTAACAATTTTTCATAAAAGAATACAACCAACTCAGAAGACCGTTTGAAAAATGAAATTAAAATGGAAAACAGAGATGTGCCCGAATAAAAATCGTGTTATCCTATAAATCAATCGAATGTGTACAAAAGTAGGTATACTCCTGTTCAACACTTTCTTCTTCCATTCAGTGTGAATGGCAAAGACCTTTCACAATAAATTCTCCAGTGTGACATATGTGAGGCAATATCGTTGCATCTCTCGCTGTTTCGGACGCGAATAGACAAAACAATCTATTATTTACACATAAAGATGCGATAAACATCCATTCAATGCACGATCAAAACAAAAATTCCGAGCGAGAGAGTGAGAGAGATGAAATAAAAAGAGACAATTTTAAACTTGTTGCTATTGAATTGTCAATTTGATTGCTTTCTTCTTCTGTTGCTGCTGCGGCTCTTTTTTTTCTTCACGCCGGACGCATAACTTTTTCACACACGTACACACCGATCAATGGCAGTGAACGAAGCAAACAAAACGGACAACCAGTTAAAGTGAACATAAAACCGAGCAATAAAATCACATACAAAGCGAAATGACGCTCTCCTACTGTTCGCAATACTCAAGTTCTGCCAACGAACAATGCCAATGAAAGAGAAAATCCTTTGAAATCCCAATCAAGCCATTGGACACAATGAATAAAAAAAATAAAGTCATTTGAAGTGGCGGATGAATAAAGTCAGTACTTTTTCAAGATTTACACGTTTTCGATGCATCGAAATGCACTTCCAAATCAAAGAGTGAAAAGGCGGGAAATTGACTCCTCAATGGCTCAATTGAATGAAAAACACTCTTAAATCGATATAAAATGTTCTTTTTGAATCACGAAATTGTATTCAATTTATTTATATTTAGTATGGAAAAGAATCGTTTACTCTACAAAAAAAGACTTCATTTCAAAGACTTTTTACACAAATTTCGATAAATTATTCAAATCCAATAAAATCCTTTCATTGTAATTTTGAGCCTTGAGACACCGCGGAAAATTCTCGATCTCTTTATCAAAAGGTCGGCTTTGTTCTTGATTTTTTTTTTGTCGTTTTTGAATTCAAAGCCAAAAAAAGTGTCGCACCTTTAATCGAAATTCAATTTTAAATAAATGAAAGCGACCAGGTTGAAAATGATAACAAATACTTTCCGAGAATTCACAGCCTTGGTCACAATCACGCGCGTTTACACAATCTAATCGAACCAAAGATCTAATCGCCACGAAATTTTTAGCCGCTGAATTCAAATTTGTCAATAGAATGAAGATGCTTTTGAATAGAAGAAAAGGGGGAAAGTTCTTTTCATCGAGGTGTAACATTTGAATTTTCTTTTGTGCTGTGAAATTGGTGTCTCTATTTACAAGTTGACAAACGACAAACGCACAATAGCAGATCAGACGACATTTTTCATTTTGGTTTTTTTTTGTCTTTTTTGATTTTTCTGTGTTTTTCTATAAAAATGCTCCAGCTGATCGAATTTTCAAAAAATCGCGTGTGAACTACAAGCAAGTTACAAATTGTTTGGTCCGAAAATCGAATGGAACAATGGACAGCGCCACAAGTGACATGCAACCGAAAGTAAACAAAATAAAAACCAAGCGTCCAAGAGCGAAAAAAATCAATTTTCTCAAATGGATGAAAAATCGTTTGTTTGTTTTCGAGCGGCCAAAGTGTTTACCGTGTTGAAAACATCGTATCCAGCGGCTGAAATCAATTTGTTTCTATTTAACTTTCCATCTATTTCGATTAAGAGTTAATAAACAGACCGTGTTTCAGGTGAATTTGATGCGAGAACTGACCATTTTTTGTGGAATATTGAAAAAATGATCGTAGAAAGTAATTTGTCTGCTGTTTCAGTGATTAATAAAAAATCTCACAAAAACTAAACGATGTCTCGATCTAGCCGAGAAAAGGTGATTAACGCACTGAAAAACAAACAATTCCGAGTGGAATTTCGAGCAGTACACAAAAATATCGATGCATTGCGTCATTTATCAAGGAATAATCCAACGCTGTACAACAGACAAAATGGATATGATGTTCACGCAGTGTAAATATTTATCGATGTGAGGAAGTGCATTTCCAGGAATTCATATCGACATTGATTTAGTTTGTGTGTGTGCCAAAAGCACACAATATTTTTATTGAGTCAATTTTCGTTGGGCCTTCGAATAAAAAAAAATTCATAAATAATCACAAAAACTGATGGTGGAATCTGGTTGGATTTGTGCACGATCTATTTACATTAGCTCAAAGCCAAAATAACAAAGCCGAAGCCATAAATCTTAGTCCTAATAAACGTTTGGATTTCGTAGCAAGTGAATCTATAAATTAAGGTTGCAAACTCAATTCACTTGTTCGCTTTGTTTGTTTTTTTTTCTCTTCATAAAGTTGTAAAAAATGTGCCGCATAGCAAAAAAAGCGACACAAAACTCACCTGAACTGATCGGCCCACTGTCAAGAAGTAAATGACTTTTTATAGGTGATTTGATGTCAAAAAATACACACACCAAAAATACCGACAATTTTTTTTCCTTTCTTGTGGCCAATAACGAAAAAAATATGAAATCATAAATTGGTTAGGCGTTCGGTTTAGATGAAGGTGGAATCGTTTATTAAAACAAATAAATTTTAAACAAACTTTTTTTTATTGCACAAAAACACACTAGATCAGGTTGGCAGGTTCTTTGGCGCAAAAAATGTTCTTGCAGCATCGGTAGGTATATTTCATCTTTCCACCTGAGGTGTCTGTTGGTATTGACGTTTTGGCTGTTGCCATTGCCTGGTCAACGTTTGCTGCTTTTTTTCTCTGTCTGTTGCATTTTTTTTTGAACAAACACTCTTCATAAAAATATTAACTATCCATCAAAAAATGTAGTTTGGGCACAAAGAGAGAGAGAGAGAGAGAGGGAGAGAGAGAGAGGGAGAGAGAGAGAGAG
>NW_022595253.1:2169043-2179397 GCF_009176505.1 Sitodiplosis mosellana
GGGAGAGAGAGAGAGGGAGAGAGAGAGAGAGAGGGAGAGAGAGAGAGAGAGAAACCCAGAAAGAACATGATGAAAACAACATGCGAAATTAAATGTAGTACAAGAAAAAGGGAACCAGAACCGACAGGCGAAAGGCAACAGATAAAACAAAGCAGCGTGTTTGTGTGTGTAAAAAGTGAGCACAAAATAATGGTCAAAATCAGTGGAATGAAGAAATATGGCACATAAATGAAACGGCATCAAAGCAAGAAAAAAAACACGCAACAAGAACAGCAAAGCATATTACGAACGAGAAGCGACTGGGAGAAAAATTACAAATGATCGGCGAGTAGCGTCCAGTGTGCGTACATTGACCGGTTTTTTCCACCGTAAATCATAGTTTATAAGTAAAAAATGAGCAAGAAATACGCAACGAAATTAGATCGAAATGTATTCCTCGGTGTGGAAAGAGCGGCAGAAGCTCCGACAACGTAATTGTCTCTATCTCTCTCTCTCTTTCTCTCTCTCTCTCTCTCGCGTATCGATCGATTTGATGCTCACTTTTTTGTCGGTTTTGCGTGCACTTTTTTGTTTGCCTTTGCCTTTACCATTGCACGTAGGTAGCTGACAACCGGAGCAAGATCCAAGCACGGTAATTTGATATTGTATGCAAGAAGAGATCAATGCAAATGGAAGTTTGCTTTCGAAGCGGATTTCAAACTAGTTCATCGTTCCGACCACAGCGATCCGAATCGATGTTCTTTTGATTGGAATGATCGGTTCGATCAATATGCTGCCAATGTGGAATGATGTCGACATGATTTTGGCGCGTACAGAGGAAACAATAAACATTACGAAAATACGGTAAGTGGAACGAATTGAATGCATATCCCTCTACAGTCTACACGCACACATATCATGGGATAATCTCTATAATAACGCAAGAAAAAAATCGATCGAGAAGAAACCAAATTAATTTTAATCACAACGGTTCAACTGCTCAAAATCAACGCCATTGACAACATTGTATCGCAGCTAATGTGCACTTACAAATTTTATTCAACATTTTCCTGCATTTTTTAGTCGAGTCAAAATGCGCAAAATATATGCAAATTGGACAACGGATCATTAAGTAGAGAAATTTTATGCTCATTGATATGCGAAATGACAGGTCGCACACCAGCAGGTAGGTGTTCTTCGGCATTCGTTTTCGTTGTTGTTGTCGTCGTCGTTGGAATGGGCCGCGGCATTAAAACGGTTTGCAAAACGAGCGAATAAAGATATTTGACATAATAATGGTAAATTTAACGAAACCCTTCGGTGATATCGGCACGAACGACCTTCGCGCACCGCTAATTTATGGAGAGTAATTAGACGACTGTTGGGAATTTGCGTCGATAAGGTGATTTTCTATTAATCTCATTCGTGAAATCTTGACACCGGCACCCGATAGCAGACACGCTTTTTTCGGAGGATGATCGAAACCAAGCAGACCAAATGGAATATTCTATACACATGGAGTTTTTGTCGGTGAAGTGGCGGCGTAATTTGATTCGTGAAAGTCGAGTTTTGACTTGATATAATCATTCACTTAACGCAGTTAATACAAATCTCAAGACGAAAACCGTCTTTCAGCGTGCAAAAAGCGTGGAATTCACATAAAATATCTTCATTCTTCATCATTTCAGCGATGTTGCGTTTTCGAAATCTCTTCCGTTCATTTGTACCTGTGTGATAAATGTGGCGTGCACGTCGCCACAATTTTTTGCTGCATTTTTTTTCCTTTTAATTCAGCTGATTTGCACAACAAAAGTGTGTAAGAACCCAATGGAGAAAAAAGGAAACAAGAATTACCTATAAGAATGTGAATCATGTGCGGCACATTTAAGAAATGCTTTATTAAAAGATCATTAGCAGTGATATTATTATGTGCACGTACTCAGTTTCACGCGGGTGCGTATATGACTTAAGACCCTGAAACGGATAATGATAAACATCCACAGAGCGGACAAAAAATACTCTTAACTTAAACCGAATTATCGCGCTATCATTTCATATCGACTTGGGAGAAACGACATACGAATTGTTTTTATTTGTCTGTCGCCGCGCACATTTGAAATCGCTTTTGTACGGAAGATAGTTTCGATTTCGAAGCCTATAAAAGATGTCTTTGCATCGATTAGAGCGCAAAAGAAATTTTGCCGTACGAACACAGAGCGCGACCCTTTTTATATATGTATGTTTTTGTCCACAATATTGATCAGATTATTTATTAAGACCTCTTAGATTGCAGCTATCGAAGCAGACAACAAATACTTTAGGCTTGGCTTAATCTGTGGTATTTCATTTTGAGATATTTGTTTCGGTCTTGCGCGCTACTTCAAGCGTTTCGCACTGTTCTGATAACTGAAATTTTTATTACTTTTGGTACAAATGCTTGTAATTTCAGCTTTGGCTTTGGGAAGTGTGCACTGCACACGATAACTGTTCGGCCGCGGCCACAAGTATTTAAACAATTCGCAATTGTATGCGCATTCGAAATGCACAAAACAAGGGTATTGCCAACAGAAGAAAAAAAAATGCAATGTAACTGCAAAAATATTTCGAGATTAAACGAATCGAATTTTATTTCATTTGCGTGGAGCGAATGAGTGGTGAAAATGATGTATTATGTGAAATTATCATTGGCATTTATCTGGCCAAAGAACCGAAAACACAATACACTCATATCTTCATTTTTACCAGCGCAGAAATAAGAGGCGTGCGGTGAAAGGGAGGGAGTGAGGGAAGACGGAGAGACAGCGAGAGCGAGACAGAGAGAGGGACATACGAAGATTGGGTAATACATCTCGCAATCAATGTTCAATTGATTCAGCCGAAATTCAAATTAACCGACGAACATTGTTTTATTCAAATACACTTTCGATGCGCACTCTTAAAAGGTGCAATGCACTGTTGCTGCTGCGGCAAACGTATAATCATCATTTAGGTAGTTGTTTCTTTTTCGATCGATCGTTCGTTGACCAAAAGAAATCAGTTGTTTTGTCGTTTTGGCATCGCACGACAACGTATGCACCGTTTTCATTTTCGATAACATTTTCAACGGAATCAATGCGATAAAAACAGATTCGCTCTCTGTTTTCGCATTTGAAACCGTTTCAAATTCGCATAAATACCTCTTGCCGTCGATTTTTTTTTTCTTGCGCTTTAGCACAGGGATGTGTTATTATGCGGAAGCATAAAGACATAAAATTACGTTTGAACGCGTAAAACTGCAATCAATTTGCAACTGCAACGGACGAACTAACGATGTACCACAGATATACCCGAAAAATACCAACTTAAACTGCGTACTGATGCACCAGAGCAATTACTTGCCTTTATTTTCGCCACTTCGACACAAAATCTCAACAAACATAATGCATCTATAAAAAATGTCTTCGATTATCAAGATTTTCACTTGAATCCGCACTTCTTCTTCTCTCGCGAGCTGTTTTTGTGTTACCACATCAATACAGTTCATGTATCTCCCTATCTAATTCCATTTATCTCCTTTGTGCGCACGAGAGAAGAGAAAAACAACGCATAAACTCGCTCTCTTCCTATGATGTGATTATGTGTGAGTGTGCCTGTGCCTGTGCCTGTGCTTGTGCCTGTGCTTGCCATTTGAATGAAGCGAATCAAGACACAAATGAGAAACTGATAAAATACTCAAACGATTCCATTCTGTTATACAATGGTTACGGTTTCGATCACAAACGATTCCATCGATCTCTTTCAGCCGGGCTCGCGCGCTCTCGCACTTGATTCAAATGAAACGTGCAATTTTTTTTTTGCTTTATAATTTCGTTATTTATTTGTATGTTTTTATTCGACATTTCACTCGCTCTCTCTTTTCCTGTCTGCCTCGGCACTCTTGGGATTACGATGCACGATTGGAAGGAGGCGCAACGGCAGCGCGAGCGCTCGGATACTTTCTTGTGTTGTTATCGGATGCATATCGGCGAAATATTGATGACTTCTGTTATGGTTGTGTTTAAGCGTTGATTGCATTTCAAATGGGTGGCGAATGTCGATTTAATTAAAAAACTTTTCGAACAGAGAAAAAACTAAACTGAAATTGCGCGACTATTGCAATGCACTTGTTCTGCCGCTGTTGAATGAATAAAAAGCTGAACACTCAAAATCATTACAAAAGAGAGAGAGAGAGAGAGAGAGAAAAAAATCCGAACGTTTCCTGTGCGTTGTTTCACGTCAATATTGAACTGATGATCTCGATCGATGCAACTTTTTATTTGCAAATTATTGTTTACGACTCGCAAACAAGGTTAACATCAATTGTATACAGAACAACGAATCGCAGATTGAGATAAAAAAAAACGAAAGAGAAGTTCAGCTGAATTTACAAAAACGAACGCGATCTAATCGAATCAGAAGCCGTTCTTACCACCATTGTGTGCGATTTTTTGTTTGTAAAGGCCATTCAAATTACTCACCATTGTCTCTTACAATTCACCCAATTTTTCTCGCAATCATTCGCGCAACAATTTTTTGATTCAATTTGATACCACCCAGAGAGTTTCTAGATGAAGATCGTTTTGAAATGGAAGATAATGAAAAAGTGCGATTATACCGATTTCACAATCAAAAGAAGGCATTGCGGTTTTTTTTTCGGATAATCATTTTAATTGATTGCAAATATTAAAACCGTGAAATCGTTTTAATTTGAATTTGAAGAAACAATTATCAAGTCTTGCAACTCATTTCGCGGAATTTTTAGCTTCATTGAACGAATTTGGATTTTTCTTCTTTTTCTTCTTCTTCTTGAATTACAAGAAGAATTTGGAAAGAAAATATCTCAATTTTGGACCATTGGATTTGATACATTCAATTGTATTCGCTACTTTTCTTCCAGAATCGATTTTATTGATAGTGAGCTGCACTGATCGATCCTACGATCACTTTCGAATGTAACAAATGTCTTTTCTCAGCCTTTGCTCATGTTGCCATTGAATCATATTATTGTGTATTTTCGAGGTCGCAAAAAATCAAAGCGAGAAAACAGCCGAAAGCGAAATTGTTGCCACTTGAATTGAAAGCGCAGTGCCTGAAATCAGATCTGATGCTTTGATTATCAACAAATCAATCTTCAGTCCGAACAATTGATCCAGCACCGTAATCGCTGATACAGAAAAATCAATTCTGTCATTTTTGTACAACATTTTTGATCGAATATTTTGCTCTGTATGACACAAATGCATACCGCCTCTGGTTGCTGTTGATTTTTTTCCTCGGTTGTTGTCTGACCTCGTAAAAATATGACGATCAAATGTAACAAGAAATAATTTCAAGACAAAATTGAATTGATAGCTTATTGTTATGATGGCACTTTTTTGTGGTCGGCATTACATTTCGTTTTGAGTTTTTTTTTTCTCGGTTCTTTGTCATTCAATTTGTGAGCGCCATTGTGAACACTTCAAAACGGCCGAGTTACTGTCAGCGCTCACGCGCAATGAGAGCCGTAGAGAGAGAGAGAGAGAGAGCGACAGGGCAAAATGGGAGCACCGTTCAATCAATCATTACGATGACTTTTATTTATTAGTCGAAATGAATTGTATAATTTCTCTTGAACCGTTTCGGAAATTGCGGTTATGATTTGGGAAAAAAATGTTTTAATTTTCAAGCTGCGCTTGAGAGGAGAAACAAGACGAGTTGAAATGTACGATCAACAACGACAAAGGATACTTATATCGGTTTAAAATGACAAATAACCATCAACTGTGAACATTGTATGGAAATCGATGATCTTCGATCCAAGAAGCAGTCAAAGGTAAAGAGAAACAAAAATTGAGTCATGTCCTCCATGTACAACAAGACAACGTCATAAACAATATCAAGGAGTCCAATCCGATCCGTTGGGATTCACCTGTGAACCAATACAAAACAGCGAGATAATTATCGAACGAACGAAAAGAGGAATCTAGTAGCCAAAACGGTGAGCGTTACTATTCGTGAAACAAATTCATTAATAGCAATAATGATCTCGCACGACTGGAATACTAACGAAGCTTCATTCTCTTTTACTCGTTGTGTTTTGTTTTCGAGTGTGTTTATGTTTGAGACGTGGCCGGCATTTCACGTGCATTCGATGAAGCAATCATCATTAAGCCTTTTTTTCTTTCTCTCCATTCATTCATCAATGAGCACGCAGTCAGATCGTCCAATTAAAATTGTTTGATAGAAAATTCCTTTGTGCGTGCCACAGACAACGAACGAGAGGATGAAAAAAAAACTATTCGCAGTAGACGATATTGTCACATCGAAGATGGATCGTGATTGATAAATTCGACAGTAGAAAGAAAAAAAAAAACACTGAAGAGGACTGCCTGCAGACTCGACGATGGATTTATCGAAATCGACTTTTCGCTAAAGCCATATTTTCCGACAAAAAGGACACCAGAAAAAAGGGAAACACTGAATGGTGCGACGAAAACCAAATAATTTTTCGTTGATGCCTTTTTTCTTCGTCCAGCCAGCTCGTTTCTGCGATCGAGAGAAATGTGTGAACAATTTATGTCAATGGTTTTTGCTGTTTATCAACGGAACACGTTTTCGTTCACACATTTCCGAAGCAGATTAATGAATGAAACACGTTGCACTCTATCTGATGAAAGTGTTACCGAAATTGAGGTCCGTCGCCGAATTTCCAAAAGAAAACAACCAGAAAAAATTATTAATAACAAGAAGAAAAAAATTGAAGCGTTCAACAAACACAAGAGAGAGAGAGAGAGAAAACTGAAGCGCAGTTCACGCAACAGTCAAACACGTTGTACATACGAGGTTTAAGAATCCGAAATACCAAGAACATTGCACTTGATTGATATATAAATGGCGTTTGGAATCAATAATAAAAATTCTGTTTGCGGTTCAATGCAACTGGCCCAGCGATGTGTTTTTCCCTCCATTCCGATTCGCATGATGCGTTTCGATTTATGATTTTTGAAATGCAGGCGCTTCTTTTGCGTGTTCTTTCGAACCACTACCATAAATATTAAGATAAATGAGTTGTGCTGTTTGCGATGGCTTTTGTTTTCGCCCGAACAAAATATAAATAAAATAACATTGTGTGACGGCGGCGAACAGAGAAAAAGTATTAAAGTTATGAATTCCACATGATAATGTTTTAATAAAAATGGAACGTTTCGGCATTTCGGTGAAGCATTCCAAATTTTCAAGAGACTAACAAACATTGACTGGAGTTCATCAAAATAGTTCTGGTCATTAGTGAATATTAATGAAGCTCAATATTGATTTTTCCACAGGCGTTCGACTCACATCCACCATTTGACATCCATTTTAGTTAAGAATTTGAAAGAATGCCGACGAATTGATTTGTTTTTTTTTGTCGTACGTTCGACATGTTTGTTATCGATTTTTGGTGCAAGTTTTATTTCGGTTAAATTTTGTTCGCTTTGGTTCGGTTGAGTTAAATTTGGTTTTGCCGCAGCATAGAAAATTCAAACGATTCCATTTTTCGTATTTAATGGATTTTCTTCGTGAAAATTGTGCCGAAACTCGTCAAATAATTGGAATAACTTTTGACATAACGAATAGAGACAGTGAATGTGACGGAGAAGTCGAGTGTTTGTAGAATGCCGACCTAGTCATCACTTTGATATTGTTCAATGGGACATACACGAAAATAAAGTGATTTTTACAGCAAATTAGTTCCAGTTTTCACATATCCATGGCGAGCAAAGTGAAAGCATACGCAACGCATTTCTCTCTATCTCTTGGCTGGTCAAAAACATACGTCGGGTGAGTGAGTGATCGTTTGTTTATGTAATCGACAACGTTTCGAATTACATGAAGAAGATCCTTTGGCAAATGGAGCAAAAATTGCCTTGGTGTTATGTTAATTTGACTTTGTGCCATCGCCCGTCGTTTGGGTTCGTGTGAGGTCCTGACATTTTATTCCCTTCTCTCTTTCTCTCTCTCTCTCTTTCTCTCTCTCTCTCTTCCGATGCCATATTGAACCGAAAACAAAGGCAAATCACGACATTAATTTCTTCCTTTATTGAAAAAGAAAGTCTCACCCAGGCAGAGACGATGATCAAAAACGTCGTCTGTGTTTACATTGTCACAGTTGGAGCATCATCGTTTCGGACTGAAAACAAAAATAAATATTGATAAACTTGACGACGACGAAAAAAATACCATACATCTCAAATTTGCTTGTGTAATAAATTTCGTCTTTTCCCACTTTTTCTTTCTAGACTCGTACATCGTTGGGCTAGAGATTGATTTGCACATCCGATAACGGATGTGAATGTTTCATTATCGTTTATGGGCTGTTGTGCATTTAATTTTGTTGTTCATCTCTTTTTAATGGTATATTCACTTCGATTGTGTATATTTTAGTTGCCGCAAGTATTTTTAATCCACACTGAAATTATTTGCTCGGGCCAGAGTGAGCGGATCAATGAAAATATCGCAGCATCCATTCTTCGCGCTGACCAAATAAATGAAAGAAGTTGTAAAACGGAGAACAGGCGGCGAAAAAAAATGAACGAAAAAACGAAACGCGAGTACTCTCAGGCATGAATGAAATGTTGTTCGGTTGTACGGTTGTCCAGTCCAAAGGTAAAGTACACCAAATCACTTACTTTTCTCATTGTACTGTATCCGTCTGCAGAGCACTCGGAATAGCGCCGATATACAAAATTATGGGTATAAAAAACGGCACCATTCAACGAAACAAACAGCGAAAAAATCGCAGATAAACGAACGAAGAAAAAACAACATCACACAAACAACGGCAACAAAATCCAAAACAACCAAAGCCGATATGGCATCAATAAATCTGCTAGTATGTTCCCATGTGTGTTTTTTTCTCCTGCGCTCTGGCATTTATCTCGTTGACTTATTAGTTTTTTTGTATACAAAATCCTTTGCACAATTACAATTCCGTTTTTCGTTTTGATTCTTTCTCTGTGCGGCTCGTGTGTTTGCACAACGTTTTTGTTCACTCGTCCTCTCTCACTCGATCTCTGTTCGACGCTCTATCTTCGTCTCTTGTCGTGATCGGTTCTCTCGTTCTTTTTTTTATTTTCGCCACATCATTGTTGTTCCGATGATTATTTTGTCTCGTCTTTGTTTTTCTTCCTTTTTATTAATACTTTGGTACATCGTCAACTTGTGTACTGTGTCTGTTTTGATTTTTTCCTCTTTGGTTGGCGAGAGAACGCGGTATTATTAAATTCACATATTGAACTTGCAGGTTATTTAATTGTTTCACGTATTACATATTGTTTTAATGTTATTGAAATGTTCCACAATGCAACACATCGAAACGCTGCGCTCTACTCCGAGCACCACTTTTTTTTTACCACCATCGCTCGTTTCTTCTGGCTCGGTTCACATGGCCAATCGAAGAATGGTGTGTGTGTGTGTGATGCGACGGTGCTGCATGACAGATATCTCAAATGCAATAAATTATTATTCCTGCATTTGATAAATAATTATTGTATTTGTAGCTTCTTGCTCAACGGATTTTTGCCCGTTGACGCGGTCTGCGATACGTGTGTACGTTGGCGTTGCTTCTTTTATTGGCTTATTCATTTGTGCCCCGCAAACATCTCATATTTTGTGGGAAATTCTCTCTCTCACACATTCGATGCGGCTGTAGTACAGCATTCGTTGAGTGTGTGCAAAATGTGATGTGCACAATGCAATTCTGAACACTGTGTTGTAGATAAATGCATTCAGGAAATCATTTTTAAGACATTTATAAATGGACTTTTCATATTTCGGTGCTTTTGAATTTTCAACGCGATCTCTCTCTCTCTCCGTCTCGATTCTCCTCGGGGCGTTTGCTGTAATATATAGGCAATTTGATGATTTTTGTATTTTGTGAGTTGTTAAACACTCACTTCCGATTTTCATTTCGAAAATTGCGACCGAAACTTTTTAATTGGCAAAATAAATTTTTGATAAACGATGCATTTTAATGAATAGAGTTTTTTTTGTCTTTGCTCGCCTTAAATTAGTTCAGATTTTTCTTCTCTACTGGTTCAGTTTCGTTAAGCAGTCGGTTCGATTGATGATAGAAACCTCCGATTTGATACGGTGGATTTGATTTAAACGGTGTGAAAACATGCCCAAACGAGATACAAGTGTTACTGATGCCAATCATTTCGACTCAACTCTTGGACCATTTAATTCGTTAAACACGGATCCTAATGCGTTCGTAAATGTTTCTCATCTGTTTAGACAGTTGATTTTTTCCTTTGAAATGCGATTGTTTTTAGCCAATTTTCTTGATTTGAAGAGAGAGAGAGAGAGAGAGAGAGAGAGAGAGAGAGAGAGAGAGAGA
>NW_022595253.1:2179407-2250687 GCF_009176505.1 Sitodiplosis mosellana
GAGAGAGAGAGAGAGAGAGAGAGAGAGAGAGAGAGAGAGAGAGAGAGGGAGAGAGAGGAAAAAAGGATATGCATTTCGGGTGGAAACGAGGATACGATATCGATTACCTGTTGATTAGTGTTTCAAAAATTCGTGTTGGATTCGATTTAAATGCTACCTAATGCTAATGAAATTTTCAGTCCTGATAAATGACTATATTGTGGTTCGGCGTTTTGTTTTTGCTTGTTCACACATTTTGCTGATTAAAATCAGCGGAATGCCTTCCTGCTAGTAGTTTCGACATGCACAAGTCAAGCCCACTGGTCAATTTCTTCTGCAGAAATGTCAAGTCATTGCTGTTGCTTTTTTTTCTGCGGCGTTTGAATTTTGCGAAATGAATGAACCACTTTTAATGATGTTCCGAAAAGAGTCGACATGATCAAGGGACAACATCTAGTTAACCATTTCGATTTTTACGAAAGTATTCGGCCAAAAGACGGTCACTCAAACATCAGGCTCGTGAGTTTTCATCGCGTATCAATGGAATCAGTCTACTGGTCTGCTTTACCAATACAAGAGCGCGCGCGCGCGCAGTTCATGTAGCGCAGTTAAAAGTTTCACACTGTGAACCACTTTCCTGTCGACATAAAAGCCTTTGATAAATGATACCATAAACGACTTCCCATGCATGGTATAAGACAGAATTTAACCGAAAAAAAATGATGATGAGATCGGCATACACCCTGCCATGCAACCGTTCATCATTTTATGATGTATAAAACACAAACGATGAAGTATATATCAATTTCAAAACATATCATTCAGTCTCGATCTCCGAAATAATTCCAATTTAATTTATCGACCGGCGATCTCGTGCACTATAAATGCATCCGAATGTTGAGATAATGAAATGACGAATATCATTTCATTCAATGATGTTATTTTGCGAGCAATTTTCATCCGCATAGTTCATTATCGGTGAGTTTTTTTTTCTCTGGAATCGGCCAATACTATGTGGCGGCGGTGCTAAAATTTTGCTTGTTGGCTAATTGTAAAATAAAAGACAAGCTTGTGATTCAATGCATCACTGATCCATATATAATTTCGCCCGTTGGAAAAAAAATGATAACTAAAATTAAACTTAATTATCTTGAGCGTTAATCCATCGTCTTCACTCGAATAGAGTAAAAAAAAAAAAGGAAAAAGGCGGTTAGTCGCTTAACCGAATCTTTCATCGCAAATGAAGTGTAATGGCAAGAAAAAGTCGATTCGTCGTATTTTTCAAGGGAATCTTGCACACGATATAACGAGTAGGTTCCGTTTGATACGAGATTATATGGGCGATTGTAGCCGAAAATCCATAAAATTTCAATGAAATCGAAAATGAGTGAGCAAACGAGATTTCAGCGAAGTGGCAATGATCATAAATCCCTGCGCCCAGCGCGTCACCTTCATTTTCAAATAATCGCCTCGACGAACCAGAAACCACTAAAAATAATAAAACAAGATATAATCCATGAAAGAAGAAAAAAAAAAAACGTGGTCGAAAAATTGATTTCAACACATCGGGGCAATAGAAATATCAAGTTGAAATCGAAAACGAAAGAATAACAGCCGAAAAAAATGTGCACTTTCAAAGGAAACAAAAAGCCACAAGAGAGATTGTGCGCTCTGTTATTATGTTAAATGTACTCATCAACACGCATTCGAACATGATAAATGTACACGCAGCATAACGAAATAATAAAATATTCGCACTTTGGTCATTTTCACAACATCACACCCTGATTCCTAATTGCCAAACATACACCAGTTTTTTTTTCTCTTCTTCTCCGCTCTTCTGGTATGGAGCGCGTACCGCGCTTGATTAACGATAGTGAGTTTGAGCGCAATGCAATATTTATTACACTTCTATCGTATCATCATCGCCACACAATTACGGTCATCAATGCACGATGGCTGTCGATATAAAATGTTCAACATATGTAACCAGTCTTTTATTCACCTCTTGCCAAAAAAAAAAAACAAAATCATTCATGGACCAGCAGTAGATAAATCCGTTTCGGGTGAATGAAGTGAAAAAAGCGACGACGAAATGAAGTGTGAAGTGGAATGCAACATTCAAATTGTAATTTAGTGTGTGTGTGTGTGTGCGCGCAAAGGGAAACCGAATTAGATTCGAGACGAGAGTGTTGAACATATTTTTCACTTTCGGTGGCTGTCCGCAACTCTCTGTGCGAAAAGCAGTGCATTTAATAACATGCATTTGTTATAACAAGGTGTTAAGTTGTGAAGTTGATCACATCGTTTGTATCTCATGTGCACAAAAACAGCGGCCACAAAAACAACGAAATCACGAACAATGTGAAGCAAAAAAAAAAGCACCGAGCCAACGCCACAGAAAATAATTACGATCGAAATTTTGGTTGATGTATTGTGTGATTGCCATGCTTCTTCACCACTTCGATACCAGCATCATCATTTCTCTTCGCTTGATAGATCGCCTTCGAATGCGCATGCGCGCACTCTGTGTGTATGTTGAACGGTCTTCGGTTGCACTGGCCACTTCGTGCGACCGATAAGCGCGCATAATTTAACACATTTGTGTGTTTGGTCTGTGTGATATTTTATACCTCATTTTCGTTTTTGCATCCTTTTTCGCTGGTGATGATGATGATGACGACGACGATGGGCACAACACAGTCGATCGTTTTGTTCAACGCAATAAACCTTGTTGGTGAGATCTTGTGGCGGTGTTGTTCTTGTTGTGTTGTGCCTTTCCATTTGCTCCCTTTGATATTCAAATTTGGAACGATTTTCGGTCGCAATGCTTTTTTTCGCACTTCGTGGTGCTGATCGCTGGCCGCCTGTTCACATTTTGAAAGGCTACCTGAACCGATCGTCAACTGCAGATAATTCAATTTAAAAGCCATTTTTAACCGAAATTGGAAATGTCGACACGTTTATATTGCTGCACTGCGCATAATATTTTGCTTGCATCCGAAAATCGAGCCGCCACTTAACAGACCATGCTCAGCAAAGCCATTTGATTGAGTTTTGCCATCAACAACCATGGCAATGCCGTTGCTTTTGTCCATTCAAACGACGACGACGACAAACAAAAACGTGTTAAAACATATATAGAGGAGTTATAAAAAAAAATGTTTATTGCTTTTTTACAGCGCGAACAAGAGGTGTTATGCCGCATTGCAAATCGTTGTGCGATGAAAATTGTCGGTTGTGTGTGTGTGTGTTTTTAAGTGATGACAACACTAAATTAATATTCATTGGAAAGATAGCGGCTTCTGGATACTCATTTTCATATCGCAAAGTGTGAACAAGCATGAGAAAAATCTATAAATTATGCAAGAAATACGATCAAACGGTCGATCGGAATGGACGATGATGGCGAGAGCGAGAGAGAGAGAGAGAGAGAGAGAGAGAGTGAGAAAAGAGTTTTTTTCGGGTCGCGTTGCGAATTATGCGCGCAGCAATCAATCTTCAATCATCCATTTGATAACGTGTTGTAGTTTGAATAATTCCAGCGATTTTTTTCAAGAGCTAATATTTATTGCAACGGTGAAAATGCGACAACCAGTTTTTCCTTTGATCGAAACCATTTTTTTCGGCATTTTATTATTTTTTTCTTTACCTTCGTGTGGTAGCTCCTGGTTTTCAGTGGTAAAAATGGAAATCAACGTGACTCCGGATTGCTCCGGATCAATGACATCTCTTCCCATACCTGATGCATGATGTCCAAAGATAAAAGTTCATTCGTAACCAAGGCATAAATTATATCGGTTTTTCGATCCGGTTGCCCATTGTAATATCGCCTCGGTGCGTATGCTGATTGATTTTATGAGGCGCTTTAGCATTCGCACTAACGCATTTATATGTAAATCGCCCAGTTGAACTCTTGTTCCCTTCAACGACTCGAATGCATCTTCGATTTATTGCTTTTTTATGCAACATTTTTGTCAACCCGGTTTTACAGTTCTTGAGAGCGTTGGTTGTTAGACCGCGCACAAATATGAATTCACGCCGGGCATTGTTTCGACGCTGACGCTCATAACGCCTGTCATGTCAACTTTGCATTCTTGCTCGCATTTGCCAATCTAATCAATCGTTTGATTGTTTTTTTTATTGCCAGTTGAAAATGATTTTATTGTTTTGAAATTTATGACGCTACAACATCCACTGCCACTTCCTATTCCATCAAGATCTCGCCAACGGATTTGCATTTAAGGTGATTCCACGAAAATGAACGGCGACAAAAATGCAAACCAATTTTGATCAAGATTATCATTTCGTGGTGTTTTTTTTTCTTCGGTCTTTCGTCAAAAGTTTGTTAGTTTTTTTTCGATGAGTTTTCTTATGTTTTAAAGGATTTTTTTTCCGAACTGTATCCAATTGTTATGAAGTTTCCCAAAAAGAAAGGCGACACCGGTTATACATTTTAAAACTGACAAACACTTTGACGTGAAATCTGTTTGAAATCCTTTGATTCCATTCTGAAGTTGAAGGTATCCCCTTATCAAATTGTCGTTGATGGATTTTTTTTATCAATTGAGCTAAAGTTGGCCAACCGTCGAAGTGAGCTCTGCATAATCACCTTACATCAACACAAAGCAGAATAAAAAGCAATCAAAAACCGAAAAAAAAACAGATAAATACACAACACTCCAGACGGTGGTTTCGTGCACAAATAATGAATTCGAGTCCATTAATTTCAGCGCTTTGTTATCAATCCCAATCACGTAATAATTTTACGCTTGCATCTTGTGAGCCTCAAAACTCGATTGTTATTATTTATCGTGAGCAAGAAGGAAATACATATTTTTAATGTTCGGAATTGTGTCATTTCCCGAATAAATTCCCATCAGGTGTTGGATTTATGTGAATTTTGTGCGAGCAAATAACAGCGGAAAGAAATGAAGATGACGCTGAATTATATTTTTGGTGTAGCGTCTGCAATCAATGGGTCCTAATTAGGTGAATGTCTAAATTAAATGCATAAAGTTATGGTTTTTGATCAATGATCATTGATAACTGATACTTTGAGTAACGGTGTTATGGGTTAATTTGTTTTTATCGCTGGCCAAAAATCAAATATGAAATGCGTTCGCACCTTCGTCGATCGCCGCATTCGATTGAATATCGATCACTAACTGTACTATAGCATCTACAGCAGTGTACACATACACACATAGCAAAAATTCCATAGCATCAATTACACGCGGAATTTTTTTTCTTCTCTTCATTCGTTGCGAATTTTATGTTTGGTCATCATTCGGGTCGAAATGGAACGCAAGAACGAAAAAAAAAAAATTCACGAAAATACCGTGATATTGTTCGGCTGTTGGTGTGATTAACATATTTCATTTTTGCATTCGTTCGGTTGCAACAATGTTCGATACAGCGACGCGCGTACTCGCGAACGGGTTATGCCATTGCGTTGGAAGTAAAAGTATACAAGCGCGATATTTATCAGCATTGACTGACACCCGATACGTAACAAGAGATGACGACCATACACACTTGATAATCATCGATTTAATGCAATCGCGAGCAAAGAAAACAACAAGGAGAGATGAAAAAAAGCCAACCTCACTCGAAATAAAGACAAAAAATATTTTATGTCAATTGCATATACAAACTGATAAAATAAAGGGCGCAGAGTGAGAGAGTGAGTGAGAGAGAGAGACCAGAGCGCTGCGGAGAGAAACGAAAACAAGAATTGAAATATGCATTATTAGCGTAGAGTCATGCCCGATACTGTGTGCGGTTGTGCTGTGGAGCTGGTCACGTTTAAATCAACGCAGAACTTGAATGAGTTGAAAGAATGCGAAACGAAACTGAAACGCCGTATGTACACTGTGTGCATAGCAAAGAAAAATGATAAATTTTCGTTGGTTTGACTTAAAGGTGCGAGAATGAATAAAATGCCCCATGCATGGCAAGCAAGAGAGATATATTGAAACCGGGCATAGGAGGAAGTGCGCATAATTTGTTAAATTGAAAAGTTGGTCAAATCAATTGCACCATTTTTTTTTTCTCCTTTTCTTCACCGACACTTTCACGCAACAAGGCAATTCATATATGCTAAAGACTGAAATGAAATGCAAAATGACAGTAAAACAGTTCAAAACGAACGAAAATTGCAAAAAGTCAAGCTGGTGAAACGAAACTGAAACATCCACACGTGCAGAATGCTGACATTCGGCCATCTATTAACAAATCATTTTAAATGTTTTCACGGCAGATGGATTGTGTTTTTTTTTCCTCTACCTGTCACGCAGCAATGTTTCGGTGGAAAAAGGGAATAAAACTTGATTTTTTTTGCGGCTGTTTTTCTGTTTTCATTGAACAGTTAATTTTTTTTCTGATTGTGAATTACGTTTCCATTTCGATATTGCAACGGTATAAATAACGATATGTAAAAAAAAATCATTTGCTCAAATATGCATATCGCTCCCTTTCGATTCGGCTTGTTATGTCAAAAATTAAATTGATTTATTTTATTTATGGCGACCGTGCGCGCCTGCTTTTAATTAAACATATGCTCTCAACTCTTTGTTTGACGCCTTCAAAAGTTTAAATAGTCATCACTCATCATGGAAAGAGAACCAAAACGAAACCAACGAATCAATATTTCAATGGTTTTTTTTTTCTCTCGTCGAAATCTATTTCAAAGTGTGAAGAAAAGAGGAGAGAAAACACAAATGAGTCAATAAAATACAATAAGCCACACTAATTTTATTCACCTCTTTAATAGCTAGCGCCAGTGCGCTGCTCGCTACGTTCATATATTTCTTCGCTTTTTTTTTTTTTTAATGCGCTGTTATGAGTAATCGTTTACATAAATAATAATATATTTAACCGATGATGACCAGCACTTCCCATTCAACAACGGCCGCTTCATTTTCTGAGCACGAATAACACGGACGATGATTATGTATGCATGTTAAGCCGTTGCTAAGAACATTCTTAACAGCAACCTGGGACGCAGTGTGAGTAGTGCACGCACACGCGATCTCATTCAACATAACACAGTCTTGAGCTGGCGGTTGAATGCACAACAATTGAATAAACCGCATCCATATCGTTCGCCTATTAAAAATGCATAATCAATTTGATAGATGGAAATCATTATCGTCTTGCGCCTTTTGTTAATGCCACTCTGGATGGCTCTTCGAACCGATTTGAATTCCGAATTGAATCAATATTTATTTGAAATTCGATTAATCGGCTTTCAAGAGGTGATTTGTTAAGATACTTTAAGTGATGATTTTTGACTTTTTCAGACACATAAAAAAAAAAGGTTATTTTCGAGATAAAAAGAGTGATTTTTCGGCAATTACTAAATAGACTCTACTTATCGAGATGATGGATTTGTTTTTTTTATTTTGGCAAATTTTCGGGGTCGGAACATTCGTAATGATCTTTGCAAACATCCAGTACCAGAAGAGAGGTAAAGACGCTTTCGCACATATGAAAGTTGTAATTGCATTACCGGCCATCGTGGTGCCACAAAGTGGATTCACTTGCATTTTTGGTGATTGATGAATTGCTGGTGCAAAATATTAGTTTTCGACAAATTCGCATGAAAACGGCTTAAAATGCGGTGATTAATGATAAAATGTTAAAATCGCATCACATTTTATTACACTTGAAAAGGTTTCACACCCACAAACCAGTCATTTCCCTTCGGAGGTACCTATATGTTTTGCGAAGCAAAAAAAAAATGCCGAAATAATTACATTAATGTTAACTTAAGCAATGATTAAGCTGAGTGCAGTCATTAAAAATGGAACCGTCTGCAGCGTTGCTGTTCAAAACGAATGCAAAAAGGAATTGGGATATTGCAGCCATGCTATTACTGTCCGAAATTGCTGGACGGAGCCAAATCGCCATGAAATCGATCGGTGTGTCGAAAAGTGGAAATAAATTGTTGCATAATCGATTCCCAATCGGTTGTGTTGGTGCGTGTTTGAGAGGATAGGCCATGATGTGTATTGTAGGTGATAATGTGTTAAAAGGACAATTTCAGCATTTCCGCCTAGTCATTTGTTGGCCGAACGCCCGATCGAAATTATGATGAACTGCTATAACTGTTCATTGTTCTTCGCCGACATGCATGCAGATGTAAAAAGGTAAACTCACCGAAACAAAAAAACAACGGCAACAAAATCTGTTTTGGCAGCGTGTAAAACTTAGCGCCTCAACCATCGACCGCAATATTATAAATTGTGTTTTTGCCGTGTACAAATTAAATTTGTTCCCTTCTCACCTACGGATTGAAAGGCGAGCAAGAGTGGAACGAGTAACGAAAAAAAAAAAATAGCACACACATCATTTCGGAATGGGCGGATCGGTGTTAGCACCTTTTTCGATGAACTCGCCGCTTTGGCATGCCCATCTTCCGTTAGCTCAAACTGCGTCGCTTTTTTTAGAAACGAAATATTCATATGGTTTTTTTTCTTCCATCTTTGGATAAAATGTATAGAGTCCAAAAAACGGATCTAACACATATTCTAGGTTGTTGTTTTTGGAATCAAAATAGAAAGAACCAAATGAAAAAAAAAACCATTAATAAAAAGCCAAACAGCTAATTATATCCTACGCATTTGGCTGAAGAAACGTACGAATGTCGTTGACTGCTTTTGCGAATGAGAAACACTATAGAAAATTGAAATGAATGGAAATTGACCTCAGCTTCGGAACTTCATTGATACGTGTACAAATTGACTAGATAAAAAAACACGCTCAGAGTTGTAATTTAGACGTGTCTTATGTTTTTTTTTTCTACGGTGGCGACAGTCTGACAAAATTGAGTCTTTTATTTTCTTAACTTTCCAACAGTTCTTACATTTTCTGATTTTGATTCTTTCTTTTTCGGTCCTCATGAGACGAGGCATTTCGAGAAAGAAAACTTTGTTTTCAACATAGCGGAACTTTGAACCGAAGAAAGAAAAGCAATAAAAACTTTTTCCGTTACTCATAAATCGGTTTTAATAAATACGTAGACCAATTTTTATAATTTCATATTTTGATGCGTGTTTTAATGATACGAATTTTCTCCCATGAGATTACATCCGAAAAAGCTAATAAAAACAAAAGTGCTCGATTCGATATCTCCGATAGGGTAGCATTTCGGAAATGCACATAAATCTCCACACAAAGTGGAAATAGTCAATGGCACCGCCGATCCGCCTGATTTTATTAACACCAAATATTATATTTGGGTCTTGTGAATAGACAAAAATACTTTTAGAAACCAATTTCCCAAATTTCTCCCAATAAAATGGATGCATTTCTCAATTAATTATGGCCATTGGTCGATCAAATTAAAAGTGTATCGATTTGAACGATAAAATCCTCGAAATGCCCACATAATTATCACGGGATCATCCATTGCCAGCATTGGAAATGTTGTACGGCGTGTATAGCGTACGCATGTTTGTGTTCAATGAGCACTGTTCACTGAAAAATGTTTGCGTTCGATGGGAATAACGTGTCCATGGGCATTGAAGAGTCGATCAGTTAATATCGCTGTGCTTCGATATTGCGATCGATCACAGCAAATATCTTCGCATGAAATCGCATGGCTTAAGGGTGTTAGTTAGAAAAATGATCAGTTAGTAGTATCTTCTAAAATTTATCGGCTCCAATTACGCATTCGATAGCGTAGTAAAGCGCACACGGTAATAACAAATCTGCTTTATTAATTGCGATCGATAAAAAATGCGATCACACAGCGAATGCGCAGCCGATATTCCGTGGCAGTGGGAACGTTTAATTTTGCCATAAATTCCATCGATGCTTGCTCTCTTAATTGGCAGGATATAATTTTTCACCGCCATTGCCAAAGTGTGTTGAGCATGTAAAATGTGTTTACTGTGTGTGTGTATGGAAATCGTTTCACTTTAATCATAAAAAGCAAATATCCTTGAGCTGTGAATTGGTTATTTACCGAAAGAAAATGGTTTGTTGGTTTTTATATTTGCATAAATAGTTTGAACTGAAATTGGTATGGCACACACAGAGGCGGCGGTCGCACTGCGAATGCACCGAAAACATGGTTGCACTGACTGGCTTGGGATTTATTTATGTGGAAATTATTGTTTTGAGTGTGTCAATTAATCACGGCTGATGGTTTTTTGCCTCTTCTATATTCACTTGCGCAAAAGCGCGTGTACGACACCATAATGATCGCCTCTAAACAGCAAAGTGCGAATTTCTCACTGCACCAAATATATAAATTAGCATCGATTTCTCTTTCATTTCCGACGCCTTCTCATTTGACATGGAAAATGGAAGAGAAAGAGCAAGCAGGAGTGAAAGAGGGAAATGAATAAGTGTTATTCGTATGCAACTGCACTGTTGATTTCACCGATGGGCAAATACGAATCCACCGAAATTCATCGAAATCATTATGCATAATAAAAACGATTGTTCGAACACGGACTGAACATCACATTTTTTTCTTTCCTTTTCCGCATAAATAATGTCTATTCTTGAGTGCATTTATGTGATGTGCATGTATCTTCTTTTAATTTTATCCTTTATCCTCGGATCGTCTATTATTCGATGAGTTGTTACAATGTTTGGATCGTCGATTGCCTCTTCTTTTTCGCTTTTCAAACAGACGCAATAAAAAAATCGAAACTAAAAAACAGAAAAAATAACGAATTTTGTTCATTTTTGTTGCAGTCTTTTGAAATGCGGCTCTAAAAAGGATTCGTTTGACTCAGGTAGAAAAAAAAATCTAACACAATCAGGATAGTGACAACGAACAGGCGCTTAAAAAGGAACAAAAAAAAAACTGAAGAAACGAAAGTGTCTGACGTGAAGAGTGAAACTCTTTCAGAGTTGCCTTTAGGCGAGAGAGACGAATATAAACAAAAGACTCAACAATCATATAATTCCATGCCGGAATACGTGAAAGTGCAAATGAAACCTTTAATTATTTGCCATGTTTACCCACAATTCCAACCAAATTTATTGGTTGGCCATAAATTTTATGAAGTTTCTTTTTTATGCAAAATAGTCGATCTATAACATTCGGTGTGGATTTCACTTTAAACACGTCCTTTCTCGATAAACAGACAAAAAAAGGATATTCCTTTGCGTTGGGCTCATGAAAATAGAAAGTCAGACCATAAATAAATCACAAATTGATTTGTTGCTGCGGTTTTTTCTTTATTTATTTTGTTAACTGTGCACAAAATAGGCGTCGAATGGGATGGAAAGTAAGGAGTGGGATGGAAAGAAAGGTGGAATGAGTGGCAAAATTACTTTCCAATCGAAATGGGTTAATTTAATTAGAAGTCAATCGTTGCGATTGCATGCAAGTTGATAGTAAGGAGAAAAAATCCGAAAACCCTAATGATTCCCTTGTTACAACCACATTAATGTGGCGTTGCATTGAATCAAATTTTGGGTTTGATTGCATCAAACGCAATCGCCGCCGCCATCATCAACATGACAACTTACATCGAATAAAAAAAACAGATAAACCGGTAGCTTGATTAAGTATAGAGCAAGATAAATGAATGTAAGTCGCATTAATTAGATCACTGTAGCCATTGTCGAATTCAATTTCGTGTTTTTCCTCGTCTTTTCGGCCGTGAGAAATGCAGAACTCACTTCTGAAACCGAAGGAGTTGCTCGAACAAGAGCTAGCCGCTCGGCGTCGTTTTCTGTCATGGTGGGTGTTTTTATCAAATTTTATAATGATCCAGCGGTATTCGACCGTATGTATATGGTGTCCTATATAAGTGTCCAATTTTTTCAGGTTCGTTAGTTAATCGCGAATGTGATCAGCTGTTCCATATCAAAACCGAAACATGAAGAAAAACCGAAAAAAGTATATAAACATTCCTATTGAATGCATAAAGAGAAAAAAAAACTTCAAAGAAGTGTTTTTCTTTAATTAAACCTAGTTAGACGTTGTTTACCTCAATTCTCTACTCAATTACCGAATTGTTCCGAGAATCATTCCGAATTCTATCTAATCGTTCCTATCTAAAATAACTGTAGAAGGGAAAATAACGGCCTGTTTCGTATTCCATCAAAACATTGAATTGAAACGACGCACTTGAAATCAGATGCACAAGAATGTGTGACCTTCGTTTCAGTTACTTTTATTACCTATTAACTATTAAACTAGTTCTATTCGACACACAAAACCTACGACTCAGTTTTCTTCTTTGAACTCGTACAACGCACATGGAGTGTTCTCCAGAGCATAATATGACGAGGGAGAAGTGTAAAGTGATCGTAGGTCATGTTCATAAGACATGAACACAGAAGTACAAAATGAACGTGCGCTACAGACGATATTCAAATCTAATTTTATCGCTGTGTAAACTATTCGAACGCGTGCCGAACCGAATGAATTCCACAAACAAAGCGTTAAATTATTACCACGTAAAACACCAACAATACATGACCGTTGTTTATGGAATATGTTTGCTATTTACAGATCAAGCAATTTATGAAAGGCGTCCAGTACGAAGAAAGGCGCTCGCGCTGCTACGAACAAAACAGTAAGAATTGTTCATTTTGTGTTGAGTAAATATTGACATTGCAAGCGCTATTCACTGAACAAACAAAATGCATAACCTCGACACTTCTATACCAAGAGACAATTATGCATGCAGTCCGATTCATTGGCGTTTGTTGGCGATGGGAAGAATGAACGAAGCGAGGGAATAAAGCGAGAATTTTTCAGAATATTTTTTTTTCATTTGTTTGAAAATCGTTGAACGGAAAGGAAGAAGTAACAACACAATGAGTCAAAGCAAGACACAGAGAATGTAATGAAAGAAGAAAAAAAACGAATTGAAACGAAAGTAAAATGTATGTTTGTTGCCAGCAGAACGGAACACACCGCATAATAATGACCGTGGCCAGTTCGAAAAACAAACAACAATAGTTGAGACTTTTTTACTCTTTTGGAGCTTGCTCTTTCTCACTGCGTTCACGACGTTTGAATGAAGTAGAATGGACTGTGAACTGCAATTGCTCGATGCGATGCATGTAAGTGCATGTAATTGCGTACACACATTATTATCGATGGTGGCGCGCGCGCGTGCACGTTGGCTGGATGGCTCTCTCCTCCACTTTGTAAATTCACGGCAAATATGGTCAAAACATGTGTTTAAGTGTGTGTTTTAATATGGAAACATGCCTTGCATTGTAATGGATAGTGTGGAAACAAATCGGTGCATGATGGTAACGTAATATTGATTGTGCACGATTTTCGACTGCATTTCTAAAGACGCGCACTTGCTCTGTATCGTTTTTTTTTTCACTTTTACGGTAAATGTTCATGAGTATTGCGGCATCGGCAAAAGAGTCTCGGTACTTTGATATATTGATGCGTTGTGTGTAACTTATTGAATTGCAGTGAGCATCCACTCCGAGCAACAGTAGAAACAACAGCAACAACATAATCGATGCGGCCAGTGAGTAGGAGGTCACGATCAAGCGCTGCGCATGCCATATAATATAATTTAAATTGAAATAATAACAATAATCTTATTATCAAGTTTAAAATACAAATTGCTTTTACACTCGCCACAGCGTGCAAATGTACACACGTGTGTTGGTGTGTGTGTGTGTGTGTGTTGAGTGCAACGAAGCGCAGGGCACATTGGGTGTGAAAACATGAACAGCAAACAAGAACCAATGCATTTTGATTGTTGGGCGACAGTAGCACTCAACTGTTTTTTTCTCGACTCGTTCGTTCACGCATTTTTTTTCTCTCTCTGTGTATTTATGGTGAAATGCACACGGCCCGAAAAAAAAACGCTGTGTATTGTTTGTTTTCCAATGCAAAATAAAACGAACGACTTGCGGCCAAACATGATTACGCACTATTAAATGAAACTTAAGTCTCGGGTCAAACAAAGTTCACGCCATTACGCTGTCAATATTTCGTTGTGATTTTTCAATTATTCGCCGTTTTTTTTGCTGCTGCGCTCGTTCACCAACTAGAAACCAATTACACAGTCTTCTTGAAAAGGAAAGGATTTTTCATTTTTAACGCACGTCTCTCGTTTATTTTCGGAATTGGAAGAAATGAACGAAGTAAAAGAATATAATACGGCGTTCATTTTTAGCATCGAAAAGTAGATCGGAATTGCGCATTTTTCCATGAATTTTGCGTTATTTAAAGAAATGTCTACATACGTATTTCATTTGCATTATCGTTTTTAGTTGTTGAACCAAGGGTTGAAACAATATATGCCATTTGCATCACATTCGTAACAGAAATTTATAAACTGTTACTTTCCAAGCAATTTTCAAACAGGAATTTATGTTTTTTGTTTTTTTCAATTCATCGGATTCAAATTGAGTTTTTTTTTTACGGCCCGTCGATTTCGCTTGCATTTTTTCTGTTCCTTTGATGCATGCACCATTTCGAACGAAGGATCATGGTTCAAAGCATTTTTATTTTTTGTCCCAAATTCCGGCGATACGGTTGCCTGAAACATTTTTACATATATTCATGAATATACCAGTGCGCTGGACAATATCGTATGCATAATGAAAAAGGACACTATGACCTTTGAATGGAAAAACACAGTCGAAATCCTTTGGGCTTGGTCGCATTTCAGTAGCATAAAATTGTTGTTACGCTTTAACATTCGGTTTTTCCTCCCTTTGAACGGAAGTGAGTTCACGGTTTAAGTGCGAAAAAAAGCCGAAAATGAGTGAACGCAGTCGAGCTTGCCGTCATCGTCATCGTCAAGTTCCAATTTAATGAAAATAAATTAGATCGTGTAACCAATGATAACAACCGACCTGCGTTCTTACTTACTTTACCAACCCCTCATAACAGTTAAAAACGAATCGACTGGACAAGATCATTGAGGTATGAAGGAACTAAATGAAAAACAGTGCATTTTCGGAAATTAATTGATACAGTGCCATAAAACATAAAATATTCAGAGTCGAAATGAGTGCACCCAAACATATAAGCGCACGATCGACACACCTGCGCTCAAAACTGCGTAAACATTGTTTTTTTTGCTGCTGCTGTTGTTGTCGATGCATTAACATAAAAAATAAAGTTGCCCTTATTTATCGTTTTATAATTACTAAATTTACGGATACTGCAAATGAACCCTAGTTTGAAATTCAAATTGGGACACTGAAAAAGCAATAAAAATTCACTCCAAATCAGCGAATATGAACAAAAGGATTTTCTAATGGAGTTTTTTCAAAGGTAATAATTAGAATTCAACTTTTTTTGTAATCTGAAAAAATATGATTTTTCAGTTCAGATTCAAATTTTCAGTCGTTTTCAATGTTTCATAGCATTTCATGGTGAATGATCGTGTCTCATGTGAAACGTAAAAAATTACGTAAAATTCATCGAATCAAAGTGGAAGAAATACATTCATTCTGTTGTGCACTGCTTGCAGATTGAACTTGTACTGAAGAATGCATCAGTTGAATCGAACCATTGAGAAGGGAAAAGAAACGATCGTTTCGAATATGCATCCAAAGATTCAATCTTACATGATGCGTTAGTATTGGTATTTTTCCAGCTGCCCAAAGAAGAACGTTCTAAATGAGAAATGATTTGATATCTCGCTTTTTCTATCGTTGTTTGGCATAAGCGAGGACTTGTCATAAATGAATATTTTTCCCGTTTGCATCTGCTTGGAAATGTATTTGTATTGGTATTGGTATTGGTGTACTGTGTGTATGCACCCGCACAATCAAAATCCATGATTTCTCCTTCAATCTGTGCATTCGTCGAGAGAGATAGAGAGCGAACATTCAGAATGCAGTGCGTACCCATAGCACGGAACAGTTGCAGCTTGCGTCTGTTTTTTTCTTCATCATCTTCTCTCTACTCAAACCGTTGCCATCATCATCGTCATCATCATCATCAAGTTGCACGCTTCTGTGCCTTTTACCCGTATACATTTTATGCGCCAAGCGGATTTTTTTTCTTGGCACGCGCTTTTACATTTATCCGACACACGCCGTACTCACCATGCCACATTTTCATTGATCGGCGAGTGCGTTGAGTGAGCTGCACAAGCGCAGAGGCGCATGTGCGCATTTACCATCCAAATGTACAATGTGAACTCGGTGCCGATCCGCTTGGTGTTCGTTTTACGATCGTTCGAAACAACAATAATAAACTACCTGTGTTGAATGTGCTGAAGAACTGATTCGAAGGTCCGTGCTTGTGAGCCTGATGCTGCTGCGTGTGTGCGACGCAACACAACTGAAACGATCGTGCATAGGATACGAAGTGGATAAAAGGGAAAATACGAACAACGACTCTTTTTTTTTTTGGAGGGGACTCGATTCTTGCGTTCGTATTGCACACACAGCAGTCAACAGGCAGTTGAACATAATTCTTCTCTTTTGAATCTCTTCTCCATTCGTCCGTTCCTTCGTTTGATCGAATTTCAGTTCAGTGTACTGCTACTGCCGTGCACGTGATACCGACCATTCCAGTTGGGAGTGGGGAGAAAGAAGTCGTAAAGCATAAGATAGAAAAAGGAGCGTTTTTGATCTGTATTGCAATGCTACACATATCGACACACATTCACCGTACGCACCGAATAGAACCGAATTTTACAGGCTACAGCAGGTACAAAGCGATAGTACATAACCGATGGTCTTGCGACGAAGGGTTTCATTCCGTGGATAACTCTCGACAAGTTAACATTACGCACTGTTCGCTCTTTTCATTTTCTCTTGATTTTTCTCACGACTTGATTTGACGAACATAAAAAAAAAAATCGTAAAGTGTTTTAGTTAAAGATATCAACACGCACACGAAAAAGCTTTGAAAGAGCAAAGTGACATCGACTGATCATACATTTGCAAAGCGATTTGATTGAATTTCGGCTGAGATTTCATTGGAGATTTATAGAAAAGTTTTCATTCGTGAACAATTTAAGTGTTTTATTCTGATTTTTTTTTCTGAAGTGGTAAAGAGAAATAAAAAAAAAAAACAATCGACAAAATGATGCACCACCACCAAAACGCATACGTCCAGCAACAATATCAACAAACGTTGATGCCACAGCATCCACCACAACAAATTAGCCATCAACATTTGCATCAACATCCGCAAATGCAAACGGTTCAAATGGCAAAAATGCAAAGCAAACGACCAATCGCACCGGCACCACCATCAATCGCCGAACAGAATCAAATGAACCGTGTCAGCAGCACAATGAGCGCCAGTAAAAAAGCCAAGATGACATATGCCCATATGGCATACGCAGCAACTCAACCAGCTTCCGTTCAACGTCGAAATGCTCGCGAACGTAACCGTGTGAAACAAGTCAACATGGGCTTCAACAATTTGCGCCAGCATATTCCATCCGATGTGGTCGGACAGCTAACGAACGGTGGCCGTGGTGCGAGCAAAAAATTGAGCAAAGTCGATACATTGAAAATGGCCGTTGAATATATTCGTCGTTTGCAAGGATTGTTAGATGACGGCGAAATGGATTCGCTGGCATCAACAAGTTCAACCGCATCATCCGTTTCAAATAATTCGTACTATTCACCGAGCCCAGCATTGCAGTGCACCATTCAACCACCACCACCGTGCTCCGAATCATCTGCATCGCCAACACCTTCCTACTCATCCGACAATTCATCGGTTGGAAACTCCAGCTACGTCCTGCCACCGACCACATACAAATACCAAACATACGATTACAACGATACCATCAATCACGACGAAGAAGAACTTTTGGATGCGATTTCCTGGTGGCAACAAACGCAATAGACAATTATTGCCAGGCTACCAAACACACTATCACATGTCGTCAATGCGCATTAGGTAAATATTCACATCCACACTTTTTTCATTGCTTTTTTTTATCGAATTTTAGTTTACGAAAATTTCCAAGTGATTTATCGTTTTGTGCCAACAACGTGATATTCAATATTTTCGAAAGGAAGAGAGAAAAAAAATCGAACGATAAAAAAGTGAAATCACAAACATGACAAAGGCCACACTTTTGCTTTCTAGATCATTGTTAGCGCTCTGCTGACGCGTTTTTTTCTCATTCTCAAGCGTTCAACAGTTTTTTTTTGTTATTCAATCGAATCGACGTGTTTTTTTTTGTTTCTACGTTGACAGTCAGAAAAAAAAATCAATATTCTTTCAAACCATTGTGTGTGCTGCTTCCAAAAAAGCGTTTTCAATATTTTTTTTTCTTATTCATGCATTTGTTCTAAATCAATGATTCCAATTCAGTTTTTTCTCTTCGTCGTCATTTCCATTATTATAAATGTTTTTTTTTTTTCATTCTGCGTTACTCCCAAAAATACTACGCATTATTATTTACTATGAATTTTATATTCTCGAATAGTAAAAGAACTTGTTTTATTTTCGGATTATGATCCAAGTTGTATATTGTATATTGCTTTTGCTGCTGCTTTTTGTGCCCGATTTCGTTTTGCACAACAACAAAACGATGCATAGAGGACTCAAAAGAGAGAGAGAGAAAAAAAATACTAAGCGGGGTTTCTGTTTTATCTTTCTCAATTTTTTGTGTTCCGTATACTACACACAATTTACCTGCACATAAACAACAACAACCAGAACCGAATTGATTTCAATGGATTTGTTCATCTGAGATTTGTTGATCTTTGAAAACACACACACACACCACATATACACTGATGTGCGTTTTGTCGTACAGATTCGAGATAAATGCATCTCTAAGAAAGAAAATGGGATGTTGTACGGGAGAGGGAGAGATCATGGAATGAGATCTTTGTTTACCAGAAAAGCGAACATATACGCACGCAGTTCATTGTGCCGAGTTTCTGCAATTGAAAATTGCTTCGTTTTTCATTTTTTAAACGATGTAGTGTTTTTTTGTGTATCTGACAGCGCGCGAAGTAAAACGAAAATTGCTTGGTGTGTCAAAGTGCAAAAACAAAATTCAAATGACTTTTCTATTTTCAATAAAAGGAAAAAAAGGTCTATTGTTTGCATCTAAAAATGAACTTGACGCAAATTTACCATGCATTCCTTGAAAAAAAAAAAAAGAGAACTCCATTGTTTCCATTTCTCTTTCGCTTCAAAAAAACACTTTGTTGGAGAAATTTCGTCTAGAAACCATTTCAATTCAGCGATAAGAGAAAATCAAAAAGTTTGATGAGAAGTGCATTCGAATCAATCAATTTCAATGCGATCAAAAACCACAAGATGAAAATCATTCAAACCATTTAATATATCGATGAATACGCATCAGCACGATTTTTATTCAATGAACACACAAAAAAAAACACACACCGGAGATAGAGAAAAAAAACAAACGATCGAAGAACTGCCCTAGCTCAAGAAATCCGACGCACATCAATCAATTCGTTTCAAAATGTTGGAATCCTTTGTAGTGCGGCTGTACGCTTGCATTGCCAGCTCTATTTGCTAATCATTTTTACATACCGTTTTCAATATCCTCCCATTCATTCTGTGCGTTCTCTCTCTTGGCGACGCGGCCCATTTCATTCACCACGCAAAACTATGATTAAATGATGGAGTAGCGAGATTCGATCATAGTGATCGGGAGTCAATGCCGTGTGATACACACATACACACAGTGTACAACTGAATTACAGTCGACACACGGTGATTAAATGAAGCAAGCGAAGAGGGAGAGAGAGAGAGAGAGAGAAAAAACAAATGCGCCAAGAATATCACGAGCAATTTCAATTGAGAGCCTGCTTTTTGTTTGCTGTCGTTTCCTTTTCACATCGAACGACAAGTTCGAACTGAAGCTGTGGCTGTTTGTGTGCGGTTTTGTATTTTTGCTTTCTTTCTTCTCGTCGCTTTTTTCTGCGCTGTCGTTGCTGCTGATGCTGAAGCGAACGCATTTTTTTTTACCCGAATCGCGTTCTTGAAAAATATACACCATCATCATCATCTTTCGTCTTTATGTTATCTTCTCTCGCTTTGGCTCTCGACCAGATTATATTTTTTTTACCGTGGTTACTGCTGCTGCCCAAGACTTTTATATGCATTTATTCTCATTATGCGCGCAGCGCACATTGCACTTGATTCACAGCTCTTCGGAAGAAGAACTATTAAATGATCCGCGAGCGACGCAGGAAAAAAAGCGACACAACACGAACGCAGCAGCAACTTCAAAATTCACATCATTGAATGTGCCAAAGAACGACGGGTAAATAAAAAGAAATTGTTTTGACTTGGTCAGCGTGCGCGAGAGAGCGAGTAAAACAGAGTGAGCGTGCGAGAGTTGTTGTTGTTTGTACGCGCAGTGATCGTATAACATGTTTCAATATTTATCATTCATTGATCGTATGGTGCCATGCAGGTATCGGAAAGAGATTCTCTACTCTCAGTTGCACTGAGACCTCTTTTGTTGGAGTGACATGGAAAGGCTCTGGCTGTAAGTGCAGAGTTCGAACACTGTTGATTTTTCATTGCTTCTTTTTGTCCGACAATTCGCCAGCATTTCGAATCGTAAAACAGGCGCGCGCGCGCGCTCACGCACACGCACTCACACACAGCATTCATTAAACCGGCTGCCGTTGCATTCAATTTTACATAATATCATTGCATCCAACTCCACTGATAATAATGTCAAAATGTTTATTATTATATTTATTATTTCGCGTTTTTTTTTTTTTCGTGTTTTGATAAATGATAAAAACGCATCGAATATGATCTACTATACGGTTACTGCTCGTAATCGCACAACGATAAATCATTTGAGCAAATACATATTGTGAACTGAACTGAAACTTTTTACACAACAATCAAAATACCATTCACTAATTAACCATGATTTTTCTTTATTTTCTTCCAGAAATCCAACACAAACAATCATGAAGATGAATCGTCCACTTCGATGTCGAACGGGACTTTTTTTTTTCGACGCGATATGAACTGCTATGTGCGACATTGTTAACGCATGATGAAGACGTTATCTAGTCATTCCATAAGAATTACCTCTTCTTTGCATTTTAAGTTTCGTTCAATTTAGTACAATCGCGTTAACCTTAAGTTTAAAAACAATTGCATTTGTTGAAGCGTAGTTCTTGTTTAAGTTTTAAGACCAACATGTACTTATAAACGTAACAGCCTTCTATTGATCTAAGCTCGAGAGCGAACAAATTCTATCGAAACACGTGCCTTTAAAAGTAAAGAACGAATGATTTCGACATGGAACAACTGTGAAAAAAAAAAAATCTTTTTTTACGCACAATATTTTCATTCGATTTATTTGTTCGATTCACTTTGCACTGAATAAGCTCGCCAGTGACACATTTAAATTACCTAATTAGAGAAGAGTAAAACATTGTTCGTTGTAGATTTAAAATATTTGTTTATATGAGAAACACTTTGCCAGAGAAACTATTTATGTAAATTAAATCGACTTGTAGCTTCGTAAGACGTATCGAATAAAAAGGTACAATTGCCAAATATTCCTGAAAAATTAACTCAACGTTATTATTTACATTTTCAGCACTTTTTTTGGAGATTTCTCAATTCTTTTCAACTCTTTTAACTTTCAAACATTTTTGGCTTCGTTCCTGTTTTTTTTTTTTTGTGCGATTTTTAGATTATTTTTTTTCTGCTTATTTAAAAAAAATCGTTCGAATCGTATTCATTCCCCTTCCTTTCATTAATTAAAAACCTAAAGGATGACTTCATTAGTTTGATTGATTGCGTGAGTAACTAAGATTAGCATTGAATTCCAGCTCAAAGTCGTAAATTTCGAGTATTTTGTTGGCGAAAAATTTAATTATTTGCATCGTATAAATGGAGTTGGATGAAATTGGATGTAAAAATAGAGATGGATTCGGTGTGAAAGTGGCAGGACTCTTCTCAACTTCACACAGCAGCAAATTATTTACAACTCCTTTTTCTGCATAAATTAAAGACTATAGCAAATGAGTGCGCGCATAAAATCGGTTATGATATCTGTCTGCCTCTCATTCTTTCTTATTCGAATCAAAACGCCTTCGAAATTGGATAGCACGATCGAGTTCAGCACTCCATCAGCATCACTTTACATAATTGATAGCATTTAACCAATGGACATTTGTTATACATTATGCAAACAAGAAAGCGATCGGCTTGTTCTGAGGCTGCTGGTTATAAATTAAATGTCGATATACGTTATTTTGGTGTCGGATGCGTGGAAACATCAAAGGTGGAGATGTGTGGTTTTGTGTCATTTTTTGCGGCATGAGAACGACACCGAAAAATGTTGTTGTGCGATGAGCGCGAACTCATTTCATGCAAGTCAAAAACGAGCGATGTTTCTTTACGCATCCGAAAATGGTTTTTGCGTGCTCATAAAGTAAACGAACCCATTTCGAATGGCTTGTTTGTCATTAATTTGGCCTGTGGAACGAACAGAAACAAACTCCCTGGTCATATCGTCGTCATTGCGTTGTTGTTTAAAAAATATATTAATTAAAAGCAAATTGACCAATTAGGAATCGTTTGCTAAAGAGCTGCTTTGACATTTGTTCCGATTTGTTATTCCATTGCTCCACGCCAAGGAGCATATGGAGCTCGCGATGAAATACGTACTGCCGCATACTTTGCGATCACTAACCGTGACACAGAAGAAGTTAACGAATCATCATTTATTATTATGCTTAAGCATTCTCCTTGTTTTTTTTTTCCAAAGAAATCAGCGAAGAAAATAACGACGAAAACGTTGCTCACGTAACTAGCTCAAGTGTGATTCTGTTTCACTGAGCTTCGTTTCCTTTCGTCCGTTCGTTCGATTATAGTACCTTGGTAAATAAATGATGATATGATAGAAGCCCGTCAAATGCTTCAAAGCATGAATTTGACGCAAATGAACGGTGAAAAGAGCTGTGCTTTGCACTGATTATTATTATGTTTCACATTCACATTCACATACACACACTTTGCCAGCGAAACGAAACTGAATACGAACGTGCCTGCACATATTTCGAGTCTAAACAAATGATGCTGATGATTGTTGAACGAGTTGCCCCGTTGTTTAATGCTCATCACACTTTCGTGTTTGCCTGACGCGTCTTTTTATTCCATGTTCGTTGCTCGCGCGATTTCTCCTCTCACTCTCTCGCCGCTGCTGCTGTTGTTGTGGTGGTTGTTGTTATTGTTATTATCATTTCTCGTCTCATATTCGCTCGATTTGGTCGTTCTCGTTGAGACTATATTAATTCTGATGGTCAATTATTTGCTTCGGTTTCATTCGGCTGCCTTTGATATTGACCGTGTACACTTTTTTCCATCAAACTTTCGGTTGCATCATGAGATTCAAATCTCTCGCAAAAAAAAAAAACAACCGAAAACTTAGTAATTTCGAATTCGTATTATTGCAGCCTATTCAATGGACGATCATTTATTTCGTCAATTTCGTTCTAATTGTACCGCGGGCTCCGGCTAACTGGATGTTGCAACGATAAACGAACAAACGATCAAACGATTTGAAGAGTTGAGTTTTTTTTTCTCATTCAGGACGATTTATTTGCAGCTAGTTATTGAGACGATCTCTTCAATCGATTGTTGATCATCCTCTTTCACCATCCGTCGTCACGTCAGCAAATTTAGCTGAGAATCAATGGCACTTCGCGTTGGCCGAGGAGTCATTAAAGGAGACCTGCATAAGCGAGCAAGCTTATTTTTATACACACCTCAAGTGAATCGACAATTATATCGATTCCATTGTTCACTCACTCACATCGTTCAGGCGCATTAAAGGATGAGAAGTGATTACCCGCATCCTATGATATGATGAATATGCAAACGAAAATAGCATCGATTTAAGTTATGATGGGGCATTCAAGACATGTTTAGAATTGAAATGACAACGATTAAACTGTGCTGAGAGGGAAAAAATCGTGCAGCATTCGTTGAACTCAAACAGCATTGATTGGAATGCTCATAAAAACTGGCTCCAATTTAGCACACGCCTGAGTCAATAATTTTTTTTACGTTCAACATTTTTTTTCTCTCCACATTGCACGTTGGATTATTGTTTTTCGTTTCCACTCGAATGCTGGCGTATTTCGACCGATGTCGAAACGGAATCACCAATCAAAATGAATGAACGCATTTTGGTTTGGCAAATGATTTTTGCGTCGGTTCAGCACTGAACCAATAAAATATGAATATTTATGGATTTTAATCGAATAGTCGCTGTGTGTTGAAGATACACACACACACACAGCGATTTATGTTGCGCTTTATTTCGTTCCAATAACATGTACACACATCTCGCTCGAGTCCGACATGAAAACGCTTAACATCATAATTATTCGAAATAAAATCATCCTTAACAGTAAAAGTAGCATCGTCATTAAACTCTCGATTCGCGCGGCACTCGGGTTGATTTTGTTTAATGCCCGTGCACTGATCGCCTGCCTTAACTGAATCCAATGGAAATGGTTACACATCAATGTAATCAGTGTGCGCGTTAGCGCATGAAAGCGCAAGCGATTAAGTTACACATTGAGAGTATTCAAATATATCGTCCGAAGGAAGAATGATCAAAACAAAATTTAAATAAACATTTTATATGGTACATTATGGAGAATGCTAACACAATTGTTTCCACCGTGCGTCCACCCGAGACGTTATGTTCTTTATGGACATTTACACAGAGCTGCGATGATTGCGACTAATCAAGTTGCCTCGACAAGGCAAAGAAAACCGAAAGGTAAACAACAAAATGAAACAAACACAAATCCACGGCGGCAAGTGCTTATGAATGCGCATCGGCAGTTGTGCATCGAACCCAAAATCAAAGAAAAAAAAGAATGAATATTGTGTTTGCGGTCAATTCCTAATTTAAATGTTTGAAGAGCTCTCTCTCTCTCTCTCTCTCTCTCTCTCTGTCTCTTCAAGTGAAATAAACGTGTTGAAATGGAAAATCAGATCTTCTCGTTTACATTCAATTTTCCAATCAGAACTTTCCGGTGCATGTCAGACAGTGGTTTATTTGATGTGTTACGCATCAATGAAATATAACGCGCGTGTAATCGTTTTCATATTAATGCACTCGATCGAACCAATAAACAAACCTCTTTTCCTGTAAATTCGATTATTGCCTCGATAATCGAGTGTTCTTTGAATATATGTACATATGTATTAAAAATAAGAATTTTAAACTCACAACTAAAAAAAAGAGTTCCGAAAAGGAAGACGAAGCAAAATTGTTTCACTTTTCATTCAGAAGGATGAAATTTACCTGCATGATTTGCATAATTTTAAATCTTCAAAAAAGTGCTCTCAAGTGTAAAGAGTTTTTGTTTTCGTTTCAAGATCAGGTGAAAACAACATTATTCCACCGGAATGCAGACTGATTTTGATCCAAATTATTTTTTTTCGTTTAGTTTTCGATTTAAAGCCTGGTAATTTTTCATTTAACACAACTAATTAAGAAATGAACTTTAAACATTTAAATACCTTCAAATCTGAGATTTTGACAAATGAAAAAAAAAACCACAAGACTCGAAAAAGTCTCGTCTGCATCATGAACATCAAGTTTGTTATCAATGGCTCTAAGCACATTCAAGAAACGTAGAGAAATATATATCACCTGATGATACCTAGTGATTTTCGATGCCATTTGAGATAAAAACCAAAACAATAGGCCATATCCGATAGGAAGAAGACGTAAAAATGAAAACGTTGCCACACATTCTGGGCTCTCATCGAGACGGTAGTGCACAAATTATAGAATTACATCCAAATTAGACGTACTTAGTAACAAAGAGCCTGTTTGCACGTTCGGAAAAAATGCTGTGAGTTTGTCAACTGTGGCTACGTCTCCTGCACAGCGGTTGACAGCAAAACCATCGTCTAGCCTCATAAAAAAATCTCTTCGACTCATTTAACGACCTATTATTTTCATGTTTTTTTTTCAACATTTTTATACTGTCAACAACGAACGAGGAGGTAAAGCGACTATGTGTCTATTTTTGCCGCCTTCAACAGCACACATGTATACGGGTCAAGGTGTTATAATCTCTTGGGCTATCAAATCTGCAAATCTTTGTTTGATGTTTGTTATTTTTTTTTGCCATTACGATGTGCAACCACAAGTGATATTTCCATTTGTGCATTGTGCAATTGATGCACAGCACGTAGTGACGGCATGGCGTGACACACACACACTCAACATTTACTTCTTCCAAACCACACACATTTTATCAATGAAATTTTTCATGGTTCTGAAGAATTTTGGTAAATCATAAATACAATCTAATCACATTGATTGAAATGAGAAACGGAACTAATTTACAGAATGAAAATTCGAGAGGCTAGAGGTGCTGGCATGTGTCCACAAGGTGTGCTAATGGTATAAAATCCGATTTTTGTTTATTATTAATCCAAATCCAACAGTGTTAATGTTTTCAAAATGAGGAAATGGCATCCCGCAACTCCTTCCACTTTTCTCCGTCTCGATTGGTGTTCTTCCTTCGCATGCGTTGACTTTCAGAAAAGATGCCGTTGACTATGCTATAACTCAGTTTGGTTTGGAAATTGAGGCATTACTTTTAATTGTCTCGACTCGGTTGGTTTGGTTTTTGGTTTAGAAAAGAACTTCATAAAAGCATTTCAAACTGCGTCAAACAATTTGAGAAGAATTTTAATAATAACATTGCGTGTGCGTCTTTTTGACACAGAAAATAGTCGAATCATCCACAGAGAATGGAAGGTGTGGGGTCTTCATTTGGAAAATGTATGCAAAACTTTAGTGAATTTTATGTTCTGATTTATTTTACTGTCGAGTTGGTTAAGGAGTCATTTCTCATGCAAAAATTAAAGAGTTGCTTCTCATACAAAAAGGTGTTTTCTATTGAGTAGTATTGAAATATTCCAGCTACATTTTAATTTTTTCCAGCATTTTTGCCTCTCATTGTATCTTCAATTTCATTTCTTTAAAACCTGGACCACGCTTAAAACTGTGTCATTCGACAGCGGAAAGCATAAATGTCTAATGGTTAAACGCCGGGCCAAAGTCATTATGTGCAGAAATAAAAGGCATCGATCTATCTGGATAGCGGTGTTTGGGTGCTGTTTGCGCCAGTGTCATCATCATCAGATGCTGAATCAATATGTTCTCGATAGAGTGAACACGTGGTGTGATCTTTGCAGCATTGTATTCCGCGAAATTCTGGTAAATAGAATAGAGAAGTAAAGTAGAATAAGAATTATGGATCTTTTGTGGTGAGCATGTGGTATTGGTAATGTTGGTGACATTGTCTAGCCGGAGCGACATTGTTGGCACATTTCAATTTTATTTCTTTTCATTTCATTTTCTGCTGGTGAAAAATGGTATCTACTGCAAACACAGATAGACGATCTAAAAGAGACTGGAAAAAGTGCAACCAAAAATTGAAATGAAAATAATAAACATTGATCACTCCTATCACTGAGGTCTAATCGCAAATGCAAAATGAACGAATCAGCCAAACAAAGAGAGAGAGAGAGAGAGAGAGAGAGAGAGAGAGAGAGAGAGAGAGATGTACGAAAATCCTGTGGTGCGAGAAACAATGCAGCCAAACATAAACAATCTATTCATTCGAATGCTGTATTTTGGAAACAAACACCAAATTGAGACAACAACATTTCCTTCTTCTTCAACGATCATATCGCAAAATGAGACATAGCAAAAATGGGCAAACCAATAATTGTTTCGAGACAAATAACGATAAACAGAAACACATAAATAGATACATTTACTTTGCCGTATTTGCAACTCACTTGCGTTGTTGGTCAGTTACCACCCAAATAGATATTGATCGTAAAAATAGAAATATCGCCCAGAGGTGCCGTTTATTCAGAGAGAGAGAGAGAGAGAGAGAGAGAGAGAGAGAGAGAGGAAGATAAAGAGATCGATTCATTGAAATCATCTTCGATTCTTTCTTCATCATCTCACTGAATGAATGGTTGGTCTGTCTTCTAGGAACAAGTATACATCCTCTCATTGCTCACTTTAGCTACGTACATACCGTTCTTATTGTGGCTCATTATTGAATCAATGCAAAAACTCTTGTTTTGTAAACAATTTTTCTAAAATAATAGCAAAAATAACTGCAGTATAAAAGGCGCTTACAATGCTCTTTCGAATGCCCAGTGGACCAATTGAAAATGAATTGAAAGGAAAAGGGCAAACATATTGTTCGCTAAGAACATTTCATTTCAAATTGCTGCAAAAATAATGAAATTCAACGAAATCAACGTTCTTTCTCTATTCGCAACAATGCTAAAGGATTCCACAGAAATAAGATATAATAATTAGAGACATTCGTATACATTGTATGCGCATTTCCTCTTCCTTGCATAATAATTTCAAGTTCAAATTTACTTCTTCTTTTTTTTTCGTTTCGAATTGTTGAAATTCCAGTATGGAATTGTGCATTTGGCACAAATCTACTATTTAATTATACGGCAGCGATACCGTCGTCAGCACACGCTTATACACACTGCCGCATAAAAGAAACCCGTTCGATGGACACGTGTTAACAACTCTTTTACTCTGCAACACCCGGTTTGATGTGACGGCATTTGGTTTGATTGTCTGCTTGCATACCATTTCAAAATACACATTCAAATTGCTAGGCCCCTATGCAATTAGACGAAGGAGAAAAAAAAAATCGGGTGCAGCAGCACATTCCATTTTTCTATGGCTGTGATTGTATCGTTTCCCATTTAAAGGAAGTAGGAGGATACTTGCCGAACAGAAAGTGTTCAAGAGTATTGAATAACACAGAGTTGTCGCGCGTATGTCATGTACTTTTTCAATTCAAATTTAACAATTGTATACGATTTTTTTTTAGTGTGACACAATTTTTCAAATGAAAGATTTGAACGGGAAAAAAAACGAGGAAAGATTGTCGGTGAACGATTGAATGAAAACATGTTTCGTCACAATTACATTTTTTTGAAAAACGATCATCAACAATTACAACCTATAATTTAACACGTCGCCCTTGAATATGGATCGACAAGCGGATCGTGCCATTTCTTTTACCTTCGGACAGAAAAAAAAATGGTTTTCTGCATCGGAAACTCAACAACGGAGCATAACATTGTATTCAAAATTCCGAATTTTTTTCTGAACATTTCGATGCATACGAATTCATTTTGATCCAAATGAAACCAGACACGCTTCATTTCGATAGACGAGCTCTATTTTTTGCGTATAATTACATGGTAGCGCCGTCTTTAAGACGAGAACCATGATGATGATATTTGATAATTTTAGGGAGCCAAATGAGGCAAAATCATCTGCCTCATTTTGCTACTCGATCAATTATGGTCATTATGAGGCGACGCGCGTCGTCGTCGTCACTACGGAAATGGGCATTACCTCATTAAATGCATTTTTCAAATGCAAACCGATTCCTTGATATGTTGTTCTTATTCCCTTTGGTGAAGATTCCTTCAGAAGCAGACGCAGACAATATGGTTAAACTGGTTTCTTTTTGGATAAATTATGTAAATTAATTGAGACCATAGTATAAGTGATGCTTCCGAGAATAGCACCTATTTTAGCCATTGGATTATAATGCATGTTTTTTTCTTCACATTTTCATTTACGCGCCAAATCGAAGCAATCTCCCAAAATGATACTAAAATTTCGGCAAATCTGTTTCTTGTGGTTGCAATTCAAAGTGATGCCGAATCTTTTCAAAATTTCGATTGTGATCAGTCATCGGTGTCCATTAAGATTTGCAAATACGATAATCATAGACACCAAGATGAATGCATTCGAACTTAATTTCAATGCATTTTAATTTGGTCGTTTATTTAAATCTGCCGAATGAAAAGGAATCTTCCTTTTTTAGGTGTTAAAAAGTATATGGCTCAAACAAAACGTAGACACACACTTTTGTGCTAATGTCGTATAGATTTCGCCAGCACTAATGGAACCATTGTGCAAAATGAGAAGAATATTTCTTCTTTTTTTTCTGCTAAGATGCTAAACTTCAATTATCGTCTTTATTTGAATGTGTTTTGTTTGGCCGAAAAAAATCGATGATGTGAGCGAGCATTTTCTATTTCAATTTGAACAAAAAAAAAAAATTGCAGAGATTTGAAGAAGATGTCAAATGCAATATTGGCATTGTTCGAGCACAATGTGATGAGCTCGCTCGAAATGCAATGGCACAGTAATATGCAATCTGGACACACAGAGAGAGAGAGAGCAGAAAGCACAAGACAATGGCCAAAATATCTCATTGATAATTTTCAAAAGAGACACAACTTTTTCACACTTTTGCATAGATCGACTCTATTGGACATCATTTACTGATGCCCATTGTTGGGCTGCAAGACAATGAGCAACGGGCGGCTTTGTTCCACATGCTATTATACAATATTTTATGCAAAACTGAAGACGAACGACATTCTATAGAATGGTATGATCTCCTGAGGATTTTTATTCTGTTGGTCGGACAAAGAAGAGAGAATTGCAATGGATAACATAAATACGATAAACGGAAAAAAATATCCAACTATGCATCAAGTCAACTCAATCAGACCACATTCGAACTGCATGTGGTTTATGAGCTCTAAAAACGTCTTCTTCTTCTTCGTCTACATTTATTACTTATTTCTATTATTTTAATTTGATGTTTTCCTAGAGATATGTCTTGGTAATGCACATAAAAAAAAACGAACTGCCGGCTTTTATGGCACGATCGATTTGTTTGTTTGGTGGCGCACATACAACGACATTCATTGTGCTGCACAGGACACAAAACCTACCATGTTCGCAATTATTGACAAACGCCCATCGAATCTGAACCAGCTGAACGAAAAACACACCAAAACATACACGCAATAATCGAAATCCGATTTTTGTATTAAGTCATCCATTGTTTGCACGGAGGCTTCTTCTCGTTCGGTTGTCGAATATGAGGGATGTTTCAATGCAACTTGATGGTATATTTCGTTTTTGATTTTTTTTTTCTACAATATTTTTAATGCATCAACAATTTTATAGCTTCAGCAGCTGGAACTTCGATCAATTTGATTTTCGTTTGAAACTATTTAGCTTTGGCGGTTTTTTTTTCGAATCGGTTATTTTCCAATTGATTCTTTTCGTTTCGTTTTTTTTTTCGAAGGAAGTTTTTCCGAAAAAAGGACGTGGGAATCGAACCCTTTATTTGGATTGGTAATCAGATTTTATTTTGATTCTTAAAAGTATACACGAGCTTTAAATCCCATCATTGGGATGAACCTGCATAATTTCCAAACAATTTGCCAAATTCCACGGAATTAGGTCAGAATTTTCCTTGCAGAATCATTCATCGAATTGCCTTAATAAGAATTTGGTCTGATATCGAAAGCAGAACAAAAGAGGAGTAAATATAATCCGTTTACCTTAGAAAAAAGTCATCAATTTTAAATCGATAGTTAATCCTTTGGCATAAAATATTTTCCGAATAGTTGATCGTTTAACTTTTGGATCGAATGACATGTAATCCTTGCAAACTCCATTGTTCTGACCGAAAATCGTATTTGCTGGAGTTATTTGCTGAATGGCCGAGGACAATACGAAAATGGTTTTATCGAGAAAAACAAAGGGAATGCAATCAGTGTTTATCAGCGGCATCGCTCGAAAATGTCCTTTTTGAAAAATAAATCGAACGCATTTTTTGTTCGAAATGATTTGACATAAATCTGATTCGGCTTATTCATTTCGTACTGTTTCTGTGTAGTATCATTTTAATGAGTATTTCTATGGAAAAGGCATAAATCATCTATCATTAGCCCAACCAAAAAAATTTGATGTTCTCTTTTTTTGTATTTTCGCTCTATTTGTTTTATTTTTGCTTCTTGTTTTTCGAAGCAATTTTGTTTCGGTAACTTGATACTTGTCAGCATTTTTCCTCTGTTAGTGCCTAATGACCACATGTGAGGAAGTGAACACTTCTGACCGATGTACTCGTCGAAGCAAAATGTGTGCCGATTACAAGCATTTCAAAACCGAAGCATAGTTGGTAAAGCATATTTTGGGCGCAAAAACGAAATTTTTCCTGAAATCACACCAAGCAACGCCCGAAATTCTCTGAATGAACTGGAAATATTGACTGGTTGCAATCTAAACACAAGTTTCGGCAAAACAAACATGAGGTGACCAAAATAAATTACGGTTTTTCTCTCATTTGAGCCAAATAATTGGTTAGCGATGTTAATGGATCAAATTTATTCGAAGATGAGCTACTACCAGCAGCGTTCATCATTTACCAAGAATTTATGCATCTTTTGGATGCGTACAAGTCGTAAAATTAGCCTCGAAATGGTTATGATATCGGGTGCAAATGTACACGGCAAAGTTAGCGCCAGCCAGCACATTATCATTAGCAGGCAGTAACAGTTATGTTGCAACATCTTTTTTTTTCTGGAATGAGACGCCAAACAACAACCGTTTTGAACATCATTCAATTTTATGCCCCGACCGACCGAGGCATGTATCATTCGCATTGACATCTTACAAGCTGGCTCAATTCCAACACAGATAGCTACCGACCACGATCACTTTACAGAATGCGAAGCTGACTGTTGCATTCGATGCTCGTTGCTTTTTCATATTGGGATTTCGGCTTTTGAGCCAATCTTTTAATTTCCAATTTAATACATTTCACATCTTTCGTGCGTCTTCTCATTACAATGTGTTTGTTTTAGTCGGAATTTTTGCAGTGTCTTTTTTGCGGCACTGGTGAAAGTAACAAAAATTAACTAACTTAAAAATTGACAACATTGACATAATATGTTTTACTTTAAATTGCCGCTTTGTTCCAGCTTGTTTCTGATTATGATTTACTCTCTCTCTGTCTCTTTCCTCGTCCAATGCGAAAATTGGACGACACTAATTCATTTGCACGATACTAATTCCATTGCAAAATCATAGTGATTTTCTCGCAAGATTATGAGCATTGTTGATTTTGCCTGTTATTCTTTTCGATTTTTTGTGCGTCGTCCTTTTACCCGGCCATCCATTCCATCCGAATGTGCGTGCCACAAATGATTAAACGAGCCTGTGTTTATTGTGTTTACTTTGTGTATTTCTTTCTCTTAACTTGTAACACATATAGCGAGTCGTTCCTTTTTTTTTTCTCTCGTTGCCTGCTTCTGACGCGCGAATATTAGTTCAAATTTTGTGAAATTGTTACATTTCTCTGCGTTACATCATGCAAACCATCATTTTTATGACATTATAACAAGAAACTCTGTGACGTTAATAACACATCAATTTCATTTTCGGAACTTTTCGTTCCACGCCGACATTTGGATTTTTATTACATTTTATGGTGTGTTTTTTTTTTCTCGGACAAAAAAATACGAAATTTTCGAAAGGTATAACATTAGTGCAGGAAATGTGTCAAATTAACTTCCGCAAATGAAATGGGAAATGATGGAAAATACAAAATAATGGAAATGTTTGCGCAGAAAACGTCTCGTTTTCAAAATAGACAGAAAAAAAAGTAGATACAAAAAGGAATAGGACCAGAGATTGGATTTCGTGCAATAAATTGGTGTCGATGTCATCGATGCACGTGAAAAAAAGGCAACGAAACAGAGAGATAGGGATTCCATTTCAAATGAACCAATTGCAATGTGCATTTTGCGCCAAAAGTAAACAAATAGAATTTCATCGATTGCCGACTGAATTCACGAGCATCCAATGATCGGATAGGACGTTTTTACTAAAAAATCGTTTTTTTTTTGTTGAGACATTGAAAAAAACGGGCTGAAAAAGGAAATTTTTTCTGAATTAAGCCTTTTTCAACGATTTTTTTTGTCATTCAACCATTTCACACCATCGAATGTGATTTCCATCAGCCGAAAAATGTGAACTATAATCAATGTACGCTTTCGTTGTACCCCAGCAGTATATGCTCGAGCATATCAGAACAATTTGAACTATTTCTGCAGCAATTTGTACCAATCATCAGCGGATCTTGTTGCGAAAGTCGGCAGAATGCGATTTTATCTCTCATGAGTGAGGCTGCAGCCATCGTATGTTTGGCTTACCGGATACGTTGCCTGTAAATCGCGATTTAATTGTATTTTAAGTGGGGGCAACCGAAATGAAATAAAAACAACGCTCCGACATCGACTTGCGCGCGGCAACTATCAAACGAAATGCTTGCTCTGATATCGCGACGATATGGTTTTCGTAATATATTGTTTCGCTTTGCATTTATACAAATCAGCCAATAAATTACTCCATTGAACACGGTAACTTCAAACCAAATTTTTCCCTGTCTGAGGTGTCCTTTTGTTCATTTGACCGATATATTTGTTGTTCCATCGTTCGCAAACATCTTAATTGTTATTGTGTATTTTATTGCAGATGCAGCAGACGCAGATCTCGATCCAGCCAATTAATCCGACGAGACAATGCGATTTCATGTCGTCACTTTCATTTTTTCACACAAAAACCATCCGATGCCTATCAATTTCGATTCGAATTAAAGTGGAATTTTGCTATTGAAAAAAGTGAGCATTTTCTGTCTGATCATCGAAGCGTAACCACTCCAACGGTGCGCCGAATTAAACAAACCTTTCGCAATGACAGTGCACAATCGGAAAAGCAAAGAATTCGTTAATTTTGAGTTGAAAAAAAAAAAAAAAAATTCAAGTAAATACAATTCTTTGGCCGCACGGCAGGATCTAACTGGAAACGGTAGCGTCAGAGAGAAATACGAAGGTGGTCTAGCCATCGGGAAAAAAGCAAATCCAAAGAAAAACCATTCCAATAAATCAAATTCGTTTATTCAATGTGAGAAAATTAAATACGTTTCTTTTTCTGCGCCACGATTTCTTTTATCCAAATAAGCGAGTTTGTGGTTTTTGTTTCGTAACCAAAAAAATGGAGAAGTTAAATAAAGGGTCTTAGAAAAGGATGCGATTTTTAAGTATCATTGATGGATGCCAGAGTGGATTTACGGGAAAAAAAAAACTAGGAAAGAATATGCAATAAATAAATCGATTCGACTATTCTGTTTCTCTGCCTCGTTCTCGGTGGTGCGTGCGTTTCTACAGTGTAAATTGTCATTTATCCGAAAAATTAACGGCCACACACGTTTTTCTTTGGCCCGAAAAAACGAGCACGCCAGTTTCAGTTGCATAATATCATTCGGATTACCTATTGATGAGGTGTTTTGAGGTAATTTGAGAGAGAATTATGTGTTTACCTTTTCGGTTGATCGGGAAGCAGGCATTAAATTTGAATTTTAATTCTAGCCGTTCTCTGATTGTCACAAAAATCAAAGAGATTGGCGGCAGATGAGAACGGCCCGAAGAGATACAACATTTAATGCGGTAACGGCAATATCCTTCTTCCGCATTTCCTTAAAATGCGGTTACTCTTTTGTTGTCATTTCGTGCGATAGCATCATTAACCGATATCGAACTCGACGGCACGAATGGGAATCAAAAAGCGACAGCTTTGTGCTCATTTTGTTGTAGTTTCTTGTGCATCTTCCTTAAAACAATTGTACAAACACGATGAAAACGTCTTGCAACACGTTAACAGACGAAAAAAAGCCGATCTTCGAACTCGGGTGAATGATGAAAGACAACCGCGACAGATCTACCGAAATGTCAAAGACTTTGGAGTCACTGCAATCAAAGTGAATAATTGGTTTACGTATTTTTTTTTTCCTCGTTGTTCCGTCTTACTTTTGTTGTTGATTTGGACAGAGAACATTGGAAGCTTATCAATTATCATGCGTATTGACACATTGATAACACTGAATCCATTTTCTGACCGCGTACGGTACATTTAAAGACGGCGATTAATTAAAATGTTTTGAATTTCAATGATAGAGAATGAAACCGGTTTCCAATCGTGAATTAGACTCAATCAACGACTGACACATACAAATCTTTTCATCTTTAAAATACGATTTGACGTCAATCGTCCACAACCCCGATTCGTTTCGATTTCATTCATAAACAAAACTGGCTATGGTTGTTTTATACATTGATAATAAAATAAAGTGATTTAATTTGAATTCGATTGGATCGTTGAACAGCGGACAAATTGTTGTTTCATCGTGTTTTTGTCGTGTTAGAATAAAGACGAATCAACGATAAATTTGTTGATTTTATTTTATTGAATTAAGTTTCTCCGTCGCTTTATTGATTATTTCGATTTAATTAGTTTTAATGCAAAGCAGATGCAGGTGGACACGATTTTCTGAATAGTCTCTCTCTCTCTATCTCTCTTACTCTCTTCAAGAGAGTCGAAGAGTGTTGATTCTTCCGAATAGAAAAGAGTCGCTTGTGTGTTCTTTGGATGTTTTGTTAGAAAATAAAAAAAATGTCGATCAATGCACGTGCTGCGTGTTGTTATGGCCATCTGATTTATGGCTCGCAGAATGCTTTCATTTCGTTTACTCTTTTTCTAACGATAAAGCACCTTTAATCTGAATGTAAGCTGCTCGAAGTGCTGTTATTTTTCATAAAATGTCGCCAAATGGCACAGATTTCTTCAAAAGGTAAATAAAAACATCGTTTTCATATAGAACACACGCACGCACCTTTGCACACCAGAACCTTTTGCACATCGAACACAATCGCCAAAGGATTACAACCCACAAAAACACTATCATAATATAGTATTCCGTTCTAAAAGGCTCACGACCACACATTTCCCAAACACAACACTCACAGCAGTGCTCTACAGAGTATGGAATGTCATTGTTGCCAAGATAAACGACTGCTGATCAATTTTACACCAAACACCATTCAAATGATAATTCATGCGTTTCCGTTTTCCTTGGGGATTTTGGCCTAAGTCGCGGTAGGCACTTCCGAATGCATAAACAATAGCACAAGATGGAATAGAGGCTCTTTTATAGAACTTCAGTGTGCCAAAAAGAAAAGAAGAGCATAATATCCATAAAAAGAGCTTCACTTCAGCTAATTTCTGTGGCCAAGAATGGATGTGTGCAAAAAAGACAGAGGAAACGAACGTACAAATGTCATAATATTGATCGGTAATCGTTAGACAACAATAGGATGGAACGTAAAACAAATTGCATTGTTCGACGTTGGCATTGTGTGTGCATTTGTGCAAAGAATAGGGAATGAGAAGAGGGAAGATAGGAAGATGGTCATTTTCAATGTGATCAACTGAACATGTGCAAAAACACTTTGAGAATTATTCAAATGTTTTTGTTTGTTCTGGGCGTTAAATGCCAATTCGTCTACTTGCCACATGAAAATTGAGATGTTACCATTCGCCATAATTCCATTACACCAAGAGAAAGAGAGAGAGAGAGAGAGAGAGAGAGAGAGAGAGAGAGAGAGAGAGAGAGAGCAAAAAGAAGCCTGTGCTGCTGTTGAGAGGCTGGACAGATGTCGGTTTGATGGTCATTTCGCTGAAAATGTTGGTGTTAAAACCAACAAACACCGACCGATTTGTTTTCTTGAAAATTGAATTAAATCAAGAGAGCTTCTGACCAATTTGTCAGTACAAGAGCCATTTTGCCGAAATTTCCATGTCGTACCGAAACTCAACACCAACATGTTCTTCGTAGGTCATGAACGGCAGCAGCTTCTTTCCTGAAAACATCATCAACCGTCAATTCGTGGAAAACATAAACATTTCGACAGCATCACACCAATTTTCGTTTTAACACATTTCGATTTGATTTTCATGTCAAATCAAAGGGCGCAACACAATTCGAACATGTTATCTTGAGATCAACGTCGATCTTTGAACAGTTTTCTTCCTATTTGTTTGAACCAGAATGAAAACAACAGAAAAAGATGCATCAAAATACCAAAATTAGTTGGTGTTATCTTCAAATTGAATCGCATAAATGCTGAAGTTCGAAATGAAATGAATAATTCATGGATGGCAACCGCTTATCGATGTTTACATGTTTCACACTTTTGACGTGGAACTAATGAAAAAATACACATCAAATAGACGAAATATTAACGATTTGCATGACACAGACGTGTGAACCGACGTGATTGAAATAGGAAATAATATGGATGTTCTTGGATCGTTTTCTCTCGTTTTCTTTCAAAAAATGCACGGGAAAAAAAAATGAAAAATTGTAATCAATAACAAGATATTAGACAATAAAATGGAATGTTGTTGGTAGAAGAGAGCTAGTCGATTATGTGTGTGTACAAACCGTTTTAGAAACGACCAAAGAACTAGGCAGACACATAAACGCCAGACGATTCGCAGGTATAACCGATTTTTGTTGTTGTTCGGTTCGTTTTGGGTCATTGCATACCATGAGAATTGGGCTAGTTTGTTTCGACTATGCGTCGGATCGATCTTTTGTTTCGGATTTTATCGCAAACATAAATTTTGATCGATTGACGCAACATTTTTTACGATTCATCTAATAACATAAATAAAAAATATTTATGATTTTCATTCGATTATGCGTTTTTTTTTTCGCTGCATTTATGAAATGTATTGCTCAACACAGAGAGAAAAAGGTACATGTAATAGCAATTTTCTGATCGACAAAAAAGAAGATCGAAGGATTCAAATTGCATTTGATATATACATTGAGATTTGGTTCCCATAAATGTGAAGAAAAAAATCATTAAAAAAATGTCGAGTTTGGAGATTCTGGCATTTAATGTTCAAAACTGAATTTGCATAAAAGGCAGCACAAGTTTTTTTTTAACACAAATCCGCACCACACAAACACATACGCCAACATGTCAAGAGTCGTAAATATGCACCTACTCGGGTGAATTTCTCTTTTATTTCATCACTCGCACTCATCATTTAAATGATACGAAGATGAACGGCGCGGGCACTTAAGCATTTTTATTATATATTTGATCAAATGAATCTGTGCACATTGGCATAATGGTGGAAAAAATCAGCAAGAAAACACGTGTAATACACGGGGATTGCCAATAAAATCGAGTCGAGTGCACGGCCAACACCTCAGTTATCCAATTAATTATCTGAAACGTAGTCAAAATCACAATAAAACAGCATCATATCGAAACAGATATATTTTCATATGCACAGTTAGAGAATAATAAAAAAACACAAAGTGCATTCATTTGGCATCCATTTCGACTGTGCCATTCCGAATGCCATGAGAGAGTTTTTTTTGTTGCTGTTGAATTTTTTTTTATTATTGTTGCATAATCAGCGGAACGAAATCAAAGGTGCATTTTTTTCCAACTTAATTAAAGGATTATAAAAACCACACAAAAAACGAGCATTTTTCGGGGCAACCTGCCGATTGCACTCGAGCGGTTGGCTTGTGTTTGTTGCGTGGGTTAAATATATGGGCACTAGAAAGCCGAAAAATGTTATTATAATGAATTTATTGTTAATAAATTGTACCAGTGGCTCTCACCTCTTTGAGAGCACGAACAGAAACCCTATCGTCGTGCTTCTTGTCATATTTGCCGTAAAAACTATAACAATAATCGTTTGAAAAAACAATCATAAAAAATATACCGTTTTCTCATTTTTTTCCCCCTCTTGTTGGTCTACTCTTGACCGTTGTTTTTTTCACATTCGGTTTTCTGTTGAAGTTTTTTTTCCGAATCGGTTAACCAGAAATCGTAGAGACCTAAAAATAACAACGACGGTTCGAGTTAATTTCATTGTACAGTAAATTTCTCAAAGAGACTCGTATTTTTTTTCCATGTATTTAAATCGATTGATGTGTGAATGACGATGCTAATGAATCATTATTCTGTCCATTTGATATTGATCGCTTCTACATTAAACACTTATTTAGTAAGCGGCACATCGCTTTCATCTCTTGCCTGTCAATTTCAACCGATCTCTTTACCTCGTTCCGAGAGCTCAACATTAACTGATTGCAACGTACTTTCGTGTGGATTTTATGGTGTTGGACACGGAAGACACGGGCTCATTCACGCGCGCACGCATGCTCATCGATAGCACATGCTGATCGAGAAAGCACATTCTTTTTTCGGTATTTAAGGAATAATTAGTGGAGGGAAAAAAACCATCGTACGGCAAGCAGTTTGATAAAAAAAAAAGAAAAGAAGCTCATCGACAGTCAGTCTTCAGGAATGGGCACGCCAGTTACTCATTTAAGGAGCAAATTAATCAATGCAGAAACGTTTTAATTCTCCAGTTCCGTTACACGTCCGAAATACTGCAAATGATGAACTGCCGCCACATATTTAGCTCGAACCAAATTTATCGCCCAATTTTTTTTTTCTCGTATAAGCCAAGGATTTCAGTTACAGTCAAGCAGAAACTATAGTAAGCCAACAGAAAGAATACTGAATTATGCAACAAAAGCTAGAAAGTTGAGAACCAAACGAAATAAATTCATTTTAGTTGAAAATCGTTTCTTCGTTTTCAAGTGAATTTAGCATTTGAATGAAGAAATCGTACTCACAAGAATGAGAACAAGAATGTCATCATTAATCCTCTTTGTTAAGAGGAAATCATTATACTTTCATTCTGACCATATCCGATTTCCATCGAGTGCAGAGAATAGTCAAGTCTTGTGCAACTGAGCCATTGTTCTTTCTCTGTTCGTTGCTTCATTATTTGCTGGCAAGTTAAGTGGAAAAATGCAGTTATTTTTCTTCTGCAAAAAGCAATCAAGAAACTTGATTATATAATCTCTTCTCTCTCTCTCTTTTTTTGCTCAATTGGACAATTTCAATGGAGATTTCCTTTTATTTTGAATATTTTGTGGTTTTTTTTCGCATTATTTGCGAACTCAAATTTCATATAAATACCTTAACGGGCAATGAAACTCAAGCGAAAAGAAATTTAAGAACTTTGTTTTGCCATTCAGGGTTTTTTTTCTATTGTAGTCCATTTTTCCGATTCACATCGATCATGAGCCGATTGAAAGTCGATCGATGTTAAGAATTACAACAGAAAAAATGATTTGAAATCGAAGCAAAAATCATCGAAGCAAGAATCGATCGATTCATTATTACTATTCTCTCCGGGGATGGCCATTGTTCACGACGGATATTTGATTCGGACCAAATGAATAATGCGAATTGCACAATGCAATTCAACAATCCGATTTTGATGATATATGGAATCTAAACAAAACATTATTCTTTCAGCTCGTTGACACTTTTTCGCATTGCGTCACAACTTTTTTTTTCTCCGTCGCATTTGTTTTTCTAGGTTGAGGACAATGAACAAACTTCTCAAACTGACCGCAACGAAAGATTACAACACATAAATAATAGCCAAACTGAATGGACGACACAGGAGAAGACACGAAGAGAATTGCTGAAAGTGCGAAAAAAGTGTCATTTCGAAAAAAGGTCCACTCATTGGTAGGTAAACGAAGGGAGAGAAGAAAAAAAAATAACAAAAATTCTGATTGCTACTGAAAAACTACCATCGATGATTTGGTCTTTTCAAGTGAATGTTTGCGATTTGAATCGCTTGCAATTCACTTCGGTAGGTAGAAACCTACAACATTGCCGTGCCAAAAAGCCTTTGAAGAAGAAAAAAAAATAGCAAGAAGCATGTTAGAAAAATAGCTCACATAGAATAGCACCGAATTGGTCAACGGATGATGTGTGTCAACCTTTGCAATTTTTTCCACCTAAAAGTTTTGTGATTTTTTCATTACCCGTGGTCAGCCGACTCGAGTCCATCCCAAGATAATAATAAATGAGCGTTTCAATAGAAAAGATTTTAATAAAAGATCAGCAAAAAAAAATAAAACTCAATAAATTTTATGTCGTTTTTCTTCTTTTTCTCTACTTCGTTCCGAGCTCTTTTGTTCCGAGAGTTTATGTCAGTCCAAATAAATGCATGTGGAATCAAACGAAACAGAACGGTACGAGTAAAAAGAGAGACATACATTAAGCGCACATAAATTTTGCGACTATTTAATTGTTACGAAGTTTATGGATTTCGTGTGTCAAGGTATTTAAACACACTGAAGTGAGGATGCCAAAAAGAGATAAATGAACGTAGAAGAAGAATCGCTTTGAAAATCCGTTACAAATCTAAAATAATATTTTTTATTATTGGTGTCTTTTGTTGGCTGTCACAGAAGAGAATACGCACAAAAGGATCTGCGTTGGGATTTGTCGCTTTTGTTTGATGACACACGGCTCAATATCGGTCTATTCCTCCTTCGTGTCTAATGATTTTATCTGCGATTTTAGCTGCCGTTGCATTTCACACTTCGCCCGATTCAAACGGTGCATGGACGAGCAGCGTAACGAAATATTTCAATCAATTTGCTGCTCCGAAAACTGACCCCTCGATCAAATTTTCTGCATCATTGAACTTAATTTTCCATAGAAATCGCTCGCTACAGCGCTGGCTGCAACCTAAGCCTGATGCTGTGATCTGTCACAGGTCACTTTTCCTTTTTCTTCGTGTCGCATGAATTGAAATGTCGCACATGTGCGATTGAATCTCGTCTCTCTTTTCTTCTCGTAAATTCGATCTTGGAAAAAAATGGTAAATCGGAAGAAACGCACGTTCTATTCATTGAATAATACTCAAAATGCCTAGAACACCCACCAAACACACACGTTTCGAACTGGTAAACAACAACAAAAACGCATGGCACCATTTCGGATTGTTTCGCGCGATATGAATGCCGTTTGCCAACGAAATTCTTATAAATCACTCTGTATTAAAAGGCGAGAGATGAAACGGTAGTTTGAGTGAATGGCAACAGCTTCTCAGCGAACATCTGTTGATCGTCAATCCATCGTTGAGTCTCTCTCTCTCTCTCTCTCCATCTGTCCCTCTTCCTTTACTTCGTTCTCGTTGCGCCGAAGCACACTGAAATATGCACGTGCTATTTGGATAGAATGCACATGATATTGACAATGTTAAACGTTAAAGTGTTGAAAAAGGCACAGTCAGCGACCAAATGGTTGTCATTCTTGAGAGCCGATATCGATGACCAATCGAAACATACTCTTCGTCTCTTCGCTAAGTATTTCAAGTGTTGAATGAAATGAGCCGTTCATTTTCGTCATTTGAAGACACTATTTTTGGATTTTGAGCCAACTTCCGCTGCATAATCTGACGCCAATGAAGAAAGCCACTTACAGAAAAAAAATTTAATTAAGTCTATTGGCTGAGAGAAGAAAAAATAAATCGACCAAGTCCAAACGGCGACAGAAATCCAAACGAAATAATTTCGACGGAAATACAAGATTTCATATGCGAGACAACAAATTCATTTTTCAAACAACTCAGCAAGATTTTCTTTGTCAGAGACACAAACATTCCGACATCTTAATTTTCGCGCTAAAATAATCCAATAAAATATCACATTTAATTGTTGTCGCCTCATTTAATGTTTTGCTGCTGTTGATCAAACGATTCAAAATAAAATCATTAAATCTCAATGTCGAACAATTTCTTAATTAACACAGAACAAATTCCGACGAAAACATATCCAAATGAAAAATGAAACAACAGACACTTGGCAGCGTACGCCCGCGCCCGCTCCTGGAGCAATCGAACTATTGGACATGGAATAAAAATCGATTAACGTGGCAAAATTTATGGAAACGCTGATATCGAAATGGGTCAAATGTGCAATGGTCATTAGGCACACAGCATGATTGAAAAAATTTCACTCAATATTTAATCGTGTTTATGAGCCTAAACGTTTACACGTTTATTGTGTTCACAGTATGGTTCCGCACTGACCAACGGATCGCTCTAACGAAACATACCCACCGAATCGAACAGAAAAATAATAGCCATTAACGATTTGTCAATAACTTATTCATTTTATTGAACTGTTTTTCGACCGCCAACATTCACAACGGATCACTTTGACGACGTCAAACAATCACTTTGACCGTTTGGAATATAAGAAAAATGGTTTGTGATATCGATAGGATAGACTATTTCTATCATAACATTTTGACTGTTATCTACCATTCCATCGATATTTTTTCAATTTTTTTCCCAATTTTACATTTTTATTCCAACTTCATAAAGAAAATTAATGTGTTTGGCATTGATTCAAGCTGTGTGTAGCAAAAATGGATGTGGTTTTTTGGAATTTACTCGAAATTCGGATCAATCACTCAACTCAATCAATTATATTTGAATCACGTATTGCACACTACCTGTACTGTGTACCAAATGGCTAAAATTGAGTTCCGTTTCGCGTATCTGCACGGTTCAGTTCAAAGGGAAGCCAAAATAAAGTAACGAAAGTGTATGTGCGGTGGTGCAAGTAATCAGATCGTGGTGATTTCATAAATTCATCAATTTTCGTAATTGTGCATGATCGTTGTGTTCGATTATTTTCGGTGGGGCCAATAAGCAGTGCTGATAAAAAACATCGATTATTCCATGAGCATAAATAAGGTGCTCTTGATTTTTGTTTTCGTTTTCGTTTTAATTTTCATTTTCAATGGTTGCGTTACAGAAATGTTCATTGAGAAATTTCGCTGCACTTGATCCAAATAATACCAAAATCGAGCCGAACAATTGAAAAACCACCAGCGCACTGCAGTGAACTCCATATAAATCTGTTAGCAGCCCAAAAACAATTCAACGTTGAACGACAGACTAATCCGACTGTTGTTCTCGAGTCGTTTAATTGGAAGTCGATACAATGATCATAATACGGATTGCGTGGTGCATTGGACGCATAGTCTTTTGCGTATTGATTTGGTTTGCTGATAGGTGTGTGGTTTGGATGGAGATCGAAATTCTGTTTTGGCAGGCAGAAGCCAAAGCCATGCAGAGTCAGGTTGCGTGCGTGTCGTAATGGTTTCAGCCTCTGTTGTGGCAATAAGCAGTTTGTTACAATCACTAATAATTTAGTCTTTCCAAGTGATTGGCATGTATCGCTCAGTTCGATCTATTTTAAATAAATTCATCGGCAGATAAACGGGCCACAGGTTTTGACGAGGCCGGCGAACGAGCTCGTACAAATTCGTAACAACAAGAGCAAAATAACAAGTGAACGAACACAGAGAGGGAAGAAACAGAATGCATAATGGATGTGTCAGTCAGCGGCAAAAGTGAGGAAAAAATTGAGACATTTTCTGTTTGTTTTAACAATATTTTTTTTTTCTTTCACTCTCTCGTAGATCGGATGAGCGATGTACAACGAGTATGGGCTGGGTGAAGAGGTAAACACAACTTCGTACATGGAATCAAATTGACGTGTTTGTTTGGTTCTGGCTCGATGTTTTCCTCTTTTGTTTTTCTCGTATAAAACCATGATGTTGACTTAATTTTGTGGTGGTTTGTTATTGATTGACCACAGACGGAGAGCCAATCAGTTGATCTGGTTAGTCAAAAGGTACACAATCCAGAGGCAAGCAGATTTTAACGTGGAAGAAAGCGAATGACATCGATTTAGTGCCATTTATTATGCTGTAAATTTCGATTCATTTCTCCCTCTCTCTGTATTTCACAAAAGAGATGCTCTTCGTCCTGTCAATTGAAAATGCAAGACCGTTTAAGCAGTAGAGAGTAGATCAAAAGCGAAGCAAGTCAATTAAAGTTACTTTGCAACGACAACAACGACGACACACGGACACAGGCATCCGATCGATCGTAGCGCATACCAAATCAACTGACGTAGTACGATGTACCGTACGGAGTTTTTAAGGCATCAAACAATTTGATGCATCGGATCGACATAAATTTAAATTTAAATAAAATTAATTCATAGCGAATAAATGGATTGATGCTAATGCATTCGGAAAAATTGTGACAATTTCAAGAATCGAGGCAGTATTTGGTGAATATAATTTTGTGCGGTGCCTTCTTGACGAATTTTCGAAACAATAAAAACGGTCGAGTTCATGTGCCACAACGGGAGAGCGAGAGCCGATCACAACGATAAAAAAGATTTTTATCGATCGAGTATAGACACACTTTTGTGCTGTTGAGTACTGAAGGTTTTTGACTCTTCACTTTGGCACACGTTGCGTGGTACAGACGAAAGAGCCAGCCAGCAAACACACTAACAAAAAATTGCTACGTTTTAACTACACATTTCAATTAATCGGGCAATCATAATCGGTTCTAAACATACATAAATTTGCAGTAACAACCTCATCACAGCCAATTGAATAGCGTTAGTAGCCGAATACGTGCACTTGCGATCGCGCGCAGCCAGCAACTTGTTTTTTGTGGTTGTTGTTGTTGTGTTTGAACAATAAATTCACATAATATTGTTTTTATAATAATAATTTTTTTTTTGATAAACTACGCCAAGCATAACTTAGAGATTTTTGTGCGTCTGTATATTTATAAAAGAGCCCATAATGATCGATAATTGCAGGTTCAGTGGGATGGTTGTTGTTATGCTTTTCATATTTTTGATGCGGTTCTTACTCTGTTGCTTGATCGATCGATCGCGTACGTAGCATCGCTTGAAACGTGTGTGCATGCTCTGCACGATCCACTGTGTGGATAGATCATATCGTCGCGATATCACATAGTTATATGATTTTAACCAGGAAAAAATATTGCATTTACGTGGTCAACTGTTATTTTTTTGCGCATTCTCTCATTCAACCACGCCACCGATATCATGTAGACACTAATCATACATTGGTGCAGTGGCTACAGCATTTATCTTTCAATATTATACCGATCGCCGCAGTTTTTATTTTCGGTTCAACTTCTTCTTTGATTACACGAAACAAAAAAAAAGACTCAGCTCAATGAAAAACAGTGCAGATAAGCGAAAAAAGTGAAAGAGTCTTACCCATCACGTATGAAATATTAAACGCTAAACCATTTATTTAGATCAAATAAATTTATCTCGTCGTACTTTGCCTGCTCTATATTATCCGGTGAATCTGACCATCCTGTTTCTGGTCGGGGCCGCAAATGAAGACATGCACGCATAGAAAACCGCACGAAATTTCACATTACAAGTAAATGAAGTATTCTTTCGTCGAGATAGGGAAACCACCAATTGGAATCTGATGAAATGTATTTACGAAATCCTGTGTCCGAACACAAAATGCGACCTCCTTAAGTAAACAAGCGATTTCTTTTTAATGAAACCATTTTACGAACATTTTGAGTTTCATTTTATTAATCGCATTTTTCTTTCACTTCCTTTCATTTCCAATAAAATTCGTGGCTTCGATCGAAAGAAAAAAAAATCGAATGAATTCGGTGTGGTTATGAGTTAATCACGACCATCCGTGGATTAAAGTGAGCTCGCAAACGATTTCATCAATAAAAACTGGTGAGCAGTGACGATGCGGAAACCATAAATAATCCCATTTTCCGATGGCATGTTTGCGTGGATTTGAATACAAGCAACGAAATTACAATGATTCTTTGACACATCATATCGAACTGCTTTTTCTCAACTCAAAAGATTTGATATTTGACGACTGCCAAAAGTGTCGCTAGAAAAGATCGATCATTGAGATCACTGAACGCGTCGAAGATCGATTGAAACGAACAGTTTGTGATTGGGTGATGAATCTTTTTTTTTGGGAAAGTTAAATCGAATATATTTGTTCAAAGGGAAAGACAAACACTCGACGAATTTATTGACTTATCGATGCTTGTGGCGCATGTGCATGAATAAATACGTGAGTCTGTCGCAGGCGAAAGTTTATTGACATCTTCTAAAGGAATCATACCGATTTAATATTATAATTTGCTTCATCCAAAATATGAAGAAAAAAATTATCTTTCTCTGTTAATATCATAATTTTATTTGTTGTTGATTTAAATATTGATCGATTTCTCTGACTATAAAACGATGATAAAAAAAAAATCCGTCCATTCGACGAAATTGAATCACTGACGAGTCGAATCATCGAAAATGATAAGAATACACGGCGAATGAGTCAAAGGGATGCCTATTTATTTAGGAATGTGTAAATTTTTGTAGGCGTCAAATTAGATTACGGCCATGAAAATGTTTATCAAACTGTTGTTGTTAGCGATGGCGATGTGCGCGAAAGTAAACAATGTAAGCATTTCGATTTCCATTCATATGTAAATGGATTGTCCGTTGAATTGAAGGCGAACGCGCACGCGAGTGTGCTCATTGTTGACTTTTATGTATTTTATTTTCGTCGATAAAAACCACTTTATTGCCACACGATTTCTGACAAATTCTTATATTTCCATGCATAATAAACATACACACACTCACTCGCTCCACGAAAACATTGAGCAAACAACAAACATTATTCGATGGAATTGAAATGATTCACAATTTTTGATTGATTTCAATAAACTAAACTGTAACTGAAACATTGTCTGCTGTGTACGTGCGCTGCGACCACCCAATCGCATTCAAATTGATTGCGAAAATTTATTCACATTTCTCGAGTTTACATTTCATGTTCAATGGACTTTTTTCGGGCCATGAGCCAGAGGAAAAAAAGGCGCATTCTAATTGAATCATTTTAAAAGTTGAAATTCACTTTTCATTCAAATTGACAAATATGCATAAATAATGTCCCGAGGGCAATGCGTTCGATTCCATGCATGTGGAACAAAAGTAAGAGTTCAATTTTTGACGAAATCAATCAGGATAATCACATCATACATTTCGTCCAGATGAAGAAGACTTTTTCTTTTGCCATACTTTGATATGCACTAACTAGATGCCATTCGTTTTGAGCATACGTCGAATCATTCTGAGCGACTCTTCGTATCGAGCAATCGAAATGGAAAGCAAACGAAATGGAAACAAAACCATCGAAAACCAAAAATTAACGAAGCTCACCACAAATGCGCATTTAAAACGCACTCGCGCTGTGCGGTTGTTCGGATACATCAAGTAGCCAACACAATTGATTGATATGTTTTGAGCAATTTCCTGAGCTGTCCAATCGCTGAACACTTTTTAATGATGGCCTCCTTTTATTTTAAATATGTTTGCTGATTCATTTCAAATCCTACTTGCAAGATGCATTTTATTCGTTGCGCATTAGCCAAAGTGACCTCATTTAATTGCACAATGCGAATATGTGCATTTCGGCGGACAATTTATTCAAACGAATGATCACATTATGCAATTTATTGCATTCACAAATATTTTAATTTGATTCAAATTTGATGCTAAAACATTTCCGAATCGAACAATGAAGATGCGCCGCGCACGAATAGCAAGCAAGCGATTGCAAGGCGGGCAAGGGAATGAAGGCAATGGAAGCAATCCAATGCAATGCAAAGCAAGGCGAGCAGACATTTATATTCGGTCGATCATTTACATTGTGGTTGCCCGGGTAGTTGCAATGGGCTGGAAATATAATTGATATGATTGATTTTCGACTAACTGCATTGTAAATGCATCATCAAACGTCGCAACAAAATAACAAAATTATGATAATAACAATAAAAGATGATAATTTCGTTGCGTAAAAGTCTTAAATTGAAAATAAAGCCAGCCGCCATCAATTTGGGATAATCTTTGCGTGTGTGCTGCTGTCATCTTTGAGATTATTCAATTTCGGTCGATTTCAAACGATTTAGAATGCGAAAAGTGTTTGCCAAATTCCGTGTTTGGCCCTTGCACGCAACTTGCAACATATTAACGGCAGCTAAATGGAGTGATCTCGGAAGTAAATATTTCGTTGAGCTGTCGAATTAATTGAGGTACATAAATTGCAACTAAATGCGAGTAAATGAGAAAAAAATGTGGAGATTTTTTGAGTGGATAAATTCAGTTTACTTCAATGGCTAGGTGAGGTAGCTGCTGCAGTTGCCTTTGATCTCTCTCTTTCTCTCTCTCTCTCTCTCTCTCTCTCTCTCTCTCTCTCTCTCTGTGTGTGTGTGTGTGTGTCGTGGATTTCTCCTTTAGAAATTGCTTTCAAAAACGCATATAATTGAAGTCGCGACCATGGTCCCTTGTGTTAGCACCAGACGAAAAAGGCTGCGCTACAGTACTCAACGGATACCGTAATAAATAAAAAAAAATACAGAATGAGTACGTAAAAAATTGAAAAACTCAATTGCTCAAGTGTTATCGCGTCAAAAATTAAAGCACGTACGTCATGTTTCATGTAGTTGGTAAATGCGTTTTTTTCTCTCTCTCATAACTCCTTGTGCCGGCATGCGCACTTGAACGCGCTCATTGCTCATTGACTTTGTAATCGAAAAATCAGTAAAAAAAAAAAAAATGAATCTTGGTTTCACCGTTGCCGTTCGCTTGTGCCGCTTCTGCACACCGTTGACCGCTTAAGATTAAGTGCTTTTGAAGAGGCTAACGAAACCCTTTTGATAATAATTTCATTTCACTTAGTCTTTTATATCCATCGCGTTGACTTTACTGGTCTTTCGACACCGTGCGCGCGCTACCTTGCTGCTTCTACCATTTATATTACCGTTTACGGGAGTTTTCGTTCATTTAATCACTTTTCTGTTCACTGTTCTTGTTGTTGCTGTTGAAATTTAAAAGCCAACGATTATTTCATTTCGATTAAATTCTTTTCTTCGCTGCACTCGATTTTTCGCAGAAGCAATAGACATTTTGGCAAATGCAAAAATAAAGTGGCATTTAAGAGAGAAGTACCCATTTTCCGAACATATTTAATTTTGTCGTTTTTGTGATCAAAATTCTAAAACTGTTTCCTTTTCAAGCGTTTTTATTCATTTTGTATTGCATCTCAAGCGGTTTGATTGTTCGCATTGGCCATAAGTCGAGCGAAATATTGAAAATTATGCACATTTTCAACAGCACAAATGCCCAATTTTTTCTTCTGACTGTGAACCGACGACATTGTGATACATTGTATTATAAACGACAACCGCTTCGATACAGCGATTCCACTTTCGACGTTGCGGGGATCTTATTTTAGTTACGAAATAATTATTTCCGACAGTGAAATCGGTTAAATTAGATAAATTATGAAATAACCCAAAGAAAAATCGAAAGAGTTTTTTTTAATATCGTTGTGTCGCCTCTGTCAGAGGCCCTCTTGAATAAGGAACATTTATTTTTTTGGCAAAAGACATCTTAATTTCACCGGAGAGAGAGAGAGAGAGAGAGAACTTTTTTAACGGCAAAGAAATGAGATATCATCATTAGCACAGAGTGCATTCAGAAGCTTAAGAAATGCCGCCGCTGAGTTGACATAATCCTTTTGGTTCTGCCGTTCGCATTGTATTTGCCAAATGATAAATAACCACCCGAGAGTGACCATCGCCGTGCATTGTTGTGCATTGATGCTGTTGCTGCGCTGCCTTTGAATAAAGATCAGAGAAAGAAACAGAGAGAGAGAGAGAAAGAGAAAGAGAGAGAGAGAAAGGAAAAAGACATCGAGATGACTTTTGCATAAATGCTCTCAGATTCTGAATGCACCATATGGAATATGCTCTGAACGACGATACAAAAAAAAAACTGCAAGTAATTTTTCATTGCAATATTCCGCAGAGACACTTCTGTCTCTCTCTCTCTATCCCCTTCTCGTATATGCGAACAATGTGAAAAATTATGAAAGTATCTTGAGTGTGATAAACCTTCGATTTCGTCTCACTGTACACGGGACACTCCTTTGTTATTGTTATTGTTATCGAATCGAATTTATCTCCACCGTATTAAAATAAAATATCTCCGTTTTTTTTTCTGGTATCGCAACTGGTCGATGAAAATTGAACGCCTTTTTTTCGTATCGTATTTAGTTTAATTTTTGTCGTCATATTTCATTGTTAAATCATTTTTTTAGTCATTTTCACTTCGCCACTTCGCTCGAATAAGTAAGTGTTGAACAGAGCATTCGGATCGGCCGCGACCATAACGATTTATTATGATGGTTATTTCAGCTTATCGCATCGCATTTGTGTCTACTTATACTCAATTATCTGCATGTTTTATTCCAATTTGGAACGGAAATGATTCGTTACATCGATCGATTCGTGTTTCATTTATTATTTGATAATCGAAGTTTCGGCCTTTCCAAATTGAAACTCAATCAAGGGATAAGGGTCAGCGAGACTTATTTAATAATAAGATTCAATTTAAATCCCACGGCATAATTTGTTGAAATTTAATTCTCCTAATGAAAATTTCACATGAAAGATGACCACCACCACCGATCTAATTCAGATCTTTGATCTAATTCATTCATGAAATGAAACAAATAAACGGTCATAGGACGACCCTTAACGTCAGCAGCTAATTAAAAATCGTTTAACGTTTAACCACACAATTCATTCATAATTCCAACGCTCGCCGCTTCAAAACGAACGATTAACAACAATTTAAAACCACTTTCATTTATGAACCTAATTGAAACCACTTTTATTTCGAAAAGAAAAAGAAAAACACATTTCTATTGAAAGAGAAAATAATCTAAAGCTATTTCCATTGTTTTAACCACATTATCAAATCGACCTACCCCAAAGATATATTCACTTCAACCCTTTTCAATGGAAATTATATGCCACAAGCATTTTATCGACGAAACGGTTCGACTTTCAGTGCTTATTATAATGAAATGTTTATCGTTTGCCTTGAGATAATGAATGTCTTGCAATGAAAATCCTCCAATCGACCGGGTGAAGACAAGTGGTGCGTGCAGGCGTTATCATTTTTCAAATTGCTTTCGTCGCTTACTTATTTCGTTTTGGATTCTTATTTTCGATTTACTTAAGAGGGGATATATTTTTGTCTCTCCACCGAAATTAGGTTAACTAATCATGTTTGAATGAATATTTAATTAAGGAGCTAAAAGCATCAAATAAATCAATTCCACGTGGTAATGGCTTGAAACCATTTCTTCTATCGACACAAAGTTTTTTATGCTCAAATGCTCTATTCTCAGTGCTTCAAGGAGTAATTTGAATTATATATCAAACGAAATAATGCAAAGACAATTTCGTGCTCATTGACAATTCCGAAGATATTCAAATTTTACTATCTGAAATCTGAGCGAATGTCTCTTTAACTACAAGACATTTGAAATGTTCACTTCAGACGGCTACAACAACGTCTTTGACAAAATGTCGTTTAAATGTTCGTTATTGCTAAAACTAAGAGGCAGCTCTTGAGAATTAGTTCAAGCTGAAGTGTTTGAGTGATCGTGTTTGTGCAATTTTATGCTTGTTTTTATTTATTTTCGTTTGTAAAACGCATGTAATTGAGTGGAAAATTGGTTAACGAGTGCCTTCTCGAACATGCTTACAAGAGTGTCCAGAAGAAATGTAAAATATATCTCGGCAAATGAAAAAAAAAAAAAAGAATTTTTGTCTGAGCGAACAACTTCAAAGTGTTCATATCACAAGTACAACGAATTTGAGAATTGGCTCTAGCTCATGCAGCGCGCAACTGTTTCTGAAGGACATGGAGAACATCAAAGAAAGGCGACATAAACACGCACATGCGTACGCCCAGCAAAACGTCTCCGTTAAGTTTTGGATTTCCATTTTCAAACGGGAAAAAAACGGAGCCTACGTACACACACTGTCTAGTCAAGGATGATCTGATATTTACAACAAAACAAATCAATTTGTATGTTCGATTTGAGTCGCTTCTGGCGCATTGCATCAATCGCCGGAGACTTGCATCAATCTCAAAATTCAATTTCATCCCGAGCATTTTTCATGGCAGCGCTTTGAAATGCATACCGCTTTAGTGTTGCGCCAGATCATTTTAATGGTTAAACGTTTACGTTTATCTCTGAAATGAACTTGCAGTTTTGGTTTTTAACTCATTTTCAGAGATTTGGTTTTTTTTTTTTCGTTCCAAATTCGTGTTTTTCACTTTGTTTTTATTTGCCGACACTTTCGGTTTTCGTTTTATCCCGAAAGTCGAAAATAGAATTCGACCAACGTCGGCTTTGTTTTAATTGCTGGTAAATTGTTTTAAATGCTGATAATTAAATGGGGCGTTATTGAAATACGTCGACCCAATCTCAGCACTGAATCTAATCAAAAATACCATTTTCAAAAGGATTTCAACGCAAAAACAATTCGAATTTAAATGATTTTTTGACGGATAATGAAGCTATTCGTCAATTTGAAGCCTTTTTTTCAATTTTGAGATTGGAAACTCGTTAAAAAAAGAGAAAATGAATTTTTAAAATATATTGACTCTTTTGGAAATTCCATTTTTTTTTTATTCATTTTGTTCCTTCATTTCATCTTCTTTTTTTCGAATGGAACATTGAACATATATCCAATCGTTCTTCATCCAGCTACATAAAAAAAATATCACTGAAAAGAAGAAAATGAAGACTTCTTTCCATATTCATACATTTCTTTCGACCAAAAAACGAAATAATTGGTGGTCGCTCCAATTTCAGCTGATAAAGCATATGTTTCGTTGAACTGTCTGTTTCGTAACTAATTATAAGAAGCCAAAAAATCAAAAAAAGGGCATCAAATGAAAAGAGACAAAAAATGAGTTCACTGTCTCCGAAGCATAAAAAAAAGAAATAAGAAAACGTCGCCAAAGTGGAAAAAAAAATCTCTTCTACGGTCGTTTTGGTTGCCATAGGTTCAAACCTGTTCGTATAATCGTCAAAAAAAAAATCATCTTGTTTCATATTTCTTGTGATGAAAAAGGAGTAGCGCGTAAGCCTAGTAAAAGCAGTGTGTAACAAGAGTAAGATGTCACCACAGTTCAGATGTTCACATGTAAATTTTGAATTGAGATAAAAAAAAAATCCAATAAGAATCACCCAAAAATTTAATCTAAGACCACCCGTTAAGATTTATGGTGACCGATTTTGATGTAATGTCTGTGGATGCACTGAATTATGAACCACACAATAAATTCTAAGGCGACGATTTATTAGTTGCTACGAAATTCGGTCATTAACTACGATTTATGCTAATTTAACGATCATTCTCAAATGCCTTATTTATTTTCGGAGTTTTTTTCGTCTTCAAATTGGAGACTCCAATTCAACTCTTATTTTCATTTGTCGCGCAACTGATCCCATTCCCCGATATCAATTAGTTAAATTTAGTAAACGAATTCCTCTTTTACCTTCAGAACAGAAAAAAGCATCTCGATGTGTCTCATCTTTTTAATTAATATTCCAAAGGCATAAGCCACATGGAAACCGATCGAATACCAAAACCGAAAGCAATCGCGTGGTAAGCAATCGTCAATCAAAACGAAACGAAACATTGTACAACTAGCGCTGGAGTAATTTCCAATTTGCAATGAGCCGCGCACCAATGTGATCATATCATAAAACTCGTACGGAGCATTATTCGAACTGCAAATTTTCGCGTACGCGACTTACTTCGGTGAAACAAGTTTGTATGAGCACGTGAACCGGGCATTTTTTTTATGCAAGAGGAACATTGTGATTTGATCTTCACATGGCCAATTACTGTCGACGAATAAACGATTTGACTTCGCTGAGAAACATTTTAATGAGGTTCTTACCGAAACCAACTGAACTTGAATTGATTAAAATCATTGAGTGGAGGTAATTCCAATTTTCTCAGTCATTGAACATTTAACAAATTGGTTGGTCAAGTGACAATTTACTGGCGAATGCTAATGCGATGAAGTGGTTTTCGACCATATGTTAAGCGGAAGGAAATGCGCATGAAAAAAAATCACAGCATTTTTAGATCTAGTAAAAAATCGTGCGAAAAAGAGATTTTTTTTGCCTGGAATTTCAAGAACATCAAAATTAGGTGCACAACATATAAGACAATTGGAAAGAGGTAGAATCAATGTTTAGGTTCATTACCTCAAAATGTTAGGGCATGAATTTTTTTAAAAAGAAAATATGTTCTGAGCAATAATTTTTAGTAGATTTATGTTACAAAATATCATAAATATTTTGTTCCACGAACGGTTCACTTTTGAAACGAACGAAATTTTATGATATTTTTTACGATTTTGTGATAAATTTTCACAATGTTTTCTTTTCCATTTCAAAGAATCAATAATATTCGCTGAGAATCAAACGTTAGCGACACAATAAGCCGATATTGTTTTCATGATCAGGCATTGTTTTGATGAAAATCCGCATTTCTAGTAAAAAGAGCACCTCCGAAAAATGGGCATGATGCCGTACAATATTGGTTGAACATGCGCCTTGGATCGCCAACAGCGATGCATTAGTGCGAAACAATATGATTCGCAAGCATGCTGATAAGCATAAAATCGATTGGTCTCATTTGATCCCAATACGTTTTCTTTTAAATTGTGTGGCCCAAAAACTGAAAGTGACCCATAGACATTGTCACCTTTTGTTTCGTCTTTTAATGTTCGGCCGAATCGTAGCAAGAACTGACCAACCACACAGTCCAAATCAAGCCGAATCGCTCTCATTTATCGTTGTGATCTATTGTAATCGGTTCGTTTCCCTGACTCATTCGTCGGCAATTCGTTTGCTATTTAGCCGATCTCTTTCCGATAAACCGAAGCAATTGTTTTACGTTCTGCTTCGATGCATCCACACATAATTGAAAAGGTGTAGAACCATTGTGTGCGAAAACCCATGAACAATGCAAAGTGCTAAAAACTAATAATAGCTGTGAAAAATGCTAAACAATATTGTCCTTCGGACCGTATCGAAGTGGCCGTATGCCATCGCTACGCACGATTAGCGAATGATACACGTGTTTTCGTTTGTTGTCGTATCATCAAAAGTAATCATCACACATCTGTCCGACTCTTGATTACCAACTTCAATTTTGATCGATTTCATTTTCACTTTTGGCTTTTTATCGGCCATCTTTTTCCTACCACTTCAATCGCATTGATCGAAAAATGATGCCAAATAGTCTAGTCATACATTTGCATTTTGCAGCACACTCTCCATTTAAAATCCAACTCAAAATCACTTTAACCGTTTTATGTGTAGGCATTCTCTCTATTGAGCTGGTGCAGTCATTGAGTCTGCCAAAGTAAAAATCGAATAAAAAAAAATTCTGTAGTTCCGAATTCAATTGGCAACAATGTTTTCAATTGAATATTGACACAATAGCACATCAATTAGTTGTGCTTAGCAGTGCACATACAATGGAAATAAAAGTCCTATGCAGGATCTTCTTCCTCTTGTTCTGAACGTCAAAGAAAAAGTAAAATTTGTCACTTCCTTCAAATCCATATACAGTTACGATGCGCACATGAACAGTGAATGGCATTGTAAAGCAAGAAAATAGGAGATCGACTCGACCGATGAATGAGTGAATAGACAAAGCATAGACAAATCGAAACTATTCTTCCGGTGTTGATTGTTCCGTAAACAGTCAAAGCTAAACAGAGCCAGAGAAAAAGAATACAAAAAAAGATATGAAAGTGTTTTGAATTTGCTTCAAGACGAAAAAAAATGCCAATATTTTACCTTATTTCACACATAATGCGATTTTCTACTTGAGCTTCGAGTGATTGCCTTCCATTCGCACCATTTCTATGCTAAAACAGTTCACAATTCAATACTTTTATGCCGAATCAAAAGGGAAATATCATTTTGCTTTTGATGATGGTTCATTGTCAGTTGGTTCCTCTAGTCGGAAGACAGGTTTGTCTCGCCGCAACACAAAAGAGCAGCCCAAAGCGAGACAGCAATACGAACCAATGTAAAAAGACTAGATAAAATTCAACTTGAACGACTAGACAAATTTTTCAAATTAAACCAATGAAAATCATTCACCAAACAATGGATTTCATTGTCTAGGCCAAAATTTATTAGTCAAAATTGTTTGCAGGCACATTAATCGCAGTTTTTGCATTCAAATCACCGCTCTCCCTATTCGCAATTTTTTTTTCTGCCGTTTTGTTCTGAAAACTTGTTTTAAATTTGCAATTCAAATCGTTCTCGGCACATGAAATCATATCACATTCAATCGAAGAATGTGTTTTAAATTGTATGTTCAAACGAACCCTTCTATTTTTTTTCTACCCTTGATCCATTAAGTTGTGTCTCTGACAACGTGGCATTTTTTCATGTCTCAGGTTTTCGCTTTTATTTTGTCGGCAACAAAAGATTTGAAACGGAAAAAAAATTACACCTCATACGATGACACGAAAAAAAAACGAATCTCATCTTTCTCTATCCGAACAATAACGAGGGTTGCAAATCATACTTTTTTCTGAGCTGCACGCGAAGATTTATATACCAATACAGGATTTATTACGATTTTGCCATGAACAAAGGTGTTGATGGAATTTTTAGATTGGAAAAGGGTTGCTATTTCGAATTAGAATTATTTGAGCCTAACTTTTACCATACTATCACTTTGAATTGGAACGAGACTCGTTTGTTGTTGTTGCAGTCTTTTGTGACTTATTCGAAATTGGTTGCAGTGTGGAGACGGTTTAGTCTTCTGAAGTGGAATATGCTGAAATGCGTTGAGGCTTGTTTAATATGATTGAAATATGCATTTTTATGGAGGAATTGTAGAATCATAATTATTTTGATTTGAATAACATACACACCATTTTCATTGTAGAATATAGAATTATGATTTATTCGATTAATCCCAATTAGAAAATACAGTATTTAATTATTCATTTATTGAAAATTTGCTGTTTTTTTACCATACGTTGTTAGCTAGGGGCTAATGAGTATTCGAAAACGTTCTACGTTTCGGAAAAAAAATGACTTTATTCGTATTTTAAAGCAAGCATTCGCAACGCTCCCATATAAAATGTATGGAAGCATTCGCAGTGGCATTCGTAAACATTCGAATGCGAGTATCACGCGAATGCTTACATACATTTTATATGGGAGCGTTGCGAATGCATGACTCTACACGAATGCCAGTGTCAGCTGTCAATTCAACGCTGAAACATGTCAAACAAAGATCGTTCTACGGGAAAACTGCGAAAAATAGTAGGCCAAGTATTACCACCCAAGAAAAACATTATTTGATGCCTCAAAAACTTAATAATTCAAAAAAAATTCACACATAAACAAAACAAACATTATTATTAATTACCATTTTTAACAGAAAAAAATAGCAGAATTGTAGCATAGATGGCGCTATACGCCGCCTCACCTGCGACAATGTAACTATCATATAAGAGCAAATAATAAAGACAGTCGTTAACTAGCATTCAACGGGTACACACTCATTCATACTACATGGCGACAAGGTCGAAAGAACATAAGCGCGTGCGTAAGAAAAAATAAAAATCGCGAAAAAATCCAAGTAATCGGATGAAATTAATTAAAATAATATACATCTAATGAAGCTGAGGTCACAGACTAGAAAGGAAAAAGTCGGCGATTTGCAAAAAACAGCCAAGAAAAGTAAAAATTTGTTGATTGAAGAAAGGAGAGAAAAAATTGGAACACGCACTGCGGAGAAAGGTTTGAAAGCAGTTTTGAAGAGAATAAAACCAAGCGACGTTGTTGTAAATCGCGTAGAAATCGAAGACTACAGAAAGGAAAAAAGAGAAAAAGAAAAAAGCAGAAAGGAAAGAAGAGAAAAAGAAAAAAGCCGAAAAATGACTGACCACATGTACATTAAACCCGTTGATCCATTGAAATTGGATGGAAATTTGAACGAGAATTGGAAGAAATTCAAACGCAACTACGACATTTTTGTGATTGCCATCGGAATGGGAGAGAAAACCGATCCAGTAAAAATCAACACATTTTTGAATGCAGTGGGTCCCGAAGCCGTCGAAATTTACGATACATTTGATATGACTGCCGTACAGAGAGCAACTTACAACGATGTAACGAAAGCATTTGCTGATTTTTGTGCCGCACGAAAAAACACCGTTTACGATAGGTACATGTTCTACAATCGAGACCAGAAAGAAGGAGAATCGTTTGATGCCTTTTTGATGGACATCAAATTGCTGGTGAAATCTTGCGAATTTAATCAAGCAACAAACGAAATGTTACGGGACAGAATCGTCATGGGCATTACCGATAAAAAATTACAAACGAAATTATTGGAATCAAATGACCTAACATACGATGCAGCCGTTGAAAAATGTCGTGGAGCAGAGGCAACAAAAGAGCACACCGAAAAAATGAGTAAAATTAAATCTCAAGAAGTCAACGAGTTGAAGGGAGACGGTGCACAGTCAACACAAACGTACAAACAACACAGTAAGAATACGAGACAAAGCAACAACAACAAGCACAGACAGAACGATAAGAGAGCAACCACGTGGCAAGGCAACACACAGTACCGTTCGAACGCGAGCCGAAACAGTGGCAACAGCAACAGCAGAGGTAGTAACAACAACAGTGAAAACAGCCGAAACAACACCAATCAATCCAAATGCAAACGATGCGGATACAATCACAATTTCAACGACAAATGTCCAGCTCAGGGAAAGACTTGCAATGTATGTTCTAAGCCCAATCATTTTGGAAGCGTTTGCAAATCGCGCAGCATAAATTCAATTGAATATGGCTTTGCAAACGATAACAACGATTTTTACATTGGGGCACTTGAACGAAATGTAACAAACACAGCCGGAGATGTGATTGCAACAAGGTGGTTGGAAAGAATTCGCATCAATGATCAACTCGTGGCATTTAAAATTGACACTGGTGCTGAAATGAATGTATTGCCGTTACACATTTTCAGACGATTGATGTTTGGTTCGAACGAGGGTTTGCGATTCACAAACATGACATTGAGAGCATTTGGTGGACAAACGATAAACCCAGAAGGTATGTGTTCATTGATTTGTTCCTTTAAAAATATGAATTTGAGAGTTGTTTTCGCCGTCGTTGATCTTGATGTGACCCCTATACTTGGTTTGGCGACATGCACAGCATTTGGCATCGTCAGCCCACCGCGCACACGCAACAACACAAACAGAATAAATCGATACAATTTTTGACTAGAGGCACTTTGCGCGAACATTGATAAATCGTACGTTTTCAAGCATTATTCAGAATTATTTGAGGGTCTGGGCACATTTGATGGTGAATATAGAATTTTGTTGAAAAAAGACGCTCAACCAGTAGCGCATGCACCAAGAAAGGTACCGCTCGCAATAAAAAGTAAATTAAAAATGAGATTAAATGAGTTAGAAAGGAATGGAGTAATTGAAAAGGCCGATGAACGAAGTGAATGGGTGCATCATCTAGTTACAGTAGAAAAGAAGGATTTAGAAAGATCGCTGAGATTATGTATCGACCCGTCTGAATTGAATAAACAAATATTGGATGAACAATCGTATATTCCCACATTTGAAGAATTTTCATCGAGTGTGAATGGAATTAAATATTTTTCCGTGTTGGATTTAAAAGATGGTTTTCATCAAGTGCGCTTAGCAGAGGAGTCGCGTAATTTGTGTACATTCGCTACACCATTTGGCAATTATCGATACATTAGAATGCCTTTTGGCATTAAAACGGGTCCGAAAGTATTTCAAAGAAAGAATTTTGCTAATTTTGGTGACATTAAAAATGTGCACGTGTATTTTGATGACATATTTATTGTGGGCAAAACAAAACAAGAGCATGACGAAGCATTGATTAAAGTTTTAGAAAGGGCTAGAGAAAAAAATGTAAGATTTAATGAAAAGAAAATGCAAATTGCAAGCGAGTCGGTGAAATATTTGGGCCATATATTTTCGTTAAATAAAATTGAGCCAGATCCAGAAAGGTTAGAAGGAATAAGAAAAATGACGAGCCCGAAAAATAAAAAAGACTTACAGACATTTATGGGTGTGATTAATTTTATGAGGCCATTTGTTGCGAATTTATCACAGAAAGCAACTGTGCTAAGGGAACTGCTAAAGAAGAATGTGATATTTAAATGGACAGAGTTGCACACAAAAATATTCAATGACATAAAAAATGACATTTTATCGGCAAATATTTTGGTGCCTTTTGATTCGACAAAAGAACTTGTTATACAGTGCGATGCGTCTCAAGATGGATTGGGTTGTTGTCTGTTACAGGACGGTAAACCAATTTCTTTTGCGTCAAGAAGTCTCTCACCAACTGAGCAAAACTATTCACAGATAGAAAAGGAGATGTTATCGATTGTATTTGCATGCACTAAATTTAATTATTTCACGTACGGTCGAAAAATTCGTGTTGTCAACGACCATAAACCATTGTTGGGCATCATGCAAAAAGACATACACAAAATCGTATCGGCAAAATTACAACGTATGCGCATTAAATTGTTAAATTATGATGTCAATCTTGAATATGCACCGGGAAAAACCATTCATTTAGCCGATTATTTGTCGAGATATATAAATATTAGTGACGATAGTGAAGAAGAGACAAGCATTACACACGCCATATTGTCAATAAATGTAAGCGATGAAAAGAAGAGAGAAATGCAGAAAGAGACAGAAAATGATGATGTACTAAGAAAGGTAAAAGAGTACTGTAAAAACGGATGGCCAAATGATAAGAAAAAATGCCCAGAGCCCCTCAGATTTTTGTTTAGATTGAAAAATGATATTATTTTGGAAGACGATTTGCTATTTTATAATGAACGTATCATTATACCAAAAAACATGCGAAAATTAATTTTGAAGAAGCTACATGAGCCACATTTTGGCATAACGAAAACGATTGAGAGAGCGAAGTCCTCTGTGTATTGGCCGAATATAAATAATGATATTGAGCATGTAACGACCCGATGTAGAATTTGTCAAGAAAATGCACCTAAAAATAGGAAAGAGCCCATGATTCCGCATGAAATTCCTAGCGGCCCATTTATGAAAGTAGCTTGCGATATTTTGTATCATAAGGGGAAAGATTATTTAGTTGTTGTCGATTACTATTCAAAATGGATAGAATTGATAAAGTTAAGAGACAAAACAGCACGCACAACCAATCTCGAGTTAATAAAACTCTTTGCTCAATTTGGTTATCCACATATTGTAATTGCCGACAATATGCCTTTCGGATCGTTCGAAAGTAAAGAATTTACGAGAGAAAATGATGTGAAAATAATTAATAGTTCCCCGAATTACGCACAATCGAATGGAATGGCCGAAAGAATGGTGCAAGTCTGTAAAAATATTCTAAAAAAGTCGAGCTCAGAGCAAGACATTTACAAGTCATTGCTCGCATACAGAACTACACCAACAAAATACATGAATCATACACCAGCGCAGTTAATGCAAAATCGTAACTTGAGATCGAATATTCCAATGCATGTCAATAAATTCAAACCATTTAATAGTGTCAACGTTGCGAAACAACACGAAAGAAAACAAACACTCTCAAAGAAGTATTATGATATTGGAACGAGACAACGAGCACCCTTCGAACCAAATGAAAAGGTTCTTTTCATAAATAATAAAAAATGGCAGCATGGCATAATTATTCAAGCCTGTGCTGAGCCTCGTTCGTACTTGATTCAATCTGAAGATAGAGTGTATCGCAGAAACAGCAACCACATTAAGAAATTTTTTGAAAACAAAACAGTAATAAATAACGACATTAATCGAAACACTTTCCAGCAGCCTTCACAGCAACGAATCACACGAAGCGGCCGACGATATTAGCATTAAGCAATTTTTTTTCTGATATTTAAGAAGGATGGAATCGAATGAAAAAAAAGGATAGAACTAGATTTCATCCGAATGTCAAACTAAATGTAAGAAAATGAAGTAATTTTTTTGGAATGGAATTAAATGTAAATAAAGAATAAAATAAATTTCATTCTAAAAAAATGGGGGAGATGTAGCATAGATGGCGCTATACGCCGCCTCACCTGCGACAATGTAACTATCATATAAGAGCAAATAATAAAGACAGTCGTTAACTAGCATTCAACGGGTACACACTCATTCATACTACAAGAATGAACCCTAAGTATTACATAGTGTTTCTGTTCGTTGCCTGAATAATAAATCAACGAAGAAAATTGAATTGAAAGTGACGTTCCAATAAAATGTGTGAGGTTTATGTATGTAAGGAAAGTGTTTTTGAAATGCCGTCCAATTTGCGTCTACAAAAATCATCAAATTCCTACCTCAGTTGGCCAATCTCAACTCTACCTCGTCGAAAAACGTTGTATTGTTTTACGTGTGCAGAATTTCATTCATGCACGACAAAAAGAAAATGTGCGAAGATAAGAGGCGCCGAATCAGGTTGAAGATTAAAGATTGGGAATTGAATTCCGTCGCGATCATATTTAATAAATCGAACGAGATTTATATCGGTTTGCAATCGGCCAATTATCGTTTCATTTCAATGCTCATGAAAATTATCGTTCATGTGCTTGATACTGTGTTTACTGTGCGTGGCCTGATTTCGAATCTCATTTTTTACCGTGGCGCATCGATTCATTATTTTGTTAATGTCATTCCTCAGGGTGAATATTCATTTTTTTTTTCAATTCATTCGTTCGAAATGCATGTGCCGGTCACTCGAGGCTTTAACTGAATTACCAATGTTTGGGATTTGGTGTGCACCTTAATTGTAAGCGACTTTTTGGCGTAGCAATGCGCTGCTACCGGTTTCACAGCCTGTGCTAATGCATGAACCGCATTTTTCGTTTTTTGCAACTCAGAGGTTATTTATTGTTTCTGGCGGCAAACGGTTTCAGGTTAATGGCTTCTCTTTTAATTATTATTTGTTATTTTCATACACAAATATCCCTCAAGTAGTTGCTGAGTTTCATAAAAATTTCTTGGTTGTTTTTTTTTTCATTCAGTGCGTAAATAAATTGAATATTTATTTAATTTATATCCAAAAAGGCCGTTTATGTATCACCAGAGTCGAGATAAGATCAGCGCTAAAGTCATAATTACGGATTCACATAAATTCAGTGAAATTCTCAGGAAGTACACCGAAAAATAACAAATGATTCATTGCGGCGTGAGTGTGTGCACCAGGGCACATGCATGCGAGTGCCCCATTCGCATTTTAGCCACATTTAAAAAATGTAGCAGTGCGCACAGGCACATGCGATAGCATCGCTGATCAGATAATTATCAATTAGATGTTCATTTGCATTTAACGGTTTGTGAGTCTTGCTCAAGGGGTCGCTAAACATCCATTCAATTGAAATGACTTCTCTTTCTTCCAAAATTTTAGTAAATACACACGAATATTGGCTGGGTAATACTTTCATAGTTACTAAAGTCCCTGCATTTTGGTCACGATTAACTTGACCAAATACCGATAATATCGGTTGCATTCGTTTTACACCGAATGGCGACATTGAAAATGCGCGAAATGACATAGCAGTGCGCGCGGGCGCGACAAAAAACAATGTTTTAATTCACTGACTTCCCAAATTGAGTAGTTGAGATGTGAAAGATTTATGAATGCCAACAATGAATTTTCCAAATCGCCGGCAAAATGTAACAACGTCAAAAACCGGCGGCCAATCCAAATTCAGAGATTCAGTCAAACATAAGATCGTATAAATTGATCGATGCATAAGTAAAAGTGCTTTCGTTTGCAATTTGAAGGAGGGGAAAAATTGGCTGCATTGCGGTCAAATATGGTCATTGCGTCATAAGAGTGGACAATAAACATTCTTGTGCTGCTATCGAAATGCCCTTATGGAAAATATGGTATATGATCATCGAAAAAATATAATGAATTTAAAAAAATTGGTGTGATTTAAGCAGGCGTTGACCGATAAGAAAAACACATTCCAAATCGGCAAAAATGCACCAGCATCGTTCATACTGTTCCCGCGTTGATGTGTATGCGCTGCACGTTCAATGTTTTATCATTTTTATGATTTTATATGACAAAAATGTATATTCAATGCAATTTCTCTGTTTCGCCTTTGTATCGGTGCGAAACGAAATGCAGAATCGTGCAGATCACCGACCGAAGACCGGTTAGAGATGAACGACGAACGTAACAGCAGCAGCAAAAAAACATATGAAAAATAATAACTTTGAAGTGAAGTGCAAGACCAGAAGCGTTGCAAAAATGTATTCAATTCCAGAGTGGCGGCCAAAATTTGATCTTATCCTAAGGAAATGCGCGCAAGCCCAAGCCTATACATGCTTCTATCGAATCAATTTTGAACGTTCGCCATTTCGGATTTTTCGTCATAATATTTTTTCGCATAATTTTTCAATTACTTTTTCCATATTTTTGTTTTGTTTCAACGATAATAACCATTTTCTATAAAACACACAAACTTTCATATTGTGCGCCCCGGCGTTGTTTTGCCGGTTTTTTTTTCTTCTTTCCATGAATTCGTCTGCAGCAGCGTGACTCTTTTACCACCTTCCGTGCAGCGAAAAACAAAAAAACACGAAGTCATAAATGCTCGTTTTTTGCCTTTTCTTCGTCTTCTAAGGAATTTATAAAGTGAAAAACAAGTCTTTTATTCGACTATACCATATAAATATTTGCCGTGAATATCGAAAAAGAAGAGTTACACCATAATAGACTGTAACGTTCTCTTGTTGCTGTTTTTGTGGTTTCGCGACAAAATTGTTTCAAACATTTAATTCTTAATTACCTCGACGATATTGAATTGACTGATGTAATTGTCCAGTTTTATTGTTTGACTTCCATTTTTTGTGCGTGTGTGTGTGTGTGTGTGTTTTGCGATGTGTTTTTCATCATCAACATCATCACTGTTGATATACTTGCGTGAAATGATTGAGCAATGCCTGCGAGCGTGTGGATTTTTCTCTCTTTCCCTTTAATTCTCTCTTCTTATCGTTCTCACTCACTCTTTTACTCTCTCTATCTCGCATTTACCCTATTACCCTCACTCTTTATTCTCTCTCTTTCTGGCAATCGATTCTTATTTTTATTGATCGTACAATAAAAACAATTACAGTAATAAAACCCGAACGCGGCGGCGAAAAGAAAAAAAAGTATTGAAAAAATGAAACGAAAACATCGTGTTGATTTTCTGTCTTGTCGCGCGAGACATTGCCATAGCATCAAAAAATCAACAAACCATTGCATTTGCGAGCGCTAGCGAGCGAGCATACACACAATCCACAAGTGCAGTAATTTCATGCGATGGTTTCGGTTTGACTTATTGTGTAGGACTGTCGTTGGCCGACGATTCGATATATATCAAAAATTGAATGTTGAAAAAGATAAATGGACGGCAGCGACGATGGCAGCAGCAGCAGTGAAACAAGCGAAAGGTACGGAACAGCGATGAAAATGATGTTATCTGCTTTGCCATTACGCAGTAGTTACCATACAAGATATATTGGTATTTAATCAATCGACTTTAAATTGTGTTTCGAATTCTTAATGATGTGTGCTCTATTCGTTGTGTGATCCGCAAACGCGAAAAATAGACACAAAAACCGCGATGATTAGAAAATTTATTGAATCAATAAATAAGATTCGATGGAACTAAGAGTGGAAAAAAGAATTGTTTAATGGCAACTTGATTGTATTTTTAATCCCAATAACCGTTGGTTGTTTTCTCCTTCTCCTGCCGAGTTTCAATTTTCACAGTCAATATAATGATGAACGGCAATAATGTAGGTGCTCAAATTTTGCTTGTTCGCAATTTCTCAGCTTTGATTACTCGAGAGAGAGAGAGAGAGAGAGAGAGAGAGCGAACGACTCTTGACATGCGGATAATTCGAGTGTAATAAAAGTACTGCGTGTACCTTTTTTTCTCGCTTAAATGAGCGACAATTTTGCTTTTGTTCAGCGTTTTCATGAAATCTATTGAAATTGTTCCATATTCGATGGCTGGATAATTATTTGGCTGCGTTATGTGCTGTGGCGTCGCTTGTCTTGTTCACGTCGTCTTCAATGAAATGAACAGAAAAGATTGGCAGAAAAAGAATTACACCGTATCAAGTTACGTGCTAATGACATTGTACACAACGCCAGCGAATGAAACTCAAAAATTAAATATTGTATTCTCTTTGCTGTGCGTACAGCTCAGTTCCATTGCAAACAGCAACCGAGAGCTAAAAAATATCCGCAATACAATGTAAAAGTTAACGAATCATTTAATCGTTCGGTCACTGTGCAATCCTCACAGCATTTAGCCTCTGTAGCTGCAGAGTCATTTCGTGCGTATGAAGATATATTCCATTTTAAATTGAATGGCAAGAGATAGAAGTGAATCAAGAAGAAAAAGAAGAAGAAGATGATGATGAAGAAAAAAAAACAAGAGACAAACTTTCTTTGATATGTACTTAATTAAAAATTATACTTGTTACCGTATCGCATTTTGATCAAGCTTCACTTGATCGATACACATTCGACGTGGATGTGTGATGTTTGTCTTATCTTTTTCGTTTTGTAACGCGCGCGTCGTGCAATTGCTGCGCTCCGTGTGTTCGACTTCGGGGCGAGCCAGCGAGTAAGAGCAAAAGAGAGAGATAAAAATAAACATTGGACACTCAATTAATTACAAAGTATTTTTCCAATATCAGAAATTGATCGAATGCCATCGATCAAATCGAAGAACAAAAGATATAATCTCTAGAGGAAACTCCGTTGAGTTATCGCTGATCGCATTGTTTCCTTTCATAATGCACCGATTTTTCGCACTCATTAAAACATACCTTAGTTGATGCTGGGCTCCAAAAAGCGAAAGAATTTTTCGCATTTCCGTGAAATTCGACAACAACGAAAAGAAAAACAAGAACAAGCACAACAGAATTGGCAGCAGATTTTTGACCTCTATATATCACTTGGCCATATAAATGAAGATGCATGACAGTTAAACGGTCCACAAGCGCTCTCCATTCTCCCCGCCAGTCCATCAATTATATTTAATGTTTGCGCGTAGAAGTTTTTATTATGAAAATGCAACTTAAAACGTTTGATATGTTTTATTGCGTTCTTGTGATGCGAATCCATTAGTAGGCAATTAATTTGCCTGGTTGTTCCTCCGGGCGATCTCATCCTTTTGAACACACGGATGCGATGCATAATTTATGTGATCGTGTGAATGCTCAACCACACGCATACACGCTCACGGTATTCATGAACGAAGTTAGAATGGTCAAGTTCAAAGGAGTTGAAGAAACGCAAAGCAGCACAGAGTGCTCTTGCACATTTCAATTTTGGACAGGTTTTTGTCAGCCGTCGCTCCTCTCGTCGTACCATTTAGCAAATCAATTAAAATAGAGTCATCGCAATGCTTTTAATTTAAATTTTTGCACAATTTAAATTGAATTCGCTGCATACACACACACACACGACGCCCGTATTATTTAAATTCAGCTAAATCAATTTCCATGTTGAATAAATTTCTCTCTCTCTCTCTCTTTCGGTGTTGTGAAGAGAGGAAGACAACGAAAAACAGTGCTGCTAATTGGTATGCGAGAATGGGGCAGGTTGAAACTGGATTCGCATGCATGCGAATCAAAACCCAAGGAAATGATATAATAATTTCTATGTCCAATTACGTAGTGCTCCGTTCCTTGCGATCATAAATAAATTGAGATTATTTTTGCCCCTTTCTGGCACTTTTTCTGCACTGAAACACACACACACACACGATGAACATTAACCAAATTTATTTTATCCACATGCAGCTTAAGTGATCGCCAACGGTGCTGATAATCCGATGTTAGATAAAAATAACCATTTTTCAAAAATTTTGCCGCAAAAATGGGAAATTTATACCAAAATCGCCATGACATCACTATATGTTGTGGATTACATTGTTCAAGGTTTCGATAGGATTAAGCGCACACTTTATGTATACATATCGTTATATTGTAGCGTACTTTATTTGGTATCAAAGACCATAATTTATGGGTTCATTGTTTTGGCGGTGCGTTACCGCGAAACTGGCACTCGCCGAACGTTTAGCCATGTAACATGTAAATATTTTGCTTTTGAACGACTGCATTCTCGAACAATATCGCTTACTGATCATCTCATTCCTAATTGCATCGTATTTATTGGTGTGACTTTGTGTCGATATTTTGAATAATCGACACAAATGCATTGCATCGATTTTTGTGAATGCTGAAGCATGGCAAAAAAAATCGTGCAGATGATACAATGATCAGTGATCACAACCAACGAATAATAATAAGACGTTGAACGCCGTGTATACCTTTTCGGTAGGATATTTTGCACTTTGCTTTCAAACTGTTCGTTAAGTAGGTGCTGTATGCAAATAACCCATCCATTTATCAATTTACTAATTCAATGCAAGATGAAGGTGATCGATACCGATTTGGTTTGGGGTTAAAATGATTCACAAATTAATGTTCGCCGTGAGGCCGACATTACGAACATCAAAACCAATCCACTAAAATCAAATGTAAATTGAAAGATGCACCAAACTGGATTTGCATTTACAATTGCATTGATCGTCCGAAGATTCATTGGTTATTGTGCTCGACAATGAGGCTCACTTTGGAAAAACACAACAACGACAAGTGATAACCTTTTCAAATTGATATTGCGAAGAAACGATTATGCGAAAAAACACCATATCAAAGAATAATTCAAAGTTGATTCAATTCAAGAATTTACCGCTTCTTACAAGCATTCACTTTTTTGTCTGGCTCCAAAATGAGATTTTCAGTTGCAGCGGACAGTGCACAATACAATAACAAGATGACTTCAAAGATTTTGTTTACATTTTTGTTATTAGCTATCTGCCAAGTAAGTGAATTTTAATTGTGAAAAAAGCCAAATTTTGTAAACTACCATATTCCTTCTGCTATACTGCATTGTAATTGTCCAGAATTGAATAGTTAGTTGAAAAATGTCATATTTTAATGTTAATGTTAAATTTTCCAACATCTTGAAATGAAAATAGAATACTCGAAATAACAATTCATGTGTGCGATTTACTATTTTTGGTTGTGGAATGTTTGTATAAACTTATTCAATGCAATTGCAAAGCTATGAATTATGGATGAAAGAGTTTGGCAATCTAGAAAAATTTCTACATCAAGTCAGACAATACACCTCAGAGAAGGTTTGTTCGAAGAAAATTATCATTATTGCATTGCCATTGAAATGTATTCATTAGGAAAACAAAAGCATTAGGACTGGAAAAAGAATAGAAAAGGGTGTTGTTTGATACAAAATTTGTTATCATTTTACTTCAATCTTAAAAATGAAACTCAGAATATATTTCAGTCCAAAATAACACATTGCATTTCAGCGTTAAGTATACAATAATTTATTTTTTCCTATCAAATTCGTTTGGGCTGTTCGAAATTTGTCTTATTTCAAACTGTGAATTCAATAAAACGGCGATAACATGACTACGATGATGGCGAACATGATGTTGATTAAATAATTTTCTTATCTAAAAAAATGGAATTCTGAAACAAAAACTTAAACGATTTCGCAATGAGTGTCTTTTTCGACAATATGAAATTTGTACTTCTTGTCGAGCAAGCCCCAGATAACGACTACATTCTCTGTTATTAAATTAACCGAAGCAATGGAAGCGGCTGCAACGGCACACAACACAAGCCGCAAATAACCGAATCTGTATACTGAGAACGATTTTAACACACCAAACACATTCATATAAATGTAAACGGCACCAATAAATGCGTAGATTGAGTCTATGT
>NW_022595253.1:2250697-2346555 GCF_009176505.1 Sitodiplosis mosellana
AATGGCGACTTTTCGTGCATTTCACCCTCGATGAAATCGAATGTGAATCCTTGTCTGAATGCCCGCATCGCAAAGAAACAATCCTCGGCCACCGAACCATCGATTCCGTTGTCGAATGACACTTGCTTTTCGGCTTGATACTGTTTTTAAACATTGAACAACATTTTCAATCAATCTTCAAATTTGAAGTTACAAAAAGTGCTCAAATTCCAAAGCACTGCACTCACTTGAGTCACAACGTACGATCCTTTCCAACTGAACAATGGCTTGTGGAAGAATTTAAATTGAAAACGCAATTTTCCCATGTCATCACTCACACGGAAATTGTCAGATAGTGTTGTGAGCCAATTTACAACCTTCTCATTGGCATACTGGAAAACGAATAATGTGTAAATTATTTTATGGCAGATTTAACCACTTTCATCAATGTCACTTGAATTGAATTGAATTCAGTTAAGCGTCGCTTACCGTGATTAATCCTTGTCCGAATGGATGTTTTCCATCCAGAACAAAGTTGATGATACCGCGTACACTGTTCTCCGTCAACAGTGTCTCTTCATCCAAGTGGACAATCCAATCGGTGCTGTTAAGTACATTGACATGATCCTCGAGACAATATTGTAGCGCACGCGATTTGTACAGTGCCCCAGTTCTTGTTTGATAGTCTAATGGCACAACGACCTCACGAATGCCTCCATGGCTTGGATGTTTTGACAAATTGATTGGTTTATCGGTGACCACTTCTATAAGGAAATTTTCGAGGCCAACATCCAGACATGTGTTAATGTTTCGTGCTACATTCGCTCGTACCAAGTGTGGAAAATCGCCCCGTGTCACAACTCGTATGCATATGAACGGTGCCAACAGTGGACTTCCCTTGAGCACAACTTTGTCCGGAAACGCATTGTAAAATACTAGACCGCAAAAGTTGAACAATACTTGTGGTATAGTCAGGAATGTTAGGAATCTCAACGAATACAATATGGTTGTGAGAATCAGGCCATATTCCGTCCACGAATCGAACGAAATGCCAGAACCGCTTTTTAAGTGGTAAATGAATGTCACAATCACAGTGAAAAACAATATGCAATGTAATACATGCTTGTACGTCGAACTCAGCATGCTGATCAAATTCGGAAATTGCTTTATATATCTAAAAAAAGGCGGTTTTGATGAAAGTAATAAATGGCAATTAATTGAGAATAAAATTTAACAACTCACCTAACAAAGAATCAACCACACGTCAATTTAGAATGAAATTGATTTACCGTAGGAATTGTCAGTTGCCAAAATATGTATCTTATCACAAAGCTTGCTATCATGCACCTTTTTTCATTTCCTATCAGCTTATCGATCGTAATCCAATTGATACGGCCAGCGAACGGAAAAATGAACACACAAGTCGATTGTTTTCGGTATTTAATCTCCTTATCATAATCCAACCAAATCTTTGTAGCTTGATTTATAGAAATAAATTATAAAGGCCAATATGAATCGTGATAACAGTGGATTAACGAAAATTCAGAGCACACTTGAGAGCCATCTAACAAGAAATTGTATTAAACAAAGTGGACAGTGGGAGAAGTGAACACAATCATTCAATTTTAAATTGTATCATTCAATTTGCACACCGTTGCATTTTTTCCCTTTAATTTTTGATGGAGATATTTTTTTAAACCTAATTTAACAATAACTTTATACCTGTTTGGAGAAACTGTAATCTAATTTATGACCAGAGGTTGTTATTTGTTCTAATTCATTATTTGTTAATACTTTTGAGAAGTCTACTTCAAAATGAAATGCTCGTTTGCATTTTTTTAGTTGTCCAATGTTTGAATGAACATATTGAAGCAAGGAAGAGTCATGGGAAAATCGTTGCAGCTAATAGAATGTGGACCGAATTTGATTTGAAAGTATCAGTTGAGTCAAGAGATTTCACCAAGAAATCCTATTTCGAAGAAACACCATTTCTAAGACTGATTCAAAGTTGATTTAATTGATTGCGATGACTGGCTGAATCAACAAGTTTCATCAAAAACTCATATCTCAAAGAAATGCCATTTGCAGTGGCGTAACTGGGTGTTTTGTTAAAACAGCAGAAAGCAAAAAATTGAGTTGAATAAAATCATTTGATGGAAATATTAAACTAAATAGTTATTGTATTGATTTGACTCCAGAAATCTCAATGGACTCTAATCGAATATCACTTTTTTCAGTTTATCATTTATGCCCGCAATTTTAGTCAAGAATCAATATTTCCTCTAAAAAAACATTCGCAGTAAGTGCGCACTTACTGATTACTCAATAAATGCTGTAGTATACTGTTATTCACAATGATTTGATTACACAAAAGTCGATGGAACTTTTTAGTACAAATCTACAAACTTTTTGTGAATATTCTACGCAGAGTGTCATTTTCATGCGAACAGTGCAAACCCAGCCGAGAGCTATTTGTCGTACAATTAGATAGACGCAAGTCAAAGGTCACCTATTGAGATTAAGACGCACTACGGCAAGACAAGCACAGTTATTCGTCGCATTTAACAAACTGTTTTGCATCGTGATACAATAATTTGGTGAGATGAAACTCAAATTGTCCATCATATTGTTTTTATTCGTTCTCATTTGCCAAGTAAGTCAAGCTGAAATTCAAAATAATGAACCTTTCATTACTCTATCTATTTTGAAATACGAATTTATTCATTTCTTTTGTTTACAAGGTTTACTATTCAACTGCTTGGCCATTTTCACAAGAAGATGATGACGTGCAAATTATCATAGAAGATGATAATGAAGAGCCGCAATTCTGGCCCTACGAGGGAGAATCGGTGGAAGAATTCAGAGACTGGCTTGGAGTTTGAAGATATACATAAATGCATTCAACGTTGAAGAAATATATCAAGAGAAGGCTTAAGAGAAATAATCGAGATTGAATTAGTGTTTAAAGTGTAACAAAAGTAGATGTATCGTCGTTATGTAGTTAGTTTGTGCAAGTTAAAAAGAAATTGAAATGAAATATCAGTACTGTTGACCATAAATCAAAGGTCATTTGATAACAATGTCTATCGTTTGAAATTGTTTCCGAATTCCGGCCATCATTCCATTCCGATAAATAAAATCTACTTCTTTCCCAATCAGTATAAGAGAGTATTTTTTGCAGTGACAATTTTCAGGTCTAGTTCAACAGTCGTTGGTAGAAGTGTTCAAAAATGAGTTATAAAATTTGCTGTATACTCTACATTGTGGCGCTTATTTGTCAAGTAAATTGAATGGAAATATTTTTTTTGGTGTAAGAAATGAATTCATTACTCAAATCATATGTATTATTCTTCTTTGAAGATGTGTTCAACGGCCTGCAGTTCTGAAAAAAAGGATGATTTTCCCATAGATAATGTTTTTGAAGATATTGACTTATCAAATGATGAAACAGAGGATGGGCAACCCGCACAGAACATCAAGCGAAGCTAGGCGAAGATATCGATTTTTCGATTATTGAAAATCTCGAAAACTTTTTATTACTTTAAGGAAAAATCATTCATCGAATGTTCTTCAATTTTGGCTGTAATTTAAAATATTTATGCTTTTGCGAGGTTTTTTTGAGCGTAAAACATTCACTATGAAGTTTTTTCCTCCAATTTTTTTTATGGTTGGTCCGAGAAAAAAAAATGTGTGTGTATGCTTGAATTTGCCGAAGTTTACTAACACAGAAGAAGGTTCACTGTCACTAATGAACGGATTCATCCACCACAGGAACACATTCAATTGGAATGATCATGGTTTGTTCATCAATCAAGGCTTTGTTCAATGAAAACGCTTTGATAAAAAAACTACAGTTTGGTTGAATCAAACAGAGATCAAACACACAAAGGACAGCATAAATTGTGAATACGAAAAACTAGACGAACCGGACATAATAATAATTCAAGTCAGAGTTGAATTCGCAAGTGAGACTTTTTTTTTGGCAGCATCAAATTTTCATTTCAAATGCCGTTCAATGATATTTAATAAGGAAAGTTGTATGCATAAAAATGTTCCAATAAAATTATTTGTAGGTAAACTGAGAATTTAATAACCGATAACGAATAATGTGTCAAATGGAATAGTAGACATCGCAAGTTCTTTGAGATTTGCACTCCTTCTTTTATTGTCCGTTTTTAGCAAAGCAAAAGTCACACGACTTGTAATTCCGTTTCAAAGTCTTTAGAGCTCAAGCGGTATTAGTTCAAGCATTCAAGTTCAAATCAGTTAAGCGACATTTTAGTTTCGTACGTCGATACATAAAAGTAACTATTCTTAAATCAGGGAATATATTATTTTTATAAGGTAAGAGCATTTTTTTTGTAAGAACATTCAGGCAGTACTTGACGGTTTTAAATAAAATATCATAATAAAAAGTTTAAAAATACTATTACTTCCTTCGCTCTTTAACTAAAATGCCTCTTTACATCAAACCATTTCAATTGATCGAATTTTTTACGTTTTAAATGTGTTTCATTGTCACAAATATACTTTTCAGATTTGAAAAGAGGAGCCGTGGAAACAACACCGTGATCACAAGAGTTATTTTTTATATCGAATACATGACTATTACACGTGATCAAATTGAGCGTATCAAAGGAACTTTGAATCAATTGGAACATTTGGATATAGTGTATTTGAAATTCGAAGGTGATTTCTACGAGGATATTCTCAAAATTTGTCCCAATTAAAAGTTTTTACGCATATTTTTTGGGATGTTCAAACAGTAGGCATGGATAATGAATGGCTTCTTCGTCATTATTTAAAACTTGAATCCGTTTGGTTTTTTGACAATGAAAATCGTAGAGATGAAATGGTTGAATAACGTCCCTAATTCTTTTATATATGTTAAATTATTCAATGTGTAACTTTAAAGTTAATGAAAGTGTATGAATTATCAAACTGTACAATGTTTTCTTTCACGTCTTTCACGTCACATCCATATTCGATATCGTACGTTTTTTTTTGTTCTTCTCTCCAGTCCAGTTTTGTCCAGTATGTGCCATTTCATTGCATTTTTTCATGTACACTATGCGATTGATGATCGTTCAATCTGTGATTTTATTATGCCGTTCAATTGAGATGAATTCGCATTGTACGCGCGTGTGTGTGCGTGTCTTTGTTGGTGGTTTATTCCACGAAATTCAATGACTGAAGAAACATTGTCATTTCGAATGCGGCTGACGTAATTTCGATGTGTTTATGTGCTGTATAAATTGAAAGCACAGCTCGTTGCCGTTTTTTTTCCTCTTCAGTTGTGTTGTGACGGTACATAGAAATCAAGGCAAAAAAGAAAAATACTTCGCTCAATGCGAATGCGATACGTGAAACTTGTTTTATTTAACTCGGCTATTACACATTTTTCAAACAAGTTTTCGTGTTCAATTGTTGTCTACCCGGACCGCGCGCGCGCACGCGCACTAAAAACTTGTTTTCATAATTTAATTTTTAATATATTCGATTCTTCATTAGTTTTTGTGGATTGATGCGCACACAATCGCTTTCATTATGCGATCCAACGCAGAAAAAAAAAACGGTTGAGTTAGGGTGACGAACGATTTTAGACACGGTCTAGAATCTACTAGACAATTTCTGTTACAGAACAATCTGATTGTTAGGGTGAAAAAAAATATTGGTAAATGACAGAAATGCGTACTACTGACTGAGTTTTTTTTTCTCGTAAAATGTGGAACACACAACGGCATTCATAAATTTCACTCATAACAACACAATATACTGCTAATTTATAAACAAACAAAAACTGAGGGTAGACGAGATCATCAGCGATAAATTTTGATGATGTCTCCTTTTTCCCCGATCACATTTTCGAGATTTCACTTTCTCCATATTCGTTCGGACTATGATCGCTACCTACCAAGCAACTAATTAAGTCGTATCATCCAAGGAAACCATATTTTATGGAACATTTTTTTTCGAGAATTCAAACAATAATGCCTCATTTTTGGTCAAATGTTTCGTGTTGAAAGTTGTTGTTTTCGTCATCTCTCTGTGACAACAAATCGATCGAAGAAAATCCTTTTATGACCATCGTTTCCCCCATATTTCAGTTTATTTTGAACATTTTTTCTCCATTTTTTTTAAAAAATAAAATCCTGGAGAAATTGATTGTTCAAATCAAATCTTTTGATTTAGGACCAACATAAACGCTTAATTGAGTTATATGGGCACCAATTGAGTAGGTTGAAACAAAACACACTACACCACACATAGGTTATGGCATAAAAATTGGTCGATTGGCTTTACAACACTAATTGGATTATGAAATAGAATAAAAAGGAGAAGCAATAAGGAGTTATTGTCAAGAATGAAGGACGCTTTTGAAGATGAACAGCGAACACCAAGGGCGTCGTTGAATTTTTGATAGTGAAACAACCATTGTCACCGATGAATATATCAATATGAGTTTATGCTAAGAGCGATCCAGTGATTTGTTCTTTAATGGTTTATATCACCATATTAAGCGATTGAAATCTTAGTCTTTTGCGTAAATCTTGAGCCATCGAAAACATTTCCTTGATCATATCTTCCATCGTCCATTTATGAAACAAATATATAAATACATTTAAGCGATAAAAATAAAGTAAGAAGCAACAACAAATGCATTTGAATCACATTTTTGGAATGTGATTTGATGGCGTTCGTTTAGTGAGCGCTACACAGGCGCACATACACACTGAGAATTTCGTTTATCAATATATTTCGATGTAACGATCTACATGAAAGGTGCATCAATGGATCGTGCGACAGTCAATCCATAAATTATATATATTAAATTCGATGGAATGGCCAGCGTTCAATGTAACAACAGACACACAAACTTGCTCTTTTTCCACCAATATTTGACATTCCGATGAAAGTAAGTAACGCAAAACAAGAAAAAAGGAAAGAAAAAAACCGTGAACGCGCACACAAACTTCAAATTCATTATCATTCAAATATCGATATTGCTTCGCACATTTCTTTTTGCCGTTCATCGACTTCTCCACGTTCGTTTCTGTGGCCACCTTTGCCGGCAACGAAACAAATGGAGTGAATTTTTTTGCGCGCACCAAACCACAGGGGAGCAGTGAAATTTTAATTAAAATTCATTAATTCGTTTAATTAACTCATTTAGAGAGATTCGATGAATGAATTCAGACTTTTCAATCATATAAAAAGCCCGGTTTTTCGGTTGTTGTTACTGTCCTGCATGAGACAGGCGAATAGCTAAACGATACACATATGACTTGAATGTATTTTTGTTCGAATTTGTTGTCAAAATAATTTTGTTCGTATTTCAATCACCGGCACACTCACTCTTCTGATGGAGACATTATCGTGTGCAATATTGGCAACAACGAGGAAAAAATGTCATTAACAATTACTTTTTATTTGTGACTTTTGTTCGCGGAGAATGGCAGATTGCACATGAGTCGTTAACTGGGCGAAACGTTTGCGGTGTTCAGAGTAAGTTGTTCTCACGCAATGGAGGCGCCCAAATGAAATGTTTATCATTACATGAATTGCCTACATCTTGCTCAATTTGTCATCATCATTTTTCCGGTTCGTCTGTATATTTGCGTTGTTTTGCCAACTTTTTTTTTAAATCGATAAATCGAGATATGAATTATTGCTTACTAATGAACCATAAAAACTGCGACATGCTTCATTTCCATAATGGTGAAGTTCGTCGTATTTTTCGTTATCCTCTTCTCTCTTGTCATATTGGAAAAACGCTCTGAGAAAAGATCAATGGCCCTAAATCATCGGTTTTATTCGGTAGGCAAAAAAGGTGCAGAAGAAAAAAATCCAGCCAGCGTTCAATTTCAGCCTTTTAATTCATATCTTACCCGAATCCATTTTAATGTAAATTAGTGCAGTGAGGTAAACATTCAGCAAATATGCATTTAAATTCATCAGCATCGCTTACGTGCTGTTTCGCATAATTCTCCTTACACTTTCGCATAATGTTTTCGGGTGCGCTTCATTCTCACGTCTTTTTAATCTCTTTCTCTCCGTCTCAATCGCTCTCGCTCTTGCTCTCCGTTCTTCGACAGCCGAGTAGAGAAGGCAACGGTTTCGACCAAAATTATCGAAAAGGAAGATATTCAAAAGAAAGGCGAAAGAAAGGAAAAGAGAAAAAAAAATGAAATGTTATTTGCTTACGCGTTATTTGGCATGTGTGCACAATATTTGCCACAGCCCAACAGTCGCATATCAATCAAACCTCGGCTAAAAGTCGAATTGTGTGCAAAAGCACGAGAATAAAAAAAGAAGAGCCGATGCAAAATTTGAGATCGCGACCACCCAGTAGTCCAAAAGCGTAATTCGATCCGGCTATTACAAATATTCATTTACGTTATGGACAGTGCACAGGTACATTAGGCATTTTGTGATATTTCGTATCTCTCGAATGTCATGCACGGCACAAAAAAAAAAATGCAAAGCATCCATGAAACACCTCGTCTCTCCTTGGCACAAATCAACGGCGAAACCAGAGCATGAAGACAGCACAGCACAACAACAAAACTATAGATGGATGCATCAGTACGCCAGCAATTTGTCGAAGATAAAAATTCATAAAAATCCTTCGTTCATCACGTTAGATGATATATGAAGTGGATCTTAAGTATCGCTTCGCATTTCATGCACGCATCGCGCTCACGCACACGCAATGTGCCCTGCCGGTCCCGGTTTTTTTTTCGTTCTGTCTGTTTTCGCCCAAAGAATGTAAATGCCAAAACGAAAACCAGATAAACACTTAACCATGGATTATAGTTATTAAAACATAATTTATCATTTGGTTTGATTGAAACAATTCATTTGATGTTGTTGACCACGAGATGTGCACACGAAAATTTGCCGAATCATTGGTGGACGGTGGGCAGAATTGTGCGTGGTAACGGTTTTTATTGTATTCACGAAATGATTTGATGCTGCCAATTTTAAAGAAAAACGAATCATTTTATTCGGCCTATTCGAATCATGAGCGACGTGCTGAACGGGAGTTTGCCAATTTAATTCGGTCCAATGAATGGCAGCCGCAGCAGCAGCCTGCAGTTTTCAAGACGTTAATGAAAGGATCACGTTTTAATGAATGGACAACCGCAGTTTTCTTTTGTGAATTGGTCTGAATGAGAAGGAATGCAATTATTTCCTCCTCACAATTCATATATTGGAATATCACTTAATCGAAGCGCCGCGACACAAAAGGTGGTGGAACCGGTGGTATTAGCCAAAGAAAATTGGATCACGGCAATTATTTATCAATTTGGATAAATGGATTTTCGCGCTATATCACTCAACAGTCATTATTCATTGCCTGAACTGCACACACGTTTTTGTACAGCTTTGTACGCCAACATCGTTACATTTGTTTGGCCCAAACGAAGAGTTTGATGTATTATTCAGGATTTTCGTCGATATTCAGTAAAATTGTACATTTAAATCCACTTGTAATTAAGCAAAATGATGAATTTATTAATATTTCGCCGGCAGAACTTTACCTTTCACCGATTCTCTTCTTTTGAGGTACTTCGCATTTCTTATTCCTCCGCCACTCACCGACTATCGCCGGATTGGTTTTTTCCCCTTATAATGCCCGATTCAATTTGTTTTATTCTTCAGTCTCAAACTTTCCGTACTGACATTTCGCTTAATTATTGCCTTTCAAATGTAGTAAAAAACGAAAACATTTTGATAAACTGAGATCGTTCCTCTTGATTGTTGATTTCCAAGAGCCGTTATCAAATCGATGACATCGTTAAAATCAATTGCTGTTTGTCTTTTATTGCCAACAAATTCGCCAGCAGATTTATGGTGGAAATTGGAAATGGCTTTCGGAAGCCGAAACAAACGCTATCCTATTGTCGAGTAGCCGAAAAGTAGGTGTTTTTAGTTATCTTTACCTTGACAGCGATAAAATTTATCTAATGCACACGGGATCTCGATTACGGGATTCGGTTGTTATTTTCATTGTCGTTGTCGTTTTCATGAGCATTTCGCCAGTTGAATGTGTGCCATTACAAATCGATTGAGCTGATGATAGCGTCGAAATGTCGCTCGTGACACAATTTCAGCTTTCGACCGGTGTTCATCGCACTTTTCTCTATCTCTGCCTCACTTGATTTTTTTTTTTACTTTCGTTTGTTCGTTTGTCGTTTCTCAAATTAAAAGAGGTAGCGCCATTAAACTAGCAATATTTGCTTTGGCGCAGCAAATCTGTCCACATAAAACTAACAATCGGAAATCGTTGAGTACCAATTTTGGGCGATCATGTCAACTGGTTTGAAATCGGACGACAGGGAAAAAAGGTTTAGCGCAGGTAAATGCGGTTAAAGGCTCTATTTTATATGTCACTAAATTACAGCATGTTCCCGAAAAAAAAGGAACAGAATGAACGAACGAACGGCGTTTCTGACCATGTATTTATGTGTTAAACATCCTTTACGTTGATCTTTTTGCCGCTTTTTGTTTGTTTTCCGTTCGTTTGATTTTGTTGTGTTTTTTTTTTTGCAGGCCCGATATTTGCTTATACACTTGTTTCGATTGACGTTCGTTTGGGTTTTCGAGACATTTGAGTTCTTCAGACGTCGAGTGATTTGAGTGTGTGTTCAATGTCTGTTGTTCGATGTGTATATGTGTGTCTGGCAAAATCAAAACAATTGCCGCCTTCCTTGGAGTTTGGCCACAAAACATAAATTCTATTGACTTTGGCGTAGATAAAAATGGGCGAATTGCGAAGGTAATCGATTTTTCGGGTTTTATTACCTGTTAAATTAAATATCAAAAGGAAAGCGATTGTCTTATCGATATACATTTTACTACTGCCAAGATATTTATGACTGAACCCAAAAATCAGATCCCGCAAAAGGGATCGCATCTAACGATTTTCCTAACGATTCCGAAAATGGTTAAATTAACACTAAACATAAATCACGGCATATAATTTAAATAGAAAAATTGTTTTAACGACACAAATGAAACTTTAAAACAATTAGCATGCATAACGTTTCGAACCACACACACACACACATAAACCGATCCGAACCGAAAATGATATTCAAATTTCGACCCAAAACAAGAATTGTAAAACATGTTTTTCTTTTCGAAAGCCAAAGGATCCTGAAAAATGTAATATGATTTCTCGTTATGACTTCGATACAGCTAATTTATTAATCTATTCAAATGAGCTGATGACATGTAATGTGTGGAAAAGATAAATGGAATAGAACAAGAAAAAAAAAACGACACCCAGAATATCTAGTTAGTTGTGAGAAGACAGAAAAAGCGGTAATATTTGGAACCCCAGATTTTTTAATTTATGAAGTGAAGCAAAGACGATAGCATTAGAACAAAATCATTTTTCCCTCTCTGTCATAAAAAAATCGTATCCAAATCTACTACAATGAATTAGAGCAGTTGAAAAAAAATATTCATTCCGATGCTGATATGATTTGTGTAAATATACTGAAATTGATTCTTTTTCTCTCTCCGTCTCTCTCCTTTTCCTATAGCGAGAGAAAATTAATTATTAAATTTTGGACCATGAACGCATTTTAATTATTCAAGAGATGCATGAGCGACAGAAGGGAAAAAATGAATTCAAATAATGTGAATCCGAAACCAGAAAACAGCTCACGAACAAATCTCTACGTAATGTATACAAACCTACACGACAAAGGATTCATTCACTGCGTGTGTGTTTGTATGAAGCGAAAAAAAGCAGTTCAATGATCGTCTCGAACTACAACACACTTAACGCTTATGCATGCAATTTGTTCGAGGTGCATTGTTGAAAACCACTTTATCATCATCCTGTTTCGTGAAAAAAAATCAACAACCAGAAACAGGCATTAATGAATAGGCATTGCAATGCACTTTCCATGGCAGTTTTCTTTCTCTCTCTCTCTCTCTCTCTCTCTCTCTCTCCCCTGGTTGACAACGACACAGAGTCTCTTGTTATTGCAATCATTCCGATGCATTTGAAATTAAATAATTCATGTTGATGCATCGAAATCCAGTTTCATGTTTTCTTTTTTCAGTCTTGTTTTCCCAAATAAAAGCGACAGACTTTTTCTGAAGAAAATGTAAAATAACCGAACGTGACCGAGAGAGAAAGTTCAATGCACATGACAAACAAAATTAGTGAGACCAGTTTTCTGATTTGTTCACGGGATTTCAAGCTCACCAAGGATAAAATACTTGTTGATTAAGAAATCGTGTCGAATTTCTTTCAGTTTTCACGAGACTTGTCATGGCTGAGCTGTGCCGCACAACAAGAATACGAAATTACAATAGCAAATTTATGTAAATAAATGGAAAAAATAGAAACAGGGAACTGGATCATGGGAACAACTCGTCTATTCAGTGTGAATCCTGTATGAAAATGTGCTGCCGACTCCATTTAGGTCGGAGTATACTCGAAAGCGTATTCGATGACTGCGAAAAGAATAAACGCACCAGAATAAAGGTTTTAAAAGAAACTGTAACAAAATCATAATATGGAAAAAGGGTACGTTAGTTGCTAGACTTGAAGTGAATATGACCCAGAATCGATTCATTTTGTATCGAATTACCGATTCACATCACGTAAAATGGATCACATTCATCTATCCAGGGTCGTTTACATTTCGTCTTAAAGAAAGAGAAGAAGAGCGCTTGGTAATTTATTTCGCAATTTTTATTTGCACTTCCCCATATTCGAAATACAGTGTTGTCTGTTGGTTCTATTCACTGTTCTGAGATCATTTTAAAGCGCCAAAAATAACATTACCTAACCAAATCGTCCATTGTCTGTCTCGGCTTTTATGATTTTTAATATTTTTTCCATACACGCACGATTTCATCAAACAATAAGTATCAAAACCGGTGATTTGAGCGATGAAAAGAGCAATGGAAAATATGATCGCAAGATTTGTAGTTGGGATATGGTCTTACATTGTCTGCGTTCAGTCTGTTTCGCTCGCTAGCTTCTTCGGTTTCGGTTCCAAAGAGCATTTCAGTTCAGTTCCATTGCGATATATCATTCGATCAATGAGCAAAGACGATGGAATAAAAATTGAAATCATTTGTTCGATGAGCACCAAAAGAAAATCTCTTTCCGTAATTTCTCGTAATAAAAGATATTTATTTATTTAAAGAAGAAAAGGAAAAAAATCGGTACGGAATGAGATTATGTGCTGAAAAGATGTTTGGCCGACGCAGGACAAGAGTACGCGCGCGATGCAATGTGGCTCGAGACTCCTTCGAATGCATTCGACAAACGAAATTCACATAATGTGTAAGCACCATACCGAATAGAACGAACGTACGAATGCTTTTTTTCTGTCTTTTGCTCCGTGTCCGTGTCCTTTATATGACTCAAATACGAAAAATAATAAGAATAAACGTTTCGTTTACACACAGAGAACAAAAAATTGTTCGTACAGAAAACAAATAGATTTATGTGTTCTACCTGAATTTCGTCATCAGAGATCGTATTTTTTTGTGCTCCTACTTCTTCTTCCATCCAAAGCAAACAATGCCCCGAGATGAGCTCAAACTGCTCGTGCACAATGCGCACAAGCATAGAAGAAAATATATTGCATTGTGCATAAAAAGAACTAAGATTTCTTTTTCTTGATTGTTATATTCTCTCTCTCTCGATATTTCTCTCTGTTGTTGTTCTATGCTGCTTTACTCTCTCTCCCTCTCTGTCCTTTAGAAAACCGTTTTCGACTGGAGTTTTTACACAATTCTATTGTGTCCAACATTTAAATTACAATCATTTGAGAAAATGGAATAAAATCAGATGTCAAAACGTGTGCGCATTACTCTCGATGATTTCAACTGATAGACGCATTTTTATCTTGTTCTGTCGATCCTGTCGTCCTTCTCTCTGGAGGCTCCTAATGAAAATAAATATCACAAGACAAATATTATTTTTGCATCTTCAAATGGCTTCAGTCATGCGCTTTGAGACCAAAGAAAAAAGGACAGATTTTGAAAAGAGAGGCCAGGCCATCTATTGATTCAACTTGTGATCTTCGATCAATGGCTTTCAGCGCTCGTACAAAAAAAAGATGCACAATACGGTACCGAAAACCGCAATTCCAGTGATAAATCGATTTTATTCATCCAAGTGCATTGATCTGTGATCGGTAGTTGAACGACAGAAAAAATCCGTTTATATCAATACCATCACCGAATTTCATTTTTCATTCGTATCGATCTATCGTTGAAAGGCTCACCTTCACCGTCACTGCTTCTTCTTCTTTCCTCTGTTGCACAATCCATAAATTCAAAGTCAGTCTTCACCGCATTGTATGATGGTGCACACAGTTTGGTTATTCATATGATGAAATGGAAAAAAAATATGCATCGTTCACCTTCAAATTCATAAAATGCCGTTGGTTTCTCAGTTTTTTTTTTTCATTTCGTTATGTTTTGTGTTTTTTTCTTTCTCCTTCAGTTCGTTCAAAGCGTGTGTATCTTGCCAAAGGAACATTTCAAAACAAATGACGATTAAATAGTCGCGTGTATTGCGTGTGCCACGTGCATTCTTCGCTCGTCACTGTCGGTTCGGTTTCGATTCTCGTCGTCTCGCTGCTTTTTGTGTGTCTGCATTTTTCGTTTTGCCATCGCAACACAGCTCAAACAAAACAAATTCCGGACCTAGACATTCAAGTACGTATTTATATTTGTTTGAAAGGAGCTGAAAAAAAACACGGTGAATTTCAACGGTAAACACGACAGTGTTGATAAAAAAAACGTATTCCATTCAAAACCGTCGTTCTTATGCACATAGAAAACAAGAGTAGAGTTTTTGTATCACCGCGAAACAGCATTGATGCATAAGTGCAATGGATCATCGTTGAAAAATTTCACGTCATCGTCGTCGTATTCACCTATTGTCACAATTTTGATAGAGGAAAATAAAAAACTATACGACTCTTGAAACCCCAGTCACAATTTTTTTTCTCGTACGATTGCATTCGCATTAGCGAACCCCGTTCCGATGAGTCAATTGATGGTCCTCTTTCGATCACCCTTGAAATCGCACAACAACGTGAGTGTTCTTGACCTACAAATGATTTTGTTGTTTTCTCTCTCTCTCTCTCTCTCTCTCTCTAGCTCTCGTTCGCTCGCTCGCTTCGTCGTATTGCCTCCTCTATCTACTTATCTAATTATAAAACGTGCAGTTCGTCGCTTCGAATGCACACACCGCGAATGTTTTTATGATTTTCTTCTCCGCTTTTTCGGCCAATAATATTACCAGCTTAAATGCATGATTATAAAAATGTTCGAAAAAACATCTGCTCCTTTTGTGTGTATGGCATTCATATTTCATGTGCCGGTAATTTTGAAATACCTCAATGCATGCGCATTGCGCTCGCTCATTATACAAATTCACTATGCGCAACCGCAGACTGCTTAAATAAGCACACGTTCAACGATATACATATATATCGAAATAATTATTATTGTTCGAATAAGCGGCTCAGATTCCCCTCATGCTCAACATGAGAAACTGAGCACAAAAAAACACTGCATCAGTAGCGTTCACTCATGCTAATTTCATTGTTTCCATTGACCTATTTGGGAGAGCAATTTCAATAAATAAATAGGCAATATTCAGGTAGCATTATTATTGATAATTACATATGAATGTTATTGAATGGGGAAGAAATTATTCGGAAAATATGGCCATTTAGACAACCTCTTATTAGCAAAATTTTATCATCTTCACACGAAAAAAACAACATAGTTTTCACAATCCAAAGATAAACAAAAATTTAATCATGATCATTTCCTTCGATGGAATGTTTTTGTCGCTTCTCTGTCGATGGTTATTGGAAACAAGCTGTCACTACCAATTAATGATAAAATAATAATAATATTAAAACAACATTTTAGTATTATGTTAGGCAAATCGAAGATAAAATTACAAAAAGCTAAAGTACTGAGCAAAAAGTACGGAATTTTTCTTTGTGCATGAGCCGTAAAACCGATACGAAAATGCATTTTTTTGTAATCTCTCATCAATTCACGGTGTATTGTCTTCACGATGTTCCGTGCACAAAACCGCGCTAACCTCATCTACTTTGTTACGTACTTGTTTGGGCTTCATAGGCAAAAATCAATGAAAAAAAATTAACCAAGTAAATTCTTCTGCTGAAGACAAACATAAAACTGGTGATATGCAATTTACGACGTCGTTTCAGAGCGATATAGACATAAAAACTGTAGCATAAAAAAACAAAGAAATAAAAACAGTTGTTTACTTCAATTTAGTTTTGCCATTAAAAAAAGCCAAATGATCAAGCGATTGATGAATTAGTGTGCATCGTTTGGTATAATTTGACAAATGACCTATTCAAGCGATGTCATTAGGTTGAGGTCATATTCACATGAGATATTTTCAGTCATTCAAGCTGAAGTTTTGTCTTCACTTCTTTTGTGCAAACAAAAAATTGTGCTGGTGTTTAACAAACAGCATGAATGATCGACACTTAAAATGTTGTGATTAAAACTAAGTAAAAACTGGATAACACCTTCAGAAGCAAATATTCGTGCTTTACACTTAAATCCCACAACATTCACTAAAAATTCAACATCAATCGATAGACATCGTGACCGATTTCTTCAAATCATGTTCTGCCCATGTATGAGTCTGTTATTCATATCTCACAATATATTCTAATACTATTTTCAGATGAATTGTTAATAGCTTCCTCATGGAATGATAGTTTTTTTTCTCTTAGTCAAGATTGAGGTAGACGGTGATGATTGTCTTGTGGACTTATTGCCATTTGATTTTTGACTACAGGTTATTTGACGTTTGCATGTGATCGATTATGTCACACATTGTCTGCGAGCGACCACCAAATGAAATATGCTGCTATGTACCATGTGTTAAGACTGTGATTATAAAAAGTAAAAGGTAGTGTAAATGATCGTGCGACCTTTGTTAATCATTTCATATGGCCAATTCGTTTGCTTGATAATCGAAAATTGCACGCACTTCCGAACATCAAAAGCATCTGAAGGGCACACATCGGTACAGATAATGAATATGCAATGGCCGAGAACCATTTATAATCCACTAATTGCATTGTTGTTATTGGAACTTTAATGCTCCATCAATACTAATTATTCTATTCTTCTTTTATGTGTTCGGAGTTTTTTTTTCTCGTCTTCTTTGAATACATTAGAAGATGTTATGTTGGACACTTATGGGATATTTTCATTGTAGATAGGGAGATGAGCTAGTATAAAAGCGTACAACAAATCACTGACCACAATCAGTTACCTTTGCGTAGTTGAAGTGTTCAGTGTTCACAGATTATTTTCACAATATGAAGGTACTGCAAGAACTGCTTGTATTTTCGTTGCAATGATTGTAAAGAGCTTGATCATTTCAAATTTTAGAAAAGATAGAAAAAATTGTTTGATTTTGAACTAACGATAAAGCCGTACGAAACTCAATACTTGTTGGTAATTTCAGGTGTTCATTTGTTTAGTAGTGTTTTTTGCTGTTGCCAATGCTGGATCCCTTTTCGGAGGTAGCAGTGGTGGTGGTGGCTGGTCAAGCGGCGGTGGCAGTGGCGGCTGGCCAAGTAGCGGTGGCTGGTCAAGTGGCGGCAGCTCAAGGCCAAGCCAAATTATAAAAGTAATTCAACGATTGAAACGTTTTTTAAAACAGAATTTACATGGTTTTATCGCTAAAAATAATTGTGTAGTCATTTATATCATGTTGTCGGATTTGAATGACAATTGTTGCTGAATACTGGAAATCTTCGTGTCTCAATAGGATATACTGCATTATGTCGATGAGATTTCATCTACTTTATTATAAAAAGTCAGTTTGTTGATAATTCGGCTTCATAAAAGTGATTTTAATTGGCAATAATATTTGGAATTTAATGTTATTTGTTTATTCCAATTCGATTTTTTACACGGGTGCAATTGTGAGACCTTATGTAAAACACATTTTTTTTTCTACATTTCCAACATTTCGAATTCATTTATCTACACCAATATATGCTGAGACAATAGAATTCTATCAATATTAGAGAAATGTGTAATTTATTCTATTTGCTCAATTACTTTTCGTTATATCTTAGTTTGCAACCGATATTTAACCATATTATTATCTTTTCCAGTTAAATTGCAAAGATTATACCTTTTCAAAGAATGACATGTAATAAATATTTCATTAAATAGGTAATTCACGTTAAGGGAGGTTCATCGGGTGGACATGGAGGATGGTCGAACGGAGGTAGCAAAGGATGGTCACAAGGCGGTGGCGGCTGGTCAAGTGGTGGTAAAGGATGGTCACAAGGCGGTGGTGGTCATGGAGGAAACGTTCAAACCATCAAAGTATGTATTATATTAATTTTGATAGAAAACTTTAATCAAGCAAAAATAATTTTCCTTCATATTCATTTGCCGTAGATTATCACTGTTCCAAGCTCAGGTGGAAATAAAGGATGGAGTTCAGGTGGCAGTGGATGGTCACAAGGAGGCGGTGGAGGTTGGTCACAAGGAGGCGGTGGAGGATGGTCACAAGGTGGCGGTTGGTAAAATGTCATTTTCACCACATCTCAGCCCAAAATCTTGGAATCTAGCTCACAACACCATACACATAAATGAAATTATTGCACATACAATTTGTAAATAACAATTGAAAAATAAAATGACAAATATTAGAACAATTGTGTCTTGACAGTTATTCATTTTTTTCGTCTGGACATTTATCTATTCTTTATGAACAAAATTCATTTCAATTCCGTTTTTCAGTATAAAAATCATATTGTGTGATACAACAGATAAAAGAAGAACTTTCACTATTAGAAATGCATTAAATGATTACTTATATGGAATATGCAAAATATCGTGTTTCGTGTTTTTCAAAAATTATTCTGAAATGTGTCGATATTGTTTAATGATAAGTCCAGATTCCATTAAAATGTTTTCAATGTAATGCGGAAAAAAAGAAAAAAAGCAGATTAAAATAAAAAAAGTGGTATCATGCATGGTTTTAACTAGGGGTATTTATGTCAGTTGAATCTATCGAATTTATCGTTCCATTGCGATTTTTTTACGAATTGTTCACATTCTCTGCTTTGTCACTGCGAATGACAACTAAGATGGCGCCAGCTGTCAATGTTTGGATTTGACCAATTCGCAAAAAATTCGCAAAATTCGTGAAATATTTGAATGAATTTGAAGTCAAAACGCGTGCGAATTGTGCGAATTCCTGTCAATTCGCGAATACATAAATTCACCTAGGGTTTTAATTTAAATCAAAAGCACAGAAAGTTAATCAAGAAATTCAACCTTGATCTTATGACATTTTATACGTTGGATACTTTTGAAATCATCACAAAAATACTCCAAAGAAAAGAAAGTCTATTTACAACTACCATCTACGCACTATGCGTGTGTTTATTTTGTACAACCATGTATTAAGTAAATTGAATCAAATGAATGCTTCGACTTATCATAACCAAGACAAACAATAATTAATTTCGAATAAAATAAATGACCAATACTTAGTTGTCGTCAATCAAATAAAAGATGGTACTATAAATGGAAGCCTTGGCATGAATTCGGTCAGTAAAGTTAAAGACAAAAACAAAATACAAAACGGTTTTCTCTAATTGTTTCGATGTCTAATTGTTTTCATTACTCTTATTGTTTCTGGTCAATCAAATTGATATGAACTGTCGAACGATGATACTTAGTGACTGAATATGCATCGATTCCCTCCAAAGAATATGCGTTCAATCAATTGGCTTCGAATGAAAATGTGTTTTTAAGTGAAATCATCACAAAGTTTATAAAAAAGTACATTACCGATGAACAGATGTCTATCTCAGCTACCCTTGTGTCATCCGATAAAGACCAGCGTTATTTCAAAGAAGATTTTTCAAGAAATCTTTTCAACGCTAAACACTTGACGAACTACACGCATAATATTTTCAATAACGTGAACTATCCGACATTTGATCGAAGAAAAGATCTCAATTTAATTCAAAATCGATGACAGTAAACTGCTTTCGTGAATATGATATTTGTTCAAAACCAAACAAGAAATTGATTGCAAAAATAAAACAAAATCTGTACAAAATATTCATTTGAGGTCTTCTTTTACAATCCAGAAGAATTGTGAACGCTACACTTGTTGAAGAATATCAATTATTTCAAAAGTTTATGGTTGTTTTGACCGATTTTCAACCGAATATTACAAACATGTTGAATGAATGTTTTGATCAATTCACATGTTATGGCACGGGATGATGTGAAAACACCATCATTGTTGTTGACGTCATCGTGGTCACTCTATACATTCATGCCATATCAAAACGATTGTTCCACTTTAAGCACTCTTCAACTTGCGTCATTTACTCCTTCTAATTTCAACAAAACGCTTCCAAAAGATCGAATGTATCCAGAAAAGCTGCGGAACTTCAATCGATGCCCGTTGAAAGTTGCTGCATCGATCATCAATCCACTACTCTTTCGACGTAACATTTCTGATCCATACAGTCCTTTCAGGGGCATTGATATTGATATCATCACACAAATCTCGAAATCACTCAACTTTACCATCATTTTCAAGCAGACACCGGATAATCATGGAATAATTTTTCCAAACGGAATTGTTAACGGGAATATGGAATTGGTTATCAGAGGCGAGGCAGTCGTTGCAATTGGTGGCTATTTTATAACAAAAGAACGATCTGAGCTATTTTCAACGACAGCTCATTATCTGCAAGCTTCATTCGGTTTTTGTTACAACGTGCATACATTCCACTCATCCGACTCGTGGCGCCATTTTGAAATCATTTATGGATGATAAGTGATGCATTTTTATTACTTTCTTTAGTAATAATACTGCACACGAAGAAGTTGAGCAAACCGAAGCGTCATTTTTTGATTGGCGGTCAGCTGAATCGAACTCCAATTTTGAATCTATGGACCGTTTTGGGATATCCAATATCAAATCCAAAAATTTCACAACGTCGAAATTTTGGAACGTTTGCCAGAACTCTGACCATTCTTTGGATATTTCAATGGCTAATCATTCGAAATGCATACCAAGGCTCGTTGTACACATATTTGCAAGCTAATCGACCCACCACAACGACACAATCGAAAGGATTGGCAAATCGGACTGCAAAACAGACTGCAAAATTATGGTACCACCATCAGCATATAATTTAATTGGCAATATGTTCAGCGTGGATCGGTAATGTTTTTAAAATAAAAAAAAATTCCAACCGAAATCACTTCAATAATAACATCTGAATTTCATTCTTAGCATTGTATTTAGCGAGCGCGATTTTATGTCAAATCTCCCAATTTTGTATGATGGAAATTTTGAAGGCGTTGCACTCTTCCAGGATCTAACTCAGAAGGCATTTAATTTGCAAAATTTTCCGCATCGACATCTCGCTTTTACAAAAGATAGACTTTTTATGTATTCCCGAGCCTTTCTCTTGCGCAAGAAGTCAGTGCTGACAGAAGTATTTGATAAACAGATACAAACGCTTCAGGAGACAGGATTCATTGAGTTTTGGGCTAAAAGTTACACCGATCATCGTAATCGAAATAAAAAACAAAGAGAACCGTCCAAGCTTCGAATGGAAAATATTGAGGCTACTTTTCAAATTTGCGGCGGTATATATTTGATCAGCTTCGTGGTGTTCATCTTTGAAATGATCATCACAAAATGTCTACGCATAAAATATTTTCTTGATTATTTAACACACTATATACTACGGTTTTATATCAAATATTTTTATTTCCTAGATCAGTTCTATCAAAGTGGATGGAAATATCGAAAATAAAACACATTTTTCCGATTCACTTGCATGCTTAAACCACTTGCTTTATTAAGAAAATTTGAAAACAGACAAAATATTTGATGGGACTTGTTATATTTTGCGTGACCGAATCGATCAATAGGTTAAAAAGTTCAGAAATTTTCTAACATATTCACTTTTATAGCTGAAAACTTCCATGATAAATACAATGAAAGTGATCATGTACATGGTCGCTGAAATTTTTATTATGGCCATGATGCTGGTCATTTCCAATTTCGATGGTTTCCTATACTTGCGCTTTTCTGGTTGCACTGTGTATTTTTGGATCCAATGAAGTGTCAAGCCGGATTCATTGCATAATTCAATTTTCCGATCGAACATCCACGTGAGAATGGAACTTTTTCGAAAGTAGAACACCGGCGTATGCGGTCGAACTATATCTCGAGTGTGTCGCACTTTTCGCCTTGATTTGTTAATCAAATTGTAATAATTAACTGTGACGTCGTTTGTGAAGTAAACACCATCCAATTCGCCGTTCTGCAGCTTTTCCAATGCAACGAAATCATCATATTCATGTGCTACAAATCTGCCAAAATGAAAATAAGTAACGAAAAACCACACCGAATTCAATGGATTTGAAAAAAAAAATACTCACCTGTCCTTGTTGAAAAGTTGCGGAATAAGGCCTGATGCCGAACCAATCACATTGATCTTGACATCTGATTCGCGTATCTTCTTGACAGTATCATACGGTGAGTTGTTCCGTTGAGTTTGTAGAAATCCATACAATGATCCTTGATATGAGTTCCTAACGACGAGCCAAAAGAGCACCCAAAGTATAAATAATGAACGAGCAAAAACTCCAAAATAATGTCGTTTTGCCATACGTGGATTCGAAATCATATTCCCTATCAGCACATTAATCATATTCAAAATCGGCGTTCGATTCATTCGACCTCCAATCAAAAAATGCCTTTGACGTGTTGATAATTTTCGTGAAAAGAATATCATTAGAATGGAAACGGTCAAAAGTGCGACAATTGAAATCCACAAAAAGCGTTGAAATGGTGCCATGAGTCGCCATAATGGCGTTGTTACTATCATATTCCGAGTAAACACGAAAACAAATGTATTTTGTGTGTACGATTTTGTGTATGCCATCACCACAACCCTCTCCGCTGTTAATGCATATGAACCCATAGTCATATTTGCATTTCCCAACAATACCTAATTTTAAAGGTATTGGCATTGAAACGATTAAATGTGAAAAAAAAAAAACTGAGTCTAATCTTATGAAAAACTAATGCTGTACTGCTCTGATCTTACCATTTGCATGGCTCCAGTTGCAGTACCATTTGGATATAAGACACCGCGGTGTTTGTCATCTGGTGCTTGTAAGTATACTGGGATCAAATGTAATGCCCTGCTTATTTCATCAACTATTGTTACATCAATTCCACGATACTCAATTGTTCCGTTGCTAACATTTTTGGTGATCACATAGGGTGGAAGCGGAAATGTTGCCACTTTAATTTTGCAGTAATGGAATTTGAACTGTTTCGGGGGAAATAAATCATTGTACGAAGCACTCAGCTCATTCGTATAATTTTCGGGAGTAAATATGTCTATGTTCAGTATCTCAAATGAATGGCAGCTTTTCATATATGGCTTGTAGAAATAAAGAGTCCATGAACTGTCATTCTTGATCAAAATGTTCACATTTAACAAATCGAAATTCATTAAAATTCCGAAGATATCATTCAGTGTCTTTGAAACATTCTGCACGATTTGCGTTACAACAATCAGAAAATTCTGATCCAAATGGAATGGTTGGACGATTGAATCATTCAAAATGTTCCTAAAATTGCAAGAAACGTAGATTTTTTTCAATTTTTTTTATTTCATTCTTTAAAAAGTCATGCTGTTCTCAACATTTTTACTCACTCCAATGAGGCACTTGTATCAATTAGTATCAAATTGAAGGCATTTCTATTCCCTCGTTGTGATCGATCAATCCTGTTGGAGATGGTATATGAGAACTGGGTGAGCTTTGAGTGAACTAATAAGTTACTAGAAAGATCTTCGTGTAATTGCTGCTGGCCAGGGCTCGAAGATGATAAAACTATTGATAAAAACACTTCATCGTTGAAATATTTATATAAATAATTGCTGATGACTTCAGTTAGAATGAGTTTCTCATTGTTTTCCAATGTTTCTTGCCACAGAGAGTTGCACTCAACTGGCCAAACATTTATGCAGAAAAATATTATTACGAATTTCATTTTGCAAACACACAAACAAAGTTGAATCAGCTTCATTTCCCGGGAGCGCATAAATCACTACGCTTCGAATCGAAAACCGTGATTTAGCTTCGGTCAACCACAACTAACCCATTACGTGTATTGACCATGTAAACACGCTATAATTGCTTATAAGCATTAATAATTATCATAAATCAGGGCGAAAAGGTAATTTATTTTAATGATTTCCAACGAAATGAAGCAAACAATTTTCATATCACGAATATGTTTTATGTTGATTGACAAAAAAGAAATGCCAATACATAATAACTGGTACTAATAAGTGAAATAATTCACACATTTCCTAATGCGCCTATGTTCACCGCTTAGAATCTCCAATAAAAATACCAAAAAAGCGAACAAATACATGACTGCCGTTATTTGAAGTATTGCTAAAATATTTCGAATGCTAAGCTTTTTCAATTTTCTTTGCCTATCTTCAGTGTGTTTGGGCCGGTATTGTGCCGCCCAATATGATATTAAACCAGATTCAATGCACATTTCAATTCTTCGATCAAACATCTCCCTTAAAATTGAGTGTTTATTGAAAAACAGCGACGGATCAAATGATCGAACCATGTCACGAGTGTGTCCGATTCGACCCCAAGCCTTTTCCATCAAGTTGAAATAGTTGAGTGTGATGTAGTTTGTGAAAATTACACCTTCCCATTCACCATTTATTGTCTTTTTTATGGCCGTGTAAACGTCAGTATACTGTTCCGCAATCCTGTTGAAGTGTTGTCCAATTGGAAAAATATTGATAGAATAAATTCAATTCGAAAATTCATTATAGAATACACAGACACTACATTATAGAAACAGATTTCTACTCCTTACCTATCTACGTTGAAGTCCTCTGGAATTAATCCAACGGCGGTATTAATCACATTGATTCTAACATTTGATATTCTTACTTTTTCCACTGTGTCAAACGGTGAAATGGTTTGCTGGCTCTGGAAAAACTGATACAATGATCCTTGATACGAGTTCCTAACCACGAGCCAAAAAAATAACCAAAGAATAGCCAAAGTGCGCGCAAATACACCAAAGTATTTTGTTTGTGCCATCCTTGGATTGGAAATTACATTGCCTATAACCACGTTAATCATATTAAAAATCGGCGTTCGATTCATGAAGCCACCAATCACGAAATGCCTGTGTCGTGTTGATAATCTCTTCGATAATAGTATAATGAATGTTGAAACGATTAAAAGAATCGTAATGGATATCCACACGTAGTATTGAAATGGCGCCATTAGTCTTGACATTGGTGTCGAATGTGTCGTGCTCTTAACAAACGCGAAAATAAATCCATTTCGTGTGTATGATTGTGTGTATGACATCAAACGAGCTCTATCTTTACTGACAGCGTACGATCCAATTGTCATATTCACTGTGCCATCTAATACCTAATTTTAGAGTTGGAAAATTCATACAATTGTTAGGTACTAAATGTGAACCATTTCATTAATACAATTTCATTATTGTGAAAATAAATAAATCATACTTAAAATAAATTATTTGAAAAAAACCATTACCATTTTAATGGCTCCAGTTGCAGTGTTGTTTTTGAATATTTTTCCACGATTTTTGCCATCTTTTGGCTGCATATATACCGGAGTTAAATGCAATGTCCTGCTTATTTCATTCACGATTTTAACATCAATTCCATCGTATGAGACGAGTCCAACAGATGTGTTTCGAATAATTACAAACGGATCGAAGGAGAATGTTGATACATAAAGTCCACAGTATGGGAATTTGAATAACATTGGCCCGTACAAATTAACGGCCGATACACTCAGTTCATTCGTATAGTTTTCCGATGAAAATGTGTCTATTCTCTCAATTTCAAATGAATGACAAGATTTTGTGTACGGTTTGTAGGAGTATACGAACCAGTTTGAGGTGTTTGACTCTTTGATCAAAATGTTCACATCTATTAAACCGAATTTCATTGCGGTTGCGAAAATTTCGTGCAATGATTCTGAAATATAAGGTGCACTTTGCGTTGAAATAACTAGATAATGTTGAGCCAAGTGAAACCTGCGTACGGTGGACGCGTTGAAGATTTGTCTAGAAAATTGGGAAAATCAACATTGAATTTTAGTAGCAAAGTGTAAATAAAAATTGATTTAAATAATTTTTGTAATGACGCTGAAATGAAGGAGAAGAAAAGAAACTAAATAGAAATTAAGAAATACCGTTTTTTTTTTCTTAGTTCATACTCACGTCAACGATTCACTTCCATCAATCAACACCAAATTGAAAACATCTATATTTCCGTATCGCGATTGGCCAAGCGTACTCAATATGTTGTACGAGAAGTTGTTCAGCTTTGTGTCTATCACCAAATTACTAACGAGGTCTTGTTGAAATATCTGTTGGTCATTATTCGACGATGATAAAACTATTGATAGAAATACCTCGTTGCTGTTAAGATATTTATGTAAATAATTGCCAATGATTTCAGTTGGAACAATTGTTTCATCTTCTTTGACTATTTCTGGTGTTAAAATGTTACATTTAACGCAAAAAGAATAAATTAATAAAATAAAAATATATTTCATTTTAGAAATAAAAACGGACAATCATCAGCATTGTTCCGATGTTTCTAAAGCTCTATTTGTGTGTTCAGTTTAGTTTCGTGACTTTGGCCAAAGGGAGTTACACATATCCGCTGCACGTAATGATTGCTTGCGGTAAATCTACACAAGGTCGCTGCTTATTTTACACGCATCTCATATGAACGATTGACTTGTATTTGCGCTGTTCGCTCTATGATACACAAAGCATATGCGCAGGGGACAGTCCACACAGCGGAACAGCGCGAACGTATTCAAACACAACGTCAATCGTTCATATGGGGGCAATATGCAATTTTCCTCGATCATGAAAATTGAAGTGTAAAGTTGAAGGGAAAAAATAGAATCAAACATATCATTTTCTACATTTAATTATGCATTCGTGTTAAATGTAAACTTTCATGAATCAAATGCTTTAATTTACAATATCATTATTCATGGTCTTGGATCAAACAATACTAATAAGTCAAATAATCTAGAAACTGTTTGATGCGCCTGTGTCCATTGCTCAAAACTTCCAATAAGAAAATAATAAACGCAATTAAATATAAAACAGCAGCAATTTCGAGCATGGCCAAAATGCCGTGAATATCGAGCTTCTTTGGTTGCTTTCGTTTATCGGTTTTCCGTGAATTCTTGTACTGTGCAGTCCAATGCAAAATCAAGCCCGATTCTTGGCATAATTCGATCTTCCGGTTGAACATCCACGTTAAGATTGAATGCTCATTGAAAAAGAAGACTGGCATATTGGGTCGAACCACATCTCGTGTGTGTTCTACTCGAGGTGCAGATTTGTTCATAAAATTGAAATAGCTGACAATGACGTCATTTGTGAAAGCTACACCATCCCATTCACCACTTGACAACTTGGTCATAACATTGTAAGCGTCGTAATCATGTTTTATTAATCTGTTTCAAACAGAGAAAAAAAAAGAGAAATCAAAGAGACTCATTTGTGAGAACTTCACTCGGTCAAACCAAATATCGAAATCAATCAAGAAAATTATTACCTTGCGCTATTAAACCCATCCGGAATCAAATTAATTGATGTGCTAGTTATGTAAATATTAGCGTTTGATATCCGTACTTTTTCGACCGTATCATAAGGTGAATTGACTCGTTGGCTTTGTAGCGTTTCATACAATGAACCTTGGTATGAGTTTCGAACCACGAGCCAGAAAAAAATCCATAGAATGGATAGCGTGCATGTGAAAACGCCAAAATATCGTCTTTGTTTCATCCTTGGATTGGAAATCACATTGCCTATCAACGCGCTCATCATGTTCAAAATCGGCGTTCGATTGATTTTTCCTCCGATTATAAAGTGTCTTTGTCGCATTGGCAGCTTCTTTGTTAACAAAATGACAAGTATCGAAATGATCAAAAGGAATGTAATCGAAATCCAGACGTACGCTTGAAACGGTGACATTAGCCTGGAGAGTGGCGTAGCAAGTTGACCACTTTCTTTAAAGGCAAAAATGAATGAATTTTGCGTATATGATTTGCTATATGACATTACATTGACTCGTTCCGAGGACAGGGCATAACTGCCAACAGTCATATTTGCATCACCATCTATCACCATTTTTAGTGCTCCTGTTGCAGTCCCATTTTTATATATAATTCCACGCTTTTGCATATCAGGCGCCCGCACATATTTTGGAATTAGCTTCAATGTTTTTGCAATTTCGTTGACAATTGTGATATCGATACCATCATATGTGATGGATCCATTGAATTTTTGAATTATTACATATGGGTCGAGAGAAAATGTCGATACAAACAATGGACAATTATTGAATTTGAGCCGCCTTGACGGAAATAGATCGGCAAATGGCACACTCAAATCGTTGGTATAATTTTCCGGAGAAAATGTTTCAATTTTAATCGCATCGATTGAATGACAATTTCGAACGTACGGCTTGTAAAAAAACAGAGACCACATCAGTGCATCCTCGTGTTTGATCAATACATTAACATTCAACAAACCCAAATTCAACGCGATTCGGAAAATGTCATGCAAACGCTCAGGGACATTTGGAATTTCTTGTGTCAAAATGATCAAAAAGTTTTGAAACAAATGAAATGTTTGAACGGTTGATTTATTCAAGATTTTGCTAATTGGGAAATCAGACAAAAAACGACAATTTTTAAATTAATCCAAAATGTTCATTCAATAAAAACTCACGTCAGCGAAACACTTCCATCAACAAATATCAAATTGAAGACGTTCATATTCCTCCTTCGAAACTGGTGTATTTTGCTCAGAAGAATGTAGGAAACAATTTCCTTTCGAGAATGTTGCAGTAAATTGGCCACAAAAACTCTTTGCAAGCGTTTTTGTGCGCCATTTGTCGCACCGGAACTAATTGAAATAAACACCTTTTTGTGGCTTATGTATTTGTGCAAGTAGTTTTCCACGATTTCAATCGGGATATCGATTTGATTGTTCTGTGGTACTTCTACTGTTTGAAGCAACAACAAATTACACTTGGCGCACACAAAGTTTATGAGTAAAAATGGGATGATCTTCATGTTGAAGCCCGAAGAGTCGAGAGACTCGGTACAATCTTACAAAAATACTGAGCGGTTTTGACTTGAAGTCATCTTTTTTATTGTGGTAGGCCTAATAATGAGCACAATTCCATTATTGACCATTTAGTCAATAATTTGTTTGTTGTGACTGCGTATCATAATTAATCAAATGTCACCATCATTTGATTGGATGTAAAAATCGTACGGTGATATTTCGTGACTACGGAATTGGTTAAAGTTTCGATTCTTTGGGCGTCGCCATATTGAAAATTTACGTGCGATATGGTGCACGCACTCAATAGTTCCACTTATTTTAATAAGGAATTTATATAGGTGGCGCTGCCACATCGTCATTGATATCGACTCAAATATTGTCAAATATAATAATAACATTGTCTATATAGGCTTCGAGCGCACTACGGTAAAAAGGCCATGCTATTCGTTCTTTTCCTTCCTGATATAATTCCGTGTTATTTGATTCTATAATTGTTACAATAAACGTCTCAAAATATTATTAACACTTTTCCACTTCGATAACAGCCATTTCAAACCTAATTTTACTTTTCCGTACACAACGTGTCAAGGGAAAGTATAGGAATTGGTCCCGAAAACTTTTTCCGCAAAATTAGCTTAGATCATCATAAAAACTCATCATAAAAACTCATGTCGTTGTCGTTGGTATTTGTTAACACGATAACTCAAAAAATAATTAAGATAATCAAAATCTGGAAACGCCAAAAGTTTAATATTCAAAAAACTTCGTTTAAGTTCGAAGATGAGCCATTTTCAATTTGATCCTAGGGTACTTGCCCTAAGAAAAACCTCAAAAAATTGACACTTTTGTATGGGAGGTACCTGTAAATCGACTCTGATTGGCTTCAAACTTTCTGGGATTTCATTTTTTGGGAGAAAAATAAGATTTTGAAATTTTGAAACCAATCGGAATCGATTTACGGGTACCTCCAATACAAAATGTTTGAAATTTTTAGTAAAATTACCGATTTTTGGACAATTTTGTATGGGAGGTACCCGTTAATCGATTCTGATTGGCTTCAAACTTTCTGAGGTTTCATTTTTTGGAGAAAAAATAAGATTATGAAAGTTTCATTTTGATCGCATTTGCAGAAGTTTGGTTTTTGGCCCTCAATTTTTTCTAAGAAAATATCGACAAAAATTGAGGACAAAAAATCAATTCAAAAATTGAGGACAAAGCTAACCAATTGGAAGCACCAATAAGGTCACCACTGTTCAGATCGATTAAAATTTACTTCAAGTAGCTGTTTCGGTTACACCGAGTTTTATTGTTTTAGTTGTTGTCATTTTTTGGCGTGCGCTCGCACCACAACACATTGTTGCATGTTTTGCTTTTCTGTTTGATACTCGCTGAGGATGAAAAATGTCGAAATGCATCCGAACCAAAATTTCGTTTATAAATAAATATTCATATTGATTTATGTTTGAAATTTGAAAAAGCAAAGTCACTTTAAGGTGTTTTATTTAAAATTTAATCGTAGATTGAAAAAATCTTTCCATTTCAATTCCCTTAACAAAGTGTACGCAAAAGTAAAATATTCAACATTACTATTGTTGGCAGCATATTGAATCTATTCCAATTGTTCTTCAATATTAATTCGGTTTCCTTTACCGATAAAAAGTTTGGCGACATTATCGTGACCTGAAAAATAATACAGATCAATGAAAAGGATCAAAGTGGTATTTAATTTAGTCAGCAGTACCATGGTTAACAGCTAACTGACGAGGTGTTTCATTCGCATTATTTCTAATATAAACTTTGGCTCCTTTTTTGATGAGAAGTTCAGCAACATTCTTGTGACCTTAGAAATTATTTAGATCGATGAAAAAGATCAAACCGATTCTTTATTTTGTGAAAATAACTATTTAACATTACCATATCTAGCAGCATGATGAAGAGGTGTCTCTTTCTGATTAGTCTCACTGTCAAGATTGGCGCCTTTGTTGAGGAGAACCTCGGCAAAATTTTTGTGACCTAGAAAAAAAAATCGGATCGATGAAAGAGATCAAATCAATCGTTTCTTTAATAAGAACAAGCATTCAAAATTACCTGAGGATGCAGCAAAATGAAGAGCTGTGGTATTCGAATCATCTCCAATATCAGCATTGGCTCCATTCTTGAGAAGCACATCAGCGACACCTCCGTGACCTAAAATAATACGGATCAATGAAAGAGATCGGCGGGATATCTTATTTAGTCAACCTTACCATGCATAGATGCCAAATGAAGAGGTGCCTGATTAAAAATATTTTTAATATTAAGATCGTTTGCTATACGGCTGAGAACTTCAGTGACGCTCTTGTGACCTGAAAAATAATTCAGATCGATGAAAAAATAAACCAATTTCCCATTTAGTGAAAAAATAAAGTCAGGGCTGCACTGACGAAGTGTAGTAGACATCACACACAACTCTGACACCCGTGTATATATGCTAGTCGGTTTTGTGTGTGAGTTGGTTGCAATGGCTGTATATGCGACGTTTGTTTGCACGATAGTTGTGTGCGCGGCAGTTGCATTGCGATATGCTTGTCTATTGGCCGAAGCATATTCAATGCTTGCTGTTAAGCAATACTAATGCGCATAGTACTCGAAAAGAGTAATCAACATTACCATATCTAGCAGCATAATGAAGAGGTGTCTCTTTCTGATTATTCTCACTGTCAAGATTGGCTCCTTTGCTGGTGAGAAGTTCGGCGACACTCTTGTGACCTGAACAATAGCACCGATCGATGGGATAAAATCAGGTCAATCTTTTATTCAATAACAATAAGTATTCAACGTTACCTTTCTTAGCAGCATAATGCAGAGCTGTCTCATGGAAATTATTTCCAATATTAGGGTCGGCTCCTTCAGCGATGAGCTTTTTAGCTTCCTTCACGTTGCCTGAAAGAATATGAAAAATATTCATAGATCAATGAAACGAATTGAACAAAACATTTTTTTTTATAAAAAAATGTCCAAAATTACCATCAAAAGCAGCTCTATGCAGAGCTGTCTCTCCCCTTATGTCTATTTCGTTTACTAAAATGTGTATGAAAAGTTTAGCATAAATGAGGTTCCCATTTCTTCGTTACAAGGTGCTTTGTATATGGAATTTAAGAGTTAAACTGGATAAATAAATGAAACTTCAATCTTACCGTTCCTCCCGGATGGTGCTCCGCTCACATCCCCGATTAAGAACTGGTGGAAATAGAATCAAAGTGATACATTTGGAATGGGAACAACGGATGAGTTTAATACATTATGTATTAATAACAGTTTTCAACTGTTTTTAATAGAATAAAAGTTTCCGGTGGACATTTTTTTGGAATAGAAGATTTTTTTCGATTGAAGAACTTGAAAAAAGGACACTTTTCATTTTTTAAATTATTTCAGAAAAAATTATCACAAATTGTCCACAAAAAGTATCAAACATGACAAATTTAAAAAAATCGACTGAAATTGTCGACTCACCTCGGATACCATCAAGCCAATGAACAGCAGTGTGAAAGAACTTCGACTCAGCATTTTTCTAGCTTTGAACTATTAAAAGTTTACTATGAACGTATCAATTGGTAAGAACTGTTTGATGGACATGCGAATCGAACGCATCCTCTTATATACTTTTCAAGTGTGGCCACGTCGGTTGGCAACACACTGTATGATTCAATCCACGTACAATGACGATTTTAATAAAAGCCCACAAAATATTATCGCACACATTTTTCAAGATAACAATGTCAAACAATTGATGGAATTACAATTCCACCTGTGCGCGTGTGTTTAATTTCGCGTTTCACACAAATATTTTGCATTGAAAATATCACATGTTTACATTTATTCTTTCATCACCTTCTTTAAACTAGAAATTCAATGCAAAAATTTAAAAAGTAAATATTTTTCATTCTTGAAAGGTTGAGTGGTGTTACTATGGCACGTGGCTGTTCAAATTTAAAAAATTTCACGACTTCGCTTCATGCACAAAACATATTCCGTTTCAAAGTCGATCCAAAGTTGAGCACAGATCAACCGTTGCTTACATGATGTAAATTAGAATGTGAATGATCAAACGACATGACTCATACCTTTGCGTTACATTCAGGCTCACATGCCTTGGTTGCGTTGCTTTATTCAATAGCTATTCGTGTACAGTGTTAGTTGATCCAAGGATATACGGTATCACATTTACTTTACATCACTCAATAAGGTATAGGTAGGAGGCGATGATATTGATACAAATCTACGCATTCCCTTAAAAAATTACAAGCGAATCTGATGCAAAATCATATCCATACTCAGTAACACTTTCCATAGAAATATAGACAGCTCCTCAATTAGTTCGAAATTCCAATGAACACACACGTAAAGAAATACTTACAATCCGATACAAATCACATGAAAAAGAAAAAAATTCTGTCACTGTCGCATTTCGTACCAACACAGCCAACTTTTTGTTTCCATGAAATAAATTCTTCGTAGTGGTAAAATCTCTATGGCACAGATTCGAGAAAAATTGCTCAAATTGATTTTGAAATGAAAGCCAATTCGGTCTTTGTTCTAATCGATAATTTATTTGAAATAAATCCAGACATTTCAAGTCATCTGCGACTCTTCAGGGCCTAAAAATAACAAATGTTTCGGGTTCAAGGATACTATGACGATGCAAGCGTACACACTAAAAAATATCTGTAAGAATCTACACGATGATACCAATCAAACATGGATTTATATGACAAATCGTGTAAAAACGATAAAATATCGTGTAATTTCAAATAAATCAATGAATTGGTCAATACTATTACGCGATATACGCATCTGTCAAATGTTTGCATCAACTTTGAAACATTAAAAATTACACGATATTTTAATGTTTTACACGATTCGTCATATAAATCCCATTTTGATTGTTATTATCGTGTAAATTCTTACATTTTTATGTCAATTTTCGTATGTTTTTATCCCATTTTTTGGGAAATTTTATTATGATTTTAGGGAATTCTATGTCACTTTTTGTAATTACGATTTTCGGAGTTTTACTTTTCCGTACACAACGTGTCAAGGGAAAGTATAGGAATTGGTCCCGAAAACTTGTTTCGCAAAATTAGCTTAGATCATCATAAAAACTCATGAAACGCGTAGAAAACCACTTTTTGAGACACTTTTGCGTTCGTGTGCCGTCGTTGTCGTTGTCGTCATTGGTGTTTGTTAACACGATAACTCAAAAAATAATTGAGATAATCAAAATCTGGAAATGCCAAAAGTTTTGTGTCCAAAAAACTTAGTTTAAGTTCGAAGATGAGCCATTTTCGATTTGATCCTGGGGTACTTGCCCTAAGAAAAACCTCAAAAAATTGACACTTTTGTATGGGAGGTACCTGTTAATCGACTCTGATTGGCTTCAAACCTTCTGAGATTTCATTTTTTGGGAGAAAAATAAGATTCTGAAACCAATCGGAATCGATTTACGGGTACCTCCCATACAAATTTTTTGAAATTTTTAGTAAAATTACCGATTTTTGGACAATTTTGTATGGGAGGTACCCGTTAACCGATTCTGATTGGCTTCGAACTTTCTGAGGTTTCATTTTTCGGAAGTTTTAGTTAAAGTGACCGATTTTTCACTTTATTTACATTATTATATTTTCACTGCCTTTATTTCAAGAAAATTCACAAAAAATAACCAAAAGTACGTACGGACAACGCAGGCCAACGGTACGGAAAAGTTCGGGATTACCAATGTAATTCTTTTTATTCTTTCGATTTATTACACTCGTTTCCGCGAAAAAAGTTTTCTTATTTCATACGAAGTCACAAAACTTTCATTTTATTGTTGTTTTACAAAAAGTCATTGCCATATGTGGAAATGATTTCAGTTTCTACCCCACTCGATACATATCTCAAACTGTCAGAGTTTACGTGTATCATAATAATCGAGTGTATCATAATGTACTTGCCAAAGAAAACGCAACATTAAAATATTCAGAAAATTTTATTTTCGTGCTCAAACATATCATCTTCTATATTTAATAGAATCAAAGCCTTTAATTTAAAATATCGTTACATGGTCTTGGATCGAGCAATACTAATAAGTCAAATAATCTAAAAATTGTTTGATGCGCGTGTGTTCATGGCTCAAAACTTCCATTAAAAAAATAATAAATGCAAGTAAATATAAAACAGCAGTAATTTCAAGCATGGCTAAAATGCCCTGAATACCAAGCTTCTTTGGCTGTTTTTGTTTGTCGTTTTTCCGTGAATTCTTGTACTGTGCAGTCCAATGCAAGATCAAGCCCGATTCTTGGCATATTTCGATTTTCCGGTTGAACATCCACGTTAGTATCGAATGTTCATTGAAAAAGAAAACTGGTGCGTTGGTCCGAACTACATCACTTGTATGATCTACACGAGGCACAGATTTGTATACGAAATTGAAATAGCTGACAGACACATCATTTGTGAAAACTAAACCATCCCATTCAGAACCTGGTAACTTGGTCATAATATTATAAGAATCCATGTTTTGCTTCATGAATCTGTTTCGAACGGAGAAAGCAAAATAATACCGAGAAATTTACTTTCTCTAAATGATTGTTTAAAAAACATCAAGAAAATAATTACCTTGCGTCATTAAACCCATTCGGAATCAAATTCATTGCTGTGCCAGTTAAATAAATTTTAGCGTTTGATATCCGAACCTTTTCAATCGTATCATAGGGTGACTTGATTTGTTGATTTTGTAGCGTGTCATACAATGAGCCTTGATACGAGTTTCGAACCACGAGCCAGAAAAACAGCCAGAGAATGGATAGCGTGCGTGCGAAAACGCCAAAATATCGTCCTTGTGTCATCCTTGGATTGGAAATCACATTGCCTATAACAATGTTAATCATATTCAAAATCGGCGTTCGATTGATTTGACCTCCAATCATGAAGTGTCTTTGTCGCATTGGCAGCTTCTTCGTTAACAAAATGACAAGTATCGAAATGATCAAAAGGAATGCAATCGAAATCCAGACGTACGCTTGAAATGGTGACATGAGCCTGGCGAGTGGCGTAGCAAGTGGAGCACTTTGTTTGTAGGCGAATATGAATGTATTTTGCATATATGATTTGCTATATGACATTACATTGACTCGTTCCAAAGACAGGGCATAGGTGCCAATGGTCATATTTGCATCACCATCTATCACCATTTTTTGTGCCCCTGTTGCAGTCCCATTTTTATATATAGTTCCACGCGTTTGCGTATCAGGCGCCCACACATATTTTGGAATCAGCTTCAATGTTTTTGCAATTTCGTTCACAATTGTGACATCGATACCATCATATGTGATGGATCCATTGGATTTTTGAATTATTACAAATGGTTCGATAGAAAATATCGATATAAATAGTGGACAATATTTGAAAATGAAGTGTCTTGACGGAAATAGATCGGCAAATGGCACACTCAAATCGTTGGTATAATTTTCCGGAGAAAATGTTTCAATTTTAATCGCATCGATTGAATGACAATTTCGAACGTACGGCTTGTAAAAAAACAGAGACCAAATCAGTGCATCCTCGTGTTTGATCAATACATTAACATTCAACAAACCCAAATTCAACGCGATTCGGAAAATGTCATGCAAACGCTCAGGGACATTTGGAATTTCTTGTGTCAAAATGATCAAAAAGTTTTGCAACAAATGAAATGTTTGAACGGTTGATTTATTCAAGATTTTGCTAATTGGGAAATCAGACAAAAGATGACAATTGTTAGATTTATTCGAAGTGTTCAAAAGAAATTATTTTTTATTTAAATCTATTCTGGATTTAAAACAAAGAGAGGATTTTCCATCCAAAAACTCACGTCAGCGAAGCACTTCCATCGACAAATATCAAGTTAAAAATGTTCATATTCTTTTTTCGAAACTGGTGAATCTCGCTCAGGAGATTGTAGGAAATGTTTTCAGTTCGTGAATGCTGAAGTACATTGGTGATGAACACTCTTTGCAAATGTCTTTGATTGTCATTTTTTGCAGCCGAACTTATTGAAAGAAACACTTGTTCGCGACTTATGTATTTGTGCAAGTAGTTTTCCACAACTTCGATCGGGATATCGATTTGATTGTTCTGTGGTACTTCTACTGTTTGAAGCAACAATAAATTACACTTAATACACATAAAGTTTATGAGTAAAAATGGGATTATCTTCATGCGTATCATAATTAATCGAATCATTCAATTCAAATGTCACAATCATTTGATTGGATGTAAAAATGTCTTGCTGTTCGTTTTTTTCCCGTCCTGACCTAATTCCATGTCATTTGACTTTATATCATTACACCAAATGTCTCAATTATTACCACTTTTCTTCTATATTGACAACAGTAATTTTAAAACCTAATGTAATAATCTTCGATTCTATTACAAAAATGTTACTGCGAAAAAGAGCACTCGCATTCCATAAAACGGCACAAAAACTGTAATTTGTCTGTTGTTTTACAAAAAGTGACTGCCATATATGAAAATTATTTTAGCATTTGCCCCACTCAAAACCACAAAATACTACTGCAAACTGCCAGTGTTTGCGTGTTGGAAAATCAAGTGCATCATAATATTTGCCAAAGAAAAATCAACAATAAAATATTCAAAACACTTTTTTCGTGCCAGAATTTATCATGCAAAGTAATTTTTTACGCTTCACATGTATGCCTCTTGCCTGCATAGAAGTGAACACTGTTGACTTTAGCTCACTAGGCTACACTTATTTAGCTACGGTTTGAATGATTTTGATTATAAGTTATAGAAAGAAAGGACACACAATGTGTCATGTAATGTGCGGCCGTATTGATTTTACAAATTAATTTCCACGAAACTCTATCAATATAAATGCGTTAATTCTAATAAGTGAAAAATTCCAAACACCTTCTCATACGTTCGTGTTTATAACTGATCATTTCGACTACAAATATAATGAACGCAATTAAATACAAAAACGCAGATATTTGAATTATGGCCAAAATATGCGGAACGTCTAAAGTTGTTGGTTTTTTATGCTTATCTCTTTTGCGTTTATGTTTGTATGGTGCTGTCCAGTGAGATATTAGACCGGATTCTCTGCAATTTTCAATTTTTCGATTGAACATCTCCGTGAGAATTGAGTTTTTGTTGAAATAGAACACGGGAGTGATTGGTCGAACTATGTCACGAGTGTTGCTTACCTAAATGAAAATTACAAAAGAAAGAAATGAATGAAGTGAAAATTTAAATGTTCAACTCATTTTTCATTTGAGCTTACACGGCGCTTGAATTTATTTTTCAAATTGAAATAGTTAATGGTGACATCATTTGTGAAAACTAGACCTTTCCAATCGCCATTCGATAACTTACGTAGGGCGGTGATTGCATCGTAATCATGTTCCACAAGTCTATAGATTCAAATAGATTTGAATTGAATGAAAAAAAAAATGCTTGAGTTTAATGGATTCTTTTCAAAGTGTGTCAATTTTTTACCTTTTTGAGTTGTTAAAACCGTCAGGAATAAGTGCGATTGCAGTGCTTATTATGTGAATTTCAGCTTTTGACGACCGTACTTTTTCGACTGTATCATACGGAGACTTCACACGTTGGCTTTGCAAAGCCTCATAAAGTGAGCCTTGATATGAATTCCGGATAATGAGCCAAAAGAATATCCAGAGTATTGTCAAAGATCGGGAAAAAACACTAAAATATCGACTCTTTATCATTCGTGGATTTGAAATAACGTTGCCAATCAAAACATTTATTAAATTTAAAATTGGCGTTCGATTTATTCGACCACCGATTATGAAATGTCGCCATCGTCTTGACAACTTTTTCGTCAATAAAATAATCGTAATTGAAATCGCCAGAAGTGCAGCAATAGAAATCCATACGCTATTCTGAAACGGCTCCAGTAATCTCGACAGTGAGGTTTTGCTACCTCGAACAAATGCAAAAACAAAAGCTGTCTGCATGTATGAATGTGTGCTTGCCATCACTGTTAATCTCTCCAAAGATGGAGTATAAATTCCAATGGTCATGTTTACATCACCATCGATGACCTGTTTCTCGAAAATTGAAGAATTAAAACAGAATAAGCATTAATACATCCAAAGTTTTCCGATCTCTTACCATTTTTAATGCACCGGTTGATGAGCCATTTTTATAGACCATTCCTCGAGTTCTCTGTATGAAAGTTGGCTGTAAGCTAAGCGTCTTTGAAATTTCACTGACGATTATAACATCTACTCCGTCGTATAAAGTGGATCCATTCGATCCATCACGAATAATCACAAACGGTTCAAACGAAAACGTGGAAATGTTGAGCGGGCATTTGGAAAATGTAAACTGTTTTCTAGGAAATAATTCATTAAATGGAATATCTAAATCATTTGTGTAATTTTGTGGAGAAAATGTGTTTATGTTGAATATTTCGAACGAATTGCAATTCCTTATGTATGGTTTGTAGAAATGAAGAGACCACAGAGTTGAAATTTTGTCGTTTATTAAAATATTCACGTCCATCAAACCCAGTGTCATTAAAATCGCGAAAGATTCTTGCAAAGAATCCGAAATATTTTCCACACTTTGCGTAAGAATGATTAGAAAATGTTGAAATAAATGGAATGTCTGCACAGTTGATCGGTTCAATATTTTTCTAAACGAAAAGGGGAAAAAACATTTGTTTCACTCACTTTGGGTACGGAAACATGATGAATTTTACACTCACCTAATCGATGCACTTGTATCAACAAAAATTAAATTAAAGATATTCTTATTTCCTGCTCGACTTTGGTCAATTTTTTTCAAAATGTTGTACGTGAAATTTCCAAGTTTAGAATGAACAATTAAATTGGTCATAATATCTTGTTGGAAATATTTTTGATCATCATCATCGTCCGACGATGAAGAAATTGATAGGAATTTTTCTTCACAATGAAGATACTTATGTAAGTAGTTGCTGATAATTTCAGTCGGAATATTTGCGCCATTTCTATTTTTCTCATTGAACAAAACATTACACCTGACGATCAAAACATCAAGGTAAAACAGTAATATGTATTTCATATTGAAAAATAAATGAATAAAACACTCACTGAAAGTGTCTTAGAGAGCAAAACTTCAGTTTCCCAATCGGCTTTGGGGCCAGTACTAACGATTTTCAAGTAAAGAAAAAGCATTCAAGTCGCTTGCACTTAGCTGATGATTATTTTGATTATTAGTAATAAAACGTCAATCGATTGTAATGCTTTTATATTTGATGACACATTCTCTGGACGTGTTATTATGAAGGGACAAATAACTATTTCATTTATTCTAACTGTTTCGGCTAGTGAATATTCGTTTCTATTGAAAATTGAGTCAACGATAAACCATAAGCTAATAAGTCAAATCGTCCAACACTTTCCTGATGTATCTATTAGTACACACAAAAACTTCCATTACAAACACAATGAAAGCCATCGAATATAAAACTGTAGTTATTTGAAAAATGGCTAAAATGTTGGAGATTTTCTCTTCAATCAAAGCATTCACGTTCAACAGTCCCAATTTCATGGCAATTTCAAAAATATTGCGCAAAGACTCCCAAATATTTGGCATACTTTGTGTTAACACGATCAAAAAGTGTTGGTAAAAGTGAAAAGTGTGCATGGTTGAGAAGTTGATGATTTTCCTAGAGAAAATAGAACAATTAAATAAAATTATGTGTTATTATAAAATGATATATCAACAAAGAATCGAGAGAAATGCTTTTCGAATGAACATCAAAACTCACACCAATAAAGCACTTCGATCAATCAATATCAAATTGAAAACGTTCCTGTTTCCATGACGTGATTGATCAACTTCATTTAAAATGTTGTACGTGAAAGTACAGATAAATCCCGTGTATCATCTCCACTTGTATTGCTTTTTACATTGAAGGGCGTTGCACGCACCTTAACATTTACAATACAAACTCAATGCGAGTGGAGACGCCTTATGAAAAATGGCACAGATTGCTAGTGCTAAGGTTTATCTGTACTTTTCTAGTTTTGTATGCACAACCAAACTGCTAATTAAATCCTCTTGAAAATAGTTGCGGTCATCATTTGGTGATGTTAAAGAGATTGATAAAAACACTTTATGACAACTGAACCCGTGCGCATAAAAACGACTTATAAAAACGTCGCCGAACAAAGCGAAACACCTATTTGTTACTCGTTCGATTCGGAACAAATTGTACTTTTGTATGTTACGCCGACAAATCTATGTTACGTTTTGATCGGCGATTTTTTTTTGTAATTCGTTTTTATGCTCACGGGTTCAACTTAGATACAGTACAAATAATTGCTAATGATTTCAGTTAGAATGAATATTTCATCTTTTGCAGGTGTCTGCACATTGTTATACAGGAAAATGGAACATTTCACACACAAAACATTCGCGAAAAGAATAATGATGAATTTCGTTTTCCAAATTTAAACAATATTTTGTTAACGAAAAAATATGAATAAAAATCGTTGTAGCTACAACGTTTCGATGTCTATTAAACAGCACCACTTTTCGAATTGAAGTATGTAATTTCGGTCAGACTAGGCCATACAATTAACGCACTAATTGATTGTCAATGGTCAGTTATCATAAATCATTCCGATGACGCTATTGGTTAAGCCCACAGCAATTGTTTTATTCATAGGTAAAAGATATGGCTGCATCAATTAGCAAATGAAGCATATATTCTATAGCAGCTAAAAGCTATGTAAATATATCTAGGGCAAAAACTAGCGCTGAATCGGCGTTTCGAATCAAATAACTTTAGTCTTACTCTTACTATTCTTCAACAAAATGAAAACAGCGTTGAATGAAGTCACTCACACATTTTCGTTGGCAACCGTCTCCTTGTGAATTATCCTTTCGAACTATTTATTTGGGTTTTCCCAAACACTCTATATTTTCACAAATCAAAATAACGTTGAAAGATTCATATCTCAACTAAATCACTAATTTGCTTTTGATGGGATTTTTATGTAAAGCCCTTGAATGCATCCTTTAATTCAATTTGCACACTCATCCCTTCGTTTTCTGCCTTTAAAAATAAGTTTCTTTTGTGGTTTTGTAACCCAATTTATGTGTTTTTTTTTTTCAAGACATTTAATAAGAATTACTTATTCGGTTGATTCGGTTCATCGAATCTAGACAATAAATTGTACCCATCTTTTCCCTTTCTTTGGCAAAAGATTGTTTTGCAATTTGAAGCACTTACATTTTCGCTCAAAGGAGCAAAAGAGAAAGTGATTGTATGAAATTAAATGGCCTAATGTCGATCATTCAAGAGTTGATTTTTTTTTCGAAATGTACGTTACGCAACAAACAAACTGAACAGAAGCAACCCTATCATATTCTTTATTTTTCTGTGTATTTTGGGGTGAATCCAAACATAATGCATTCATTTCATATCTTTCGAAAAGTACTTGTTGATAATTTCCCACGCAAAAATGAAATTGGTTTATATTAACTAAACACATTTCGATGTGGCACCTAAATAACGTGTCATCTGTTCATCGAGCGCAACACGAACGTAACGAGCAAGCACCGTTTTAAAATTTCATAATAAACGTTTCCACTAATTTTATTCACTTCATTTGAATTCGATCAAACGGATAAAGGAGAAAAAACGTTTGTGTTCATGTGTTGTTCAAGGGTCATTTGGGAATATCATTGCCGTTGTTGGTGCATGCAATTAAAGTGGTCGCATAGTTTTTGTTCACATAATGCACACTCGAATGGAAATGTTTGCGTGACTGAACGATATAACGGCATTTCGTATTTTTTTTTTTATTAAACGTTGCCATCAAATCATCAATATACACATCAAAAGCGTTTTGAGAAGAGATTATGCGGAGCCTTGGGTTGGGTGAAAAAAAAACTTTGATGTTGAATATGGTTCGTGAGTCTTATGTATTTTAGACAAAAGAATTTTTTTGTTCAAATTTTCGTATCATCGCCAGCATCTATTTTATTATTCGATATACCTTCATGAAAATAGAATTTTTTCGGGTACCGTAAAAATACTCTAAATCCCGTTACAAACTTTGATAGCGAGATGAAAAACGAATGGTTCTATTGTCCTTTACTAGAAATGATGGATAACGCGACGTATCAAATGTCATTCATGTAATATCACGCTTTTATGATTTGTAATGGGCTGTGTGCGCCGCTAAAAATTGACCTGAACATATGTTCCAAGTTTTTCATATAAACACGATTACAAAAGGTATGGTTGGATTTTTTCTCTCTCTCTCTCATTCTCTTGACTGATTTAACATCAGCATTCATCAAAAGATGAATCTCAATAGAGAACAATCCTCTTGAAAATTCGAATGTCTAATCTATGTTGAGCCATCGGCAGAGGAGTTTCGGCTTGGCAAAAAAAAATAATTCGTGTTTTGATGCTACCTCAGTTTAAGGTCCTCAAATGACTCTCATATCGTAGATGATATAAAATAGCTGTCCTTTCGAACGCATGATGTGAATTTAATATTCAAGAACAGTATCAAAAAAGGATTTGCATAGCGGTAACTTTTAAGAGAGCATTCTCCAGAGTCTGTAGTCCTTTTGACAAGTCATCATTTTGACGATCGCGAGAAGTACGCTCGAAAAGATAGAGTATTAACTTTCAAAAATTATTGTTTCTGTTCGTTCGTGTTAAAATTGATCCTAATTCCAATCAAACAGCTTAATTTACGTAAAAACCTCTCTCGCGACAGCAAAATCCTGAAATTCCGGTTTACATAACGATTTCCTTCGAAATGATTTGAATAGAGATAGGATCGACTCTTTGTCTAAACTGATACAGCGAATTATGTTATTAGCGATAATTTCCATTCTTGAATTTCCAAAGAAAAAAGCGATATCGAAAATTGAATGACGTCCATACTTCCTCTCTCTCTCTCTCTCTCTCTCTCGGATGGTTTCGAATTCAGAATTGTCTGTTATTAGTCATTGGCAGCCACTTTCTGATCGATCAAAGGTGTCAAAAAAAATTGTTCGTAAATTAGAAGCTTGCACACATTATTTGGCCCGAAGAGGAAATAATTGTCGATTCAGGCGTGCTCGCTGCGTGCCTCATTCTCAATGAACACTATGATAAAAGAAGCAGAAGAGAGATTTTTTTTGTTGAATTGTATAAGCAATCAAAGGTATTGTATTTATCTTCACGATTTCTTTCTCTCTCTCTCTCTCTCTCTTTCCGTCAGACTTTATTGTACTGAAGCAGCAGCACTGTAGTGATTGCGCTCGCATTGTTCGTAATAAAAGGTCAATAATTTCACGGAAATCATTTTATCTCTCTTTACTTGAAATTTTGTGTACTTTTCAGGAAAGATCCGAACGGATGCTTCCATTTCACTTACGATACAAGTAGCAACGAAGTAGTTTTCTTACCTGAGCGCGATACATTGAATTGCAATTCAAACTCATATGAGCAAAAGGAGAAAACAAAAAATGAACGACCCTGAAAAATGTCACATTCATTGAGTGAAAACTAACACAAACCCTGAACCAGTCTCGAAATGTTGAAGCCTAACATTAAATCCTTTTTAAAGAATTTAAATCAACGATGGGATACAATTAAAATTCGTTACCTTCTACTGGATTTGTCACCTTTTTGTTTGCCAGTCGACTTAGGATTAGTTATCAAATAAACAACCTATGGCACTCGGAAAGGCTTACGTGTCGATCAAAGAATGAATTCAATCGGCAGGGAGGGAGTTTTCGATACGGTTCACTCGCATAACGGTTTTAGTGCGGAATTTAGAATTTATTTCCCAAAAGCAATATTGCTTTTCAGAAAGAATTTATTTTTACAATATATTGACTCGTTTTCCTACCGTTATTTACTTTCTCATTTTTATTTAATGATAGTCTTTAATACGGATTTTGGAATATCCTGGAAATCAATGGTTTCAACGTCGCTGATCACTTTTTGTGGGGATTTTTCCTTTAAAAGTATATGTAATTGGCTTACCACGCATATTTTATTCAAAATATCTGTTTTTAAAATGAAATTCGCTACAGAGAGAATCAAAATACTTCCGGAAACATCACGATTGAACATGCTTCAAGAAAAATTTTCGTGCAAAAAACCTTTAAAAAAACAGTTTGTAAACACTTTAACGATTCTTCAACCAAAGAAAAGATTATTATTCGGAGTGTTTGAATAAAACCAGTTTAAACTTTAAAGAATACATTAATTTTGCAAAAAAAATTATTTTGAATGAAAATTGAAATTGCGTTATCTCTGTAAATGAAAAGCAAATAGAAACCGAATGAAGGCAACAGAAAAAAGTGTATTTTTCCAATAACATGAAACTTGTTTTCTTTTCCGATTTCAGTGGTGCAATTTAATTCTCCTTTTTTACTTTTCGTTGTGAGTCAAAGTGCGCATGAGCAAAAGGACTACGACGATGGCGATGAGCTGAGCGAGAAAATATTGCCTATTGAATTGTTCAGAATCTTGTGAGTATATTGTTCGAGTGAATCCATACAATTGCGAAAGTACAAAGGATCGACTGAGTGAGTTGAGCCTCCATATTTGAGATTAGTGGCAGTTTTGTTCTGTGTAATGTTCTCGGTGTGTTCTTTTTAGTCGACATCTATAATTTATTCGGAATGGAGTTGGAAAACTGATGATGACGACTGCGACGACGACGGCGACGGCGAAAACTTGTTCAGTGTTGTTGGCTGGTACTTGTATGCAGTGTTGTTGTTCGTGGCTTGCACATCACTTGTTTATGTGCAGGGGCATATGCAAAGTCGATGTGCTTCCATTACCACTTTAGTGCACTACAATTGATCGCGCTATGTGCGCGCCGAGTGGAATGTACACCATACTGAGCGTGCAAATAACACATTGAATGGCAAATGAATGGATATGCTTTCCATGTCGTCTCCGAAAATAAAAAAGGAGCGAACGAGCGCACACAAGTAGAAAAACTGACGAACAAAATCAACATGACGAGAGGAGAGAGAGAGAGAGAGAGAGAGAGAGAGATGGAAAAAACCAAACAGAAATAATAATAAAAGTTTTTCGAATAAAAAGAATAATAATAACGTCTGGCTCGACGGGTCCTTTCGATTCGCTTCTCTCGGTTTTTTGTTGTCCTTTCGCACAAATACACACACACACACGCGCGCGCATATTTCGAATCAACAAACTCCGTATTTGCATTTGTTTATTGCGCTTGCGCACACACAACGAATCCTGTTCGCCACCATTGTGCTTTTGTTGTGCGCCGAAACATTAAAAATTGTATGCTCAGCATTGCGAAACAACTCGTTTTCAATTCACTTAGCGCTTGTCGCGCACTGTAGAGCAACAAAAAAAAAATCAACAACGGAGAAAGAAACTTGCTTCTTTTTTTCTGCGCTACACACACACTCACAACCAGAACAAGTATTGGCTTGATTCTATTCAATGTGCCTTTTATTCCGCACAAAAACACAAAAAGAACATTTAAGTATGAAAGTTTTTTCTTCTCTCGAGAAACGATGATTTACACATGAAAACTCGCAGCGAAAAAAAGAACAGAGACCAAACATGGAGAATGGAATATCCTATTCAAAATGCGATTCAATGGAATTTCTGCTCCGTTGACGATCATAAAAACTTGATTAATATTTCGTCTGAAATTTAGGCAATTACATACGGCTCACAACACACATCGATTTCCGAGCTTCCGAGATAAGAGAGGATATCAGTGGATTTTTCGAAAAGATCGTACGTAAAAATGAGTGCTCTGTTCGGTTTCAAGGGCAACGAAATTCATAATTTATGATCCTGGGTTTTCCGTTGCAACATACAATTGCCTTCCTTTTTCATTAACATCCGTTGAACCTAGACTTCGCGTGAATTGTATCAATTCAACATGTCGAATTTGTAATAAAACTTCTCCAGAGAGTAATTAATTGATAAAAACCTACAGTCGAAACAAATATTGTCGATTCGTCGTCGTCATCGTCATCGTCATCGTCATCGTCATCGTCATCGTCATCGTCATCGCCATCGCCATATCACAGTCGACGACGACGTAATTCCGTTGGTCGATGTTAATTGATGTAGGTACATTAAATCGAGCCAGAATGTATCCCATGTGAAATCGGATATATATGTTTGGTTTCTGTGTCAAATGCCATCCATAAAGTGCATTATAAATGAAAAAAAAAACGGAAAAATGTCGTAATTTTTGTCGATGCCAAGAAAACGTTTCACTTTACACTTTGAAAATTGAAGCTCACCCACCGAAACACATCGATTGCGCTAACCTTAATGTACTTTATGGCCCAACGGAAAAATTCCCAGTCGTCGTCTGTCACACATGTGTATCGAACGAGCATAGTTTAATATAGTGTTGTTGATCCTAAATCGAAATTAAACGACGAGTACTGCTTAAGTTACAGACATTACGGCAATAGGAATAAGTTTGTGGCATTGCGGCTATAGGAATTTTTGAAGAAGTGAAATTGAGATTGAAAATTTAAATGAATACCAAATGTATGCTTCATCTGAAAAATGGAAAAATATGACATAATTCAATTAAAACGTCTACGATGCCTTCCTTTATTATTTTTTGAAATGGAATCGGCGAAAAACAGAGAATAAATTACTCGATTTGGATTATTTTTGGTTGAATAACACCAAAGGCATGAATGAGTGAAGGAAACAGATTTCAAAATTGAATCGAATGAAATAAAATTGAACTCTACGTCATATGGAAAAGGATCACAAGCAAGAAAAGGAAAATAGAAGAGAAAAAGAACAAGAATAACGGAAAAAAGAGAAAAGAAAGAAGAAAAATAAGAAGGAAAAAACAAGAGCAGAGAAGAATAAAGAAGAAAGAAGAAAGAAAGGAGATAGAAGAGGCCATAACAGAGCTTCACTGTGTCAGGATCAAAGGACTCGAACCAAAAATCCAATTCGAACTTACCTCTCGTCCTGCGTCCCAATAAGAAAAAAGCATTGTGTGGTGGAGTCGCCCTAGAACTTTTCGTAACAATCAACCAAGAAAAAGAACATTTGAATTTGATGGTTTTTTTTGTTCTCTGGATATATTTGATATATGAAAAATAGTTTTATTTACTTTTAAATATAGTATTCTATGCGAATGGCCAATTTTGACATCGTACTCATATATAAATTAAAACGTTAAATAAATAATATTAGTGAATCGATAGCAAATGGTTACAGGAATAGGTGCTGATAGCGACGTAGGATGAAAAGAAACAAAAACTCTTATGACTTCTATAAGTAAATATTCGAACAGCTTTCTATGCGCTACTTATGTTAAATTGAATAGCCTTCAATGGGAAAGTGATCAAGAATTTTCGTTTCTTATAGGCCTAATTGCAATGCTATTAAATCTAAATTAATTGTAAATTCACTGGTTGAAATTGTCGCTGAATATAAATAAAATATTCTTTTTATGCAAATCGTATGATTCTAATGCATATATTGATTGCAAAGTGTCACCTCTGAACATGATTTAGATTAACTATGGAAAAGATGCAATAAGAAATGGAATTTATATTTGTCATTGGATCTTTAGTATGGAAATGTTTGGCTTTTTGCTTTCAGAGGTGGCAATGTGCAGTTTTTTCTTCTTAAATTTCGATAAAATTCCGATTTCCTTATTCAGAAATATTCGTTTAATATAAAAACTGATTTAAATTAAAGGAAAATTGAATTAATTCAAGCTATTTTACAAATGTACATTTACCTATTGTGTTTTGTATGAAACTATGAATTATGAACGATTGGTCCGTTAGATTGTTGGTTGCTCCACCAGCAGTTCATCGCTTCGAGCATACTTTCTTCCGAGAGTGCGGGCTCATCGCCGAGATCGATGTCATCTTTCAGTTTGGTTTGTAGCGTAAGTATGCCTCCGTAATTGTGTGGATTAATTGGTAGATCGGCTAATGGATTCGTGTATAAGGCACTATCGTTGAGGGAAGGCAGTGGTGAGCATTCATTTTTTATACCGGCCATGGTAGTTGTTGTTGCTGCTGCTGCTTCTGCTGTTGTGGTTAGAAATTGCGTTGTGTGCAGTGGCATCGTTATTGTGGTCGTATCATGCAAAGCAGGTGATAGGCCAGCCGTTGAAGATTGCATACTGTATGCACCCGGTGATATTGATGCAGGTGTTAAGATATGAATTTGGCTGTTGTACACATCATTGCTATAACAGTTAATGGAATCAGTTGTATAGTCGTCGATTGGTGGTGTTGGCTGTTGTTGTTGTTGTTGTTGCTGTAGCATTAAATGCTGTTGTTGATTCGGTTGCATCATTGGTTCGATATTTTCGTCATTTTCGTATACAATGGATTGTTCGTCGCCAACAGTTGTCTCAAGCAATTGATATGTGTTTGTGCCCGGAATGCGAATGTATTGATGACCCTCAATGACTGTTATATCGGGTAGACCGTCGATTTCATCGAAGCTGCCACTCGATATGTTATCCGATGGCGGAGGTGTTAATGTTGACAATACCGATGATGTGTCGGACAATTGATATGATTCATTGGCCATTTGAAAGTCGTTGCTCAAATTTCCTGCATCGGAATCATGATCAATATCCAGTAATCGTTCCAAGCTCCGAATATATTCGACGGCCATACGAAGTGTTTCAACCTTGCTCAATTTCTTAATCGATCCACGACCATTTCCCTGCGCTTCAAAAGCTTCGGCCACTTCTTCTGGGATACGATCACGAAGTGCAGCAAATCCATTGTTTACTTGCTTCACACGATTACGTTCACGAGCATTACGACGCGCTACAGCCATTGGCATCGGAAATACTTTCGATTTTCCACCACTTGCACGACACAAAACCGTTGTATCGATCTCAGGCAATGGACGTTTCAATGTTTTTGCCAATTTTGCTGATCGCTGTGCTGCCGATGCAGAATTTGCTGTAGCATTGTTTGTTGTCATGATGTTCGTATTCGTCTCCGTCAATGGTTGTGCTTTTTGCTTCTTTGCCATTGCATTGTACGAACGCTTGTTGTTTGGTTTCACATTCAAGTTCGTCTTGTTAAGATTATTGTTATTGTTTACGTTGTTTGATGATTTGATTTGAAGCGCTGGCGAACATTTCGTCCTGTTGACAATCGACACTTTCATTCCGTTGTTGTTTGCCAATGTTTGGCCCACCGATGGATTTCCATATGACAAAACACTGATTGTTGCCATTTTTCTCTGTTGTTTTGTCAACAGAAAAATGCGTTACCTCCAAAATAAACAAATGACGATGCGATTGGTTATGTTTGTTGTTGCGTTCTCACACGTGCTTATCACAATCAATTTAATTTATGTACGTACGCGACATTCAAATATACACGGCTTGAAGTGCGAAGGTTGAATTAACGTTGTTGCTCCAAACACCGAAGTCGAGTCATAGATAAGAACGCACAATCAATTATTTTTACTGTTTACGTTTCGAGTTCAATACCAAAAATAATGCTGAATGCTGTTCTTGTTTATATATTCGTTGTTCTTATCACTGATGATATAAATTTCCCTTGGAATTTACGATCCAAATGGTATTTTTTTAACTTCTTTCTTTTCAACAAATTGAATAACTTTTAATAATAAACTGTCTGTAGTTCTTTTTTCTATGTTCATTCACTCAATTTTTTTTTAAATTCACAAAATTAAATTGTTCAGAGGCCCGTGCCTATCTTGTTAATGTCTGTCCGTGTTTTTTTTTTCTCCTTCTTTTCTTTCACAGCACACAAATAAATATGTAAATCGTGATGTCGAATTCAAACGGAACAAAAGACAAGATAATACCGCCTGCCACCAACGTGTGCGCTAACAAAGATCATGAATCAAAATAGAGAGCAACGAATGTGTGTTCACGTATAATTCGATGCACAACCGTAGAGAAAAAAATAATATAAAAACCGAATGAAGAATTCTCGTTGGTGTATTCTTCTTCGTGTTTCGCCCGCTTTTGTTTCGTGGATAACGACGACGACGATGATGATGATGATTCAAACGATTTATATTTTGTTGTTTTCTTTTTTCCTTTGAGTTTTCTCTTTTGATCGTATTTTCTTTGGTGTTTCTCTTAAAAACGACGAAAAAAATTGAAATGTGTTCGTTGGATACGCACGCGCGTTGTTCTGCTTCCGATGTCGTTGAGTAACTGGCACTTACTATCTGAACCAACCGATGAGCCAGCTGTTTAATTCCTTTTCTTTACGAGATACACAACAATATACGCGTATGATATTGTAACGAGACTTTGGTGTGTGTGTCGCGTGCCCGCTGTCTTCAATGCTCAAATGACTATAATAAAATAAAAACTACTTCACTATTTTTCCACGTATTATTTTCAGTGCTCTGTGCTCCCGTGTGAATGTGTGTGTGTGTGTTTGTGTGATCGGGAGAGAAGAACACTTACACTTCACCAACTCGAAAAAATACCCTCACCTACCGACGATTCACATACACATGTATATGCACGTATGCACACAGTGTGCGCAGTACAATCATGTTCTGTTCGTAATGTTGTTGTTGTCATTGCAGCAAGTTTGCCATAGAGCTCTCTCTAGCCTAGTGTATATATGTATATATGGAATAAGTCTCGTAGATCCTTTTCATTCGATTCAATACCAATGTAATTGTTTGTTCGTGTAATGGTATTTGGGTGTTCAGTTTTTCAGACCCCCTCCAAAACATGCTCTATGCTGTAGTATTTATTATTATTATTTTTGCTGTAGGTTCGTTTCGTTCGACTTGATCGGTTCGTTCCATTTTCATGTGCATGTATCGGTGAATGCATGACTGAAATTACCAAATGGCATTGGTGTTAGTGCACAACGAACAACTAAAGGAAAAAAAAGAAAAAGAAATACTGGATATAAATTATGGCATTTATTCTGTTTCCCTCGTCCTCGTCCTTTTTATTTTAATGATCACATTCTATGCTTGGAAACTATTTGTGCATAGCGCAACACAAACACATTCATTTCCTGACATCGTCGTCGTCGTTGTTGCTGTCGTTTGTTGCATTTTCCGAAAAGGGATCATTTTTCATAGTGTTTGTGGTTTATTGAAATTTTTATTTTGTTTGCCTGCATTCAGTCACCGCCTGAGCATTCTGACAGGATCCCATTTTTAATTCCGATCGAATCAAAATCATAAGCTTCAAGACTCATATTCACTCTCGGTCTGTGTTTTGCTTTAATTTTCTCTTAGCTGGCGCTCTGAATTTCTTGATCATTCATACGAACCGTATGGTCATGTTTGCATTAGGATAGTTTCACTCCGGAATGTAATATCAAATTGAATGTTCAAGATCCCCCTTGTTTTTATTTCTCTTCATGTTTTTAATAAATCCATTTCAGAAAGAGATAGAATTGTTTGTGCGTTGCATGCGGAGATAGAGGCGTATTGTTTATTGGCGTGGCATTAGATTTTGGCGATATGATTACGAGCGAACGGTACATTTCGATTTATGCTTGCGATAAAAGTTAATAGATTTTTTTTCTTCTCTCGTGTCGAGAGAGTCTTAATGCATGGGCACATGCATTTCGTTTCAAGGGCGCATAAAATGAGATTTTTCATTACCGATAAAAGCGATGAATAGAATTTTAATTATTATTTTTTTTTTCAACATGTTGTTCAAAATGTCATAAAACATTGAGCAAATGCGGAAACAATAGATATTGATTTCAGACGATCCAAAGTGGCGATTCCTTATCCGTTGGGAGTCTTGCACAATTTTGACTGGAAAAATATTTTTTTTTCTGTCAAATCATTGCCATCTTCAGCACAAAACTCACACACACACACATTCGATCGGTACAGAAGAACAAATACAACGAATAATAATGGATTATTATTTTGCTACTTTCAACTCAGTGAATGGAGACAAACGTACGAAACGGCACAGCAATAGGAAAAACAAATCGAACAATGGTTTGCAAATCTGAAGGGAACATACGCACACGCACAACAACAACACAAAAAGAGAGATGACATAAATTTTCGATACGAATTCCCTTAACAAATCGATCGAATAACACCCGAACATTTTCAACGACAATTCCTCCTCTTTCGCTTCTTCTTCGTTTCTATTTTTTTTGTTGCCGATTCCAAATGTAATAAGAAACAATGGCTTTCATTCAGAGCAAATGCAGCTATATAATTTGGAATTAGTGACAGAGATTTTCTTCGCATGCGATAGTCCATATCAATACACTCCTCGGTTGACAACAACAACAAACCAAAGTCGAGTCGGGTGACAAAAATGACAGTGTAGATTTTTTTCTGTTTCGTTTGATGTGCAAGCACCAACAAAAACGACACAATTTATCAAAACGCTTTCGATTCGCATTCTATCTTTCGGCGCAGAAGAAACATCCAAAGCGGAAAATCAAATCCAAAACCGATGTTTTTTGACACAATTATCATCGTTTGTTACGCAAATTCAGATGAATCATTCCGACAAAGCGATTGAAGCGACCGAGGATAGTTACTTTTAGCTACACTTTAATGCCTTCATTTAATTTGAATGTTTCATTAAAAGAGCAATAAAATTCTAACGACCGTCATAAAAACCATTCATGAATGATCACAATCAATAGTAAAATCGCCTGGTGGAAAAACTCACGGCTCACTTGAGCCAACAATATCTTGAGTTTTGAGAAAATTCCTACCAAGTCCTTTCGATTTCAAGGCGATCCTCCTTGCAGTGCGCTCTCACTTTTGCGCGCACATTCAATCGAAAGTGAACACTGCGCGGATGCGCGCGCATCGCATTCAAACAGCATTTTCAGACTGTGCAAAATGTAAACACATTAATTTTTGTTCGTCTGTGCTGGCGTGGCATTCAACTTTTCTCTCTCGCTGCCACAAGATATATTGCATTGAACGGTAAATAATTTCCACGTGTAAAATAAAAATATATATATTTTGGTGCATTGTTGTTGGATATATATATATATTTTTCTCTGTTCCTTCCATTCTCGTTCGTTCGTTCGTTTCGTGTATTGTTCGCTGTTGCTGTAATTTCTGTGAAAAGGGTCGATTGTGAAATTGAATAGGTTGCCAATTCGTTCGCTACAACTAACGTTCATTATATTGTGTGTTCCCGATGCCCCGAAATTTGAGTAAAATTGTATACATGAGCGCATTACCTACGAGATATTCATTTTTGGTCTGGCATCGAATGCGCAGAGGGATCGAAATACACTCACATATACACATACTCACACACACACACACACATGAGAAGGAAGAAAAAAGTAATAATAATTGTGCCTGAAATAAAAACGAGCCGGGAGCGCACAACGCAAAAGCACTGTTCAATAATTCACCTAATGAAAAACAGGCAAACGAAGCAGAAACAGCGACCCCATATCAACGCTTCTAATTACATAAATTTCATGTGTAGCTTGACTGTATGCCAGGGCGAGATATGCTCTCGCATATATAAGTAATGTGCGCACCACTGTCATGCACGTGAAGAGGAAAACAGGAAAAAAAAAATCCAAATGAGCGAATGAAACGAACGAAAAATCCAAGTAAATGACATACAGTGTTTTTGTGTTCAGTGTTCAGTGTTCATTAAATCCAATACATCATGCCGTGACAATTCTCCTTTTCTCTCTGCTTTATATCAACGTGAAAAATATCGACGATCGGCACAAAGATTCATGGCTCATTCTCCTTTTTTTTTCGCTGTTTTGTTCACAATTAATGCCGTAATTTATTTGGATGTTGCGCCTTTTCAACATGCACCGTCCAATCGAGCGAACAATAAACACGGAATGAATTTGATTGGCATCCGAAATTTATGAATCATGTGCATTGCACACGTAATTTTGCGAACGCGTTCACTCATTGGTTTTCAGGGAAAAAAGAATCACACGCATCATTCGTCGTATGTGGCAAAAGTTTGTTTGAAATTCGTGGAAAAATACGGAGTTTTCTTCATACTAATGACAAAACACGATGCGTATGTATCGATCAAAAACTGAGTGATTTGCGTATGGCGGACGATAAGTGACGAAGAAAATGACATAGAAACAAAACCTCCGAAACAGATCACTCACTGATGAGCTCATTTTTCTAACGTAACACATTCACCAACATATTGACTCATTTCATTCAAGTTAGAGCATTTTTCACGATCAGATGTTTCTTTTCTTTTGTTCGAAGTTATAGATGAATCATAGATAAAGATCGCTTTGTATGTCATATCTCTTCTTAACAAGATTAAGTCAGAGATGAAGGCGAACCGCCTCAAGGAAATCCATTTCAAGGATATTAATTATTATGCTTTGAAGCGGGAAAATGTTCAATTTTAAAACAACATGTTTGAAAATAAAAAAATAGGCGACCAAAAAGAAAACAAAACAACATTTTGAAGGGAAAAAAACGGAAGGCGATGGAAATTGATGGCTCACATATACGGTACATTGATTGAAACCACTTCAATATATCGGGGAGTTGACAAAAGTGCGTCTCTGGCTCAATTTAAAATCATAATAAACAAAAAAGCATGCACTTTGCCCGCGTTTTATTTACATAGCGAGTTGTACGTTTTATTGAACGCTCGGGTTCAATTATGAATAATATTTTATTTGTACGAACCAAAAAAAGCGAAGTTGTTTGTATGTGTTGTTGATTTTTGAGTTTATTTTTCCACTTCATCCTTTTTTTGTACGTTTCTGGCCTTGGCCACCATACGTTCAAACCAAGTTGGATAGTATTACTTTTTTTTCCACATATACATGTACGTTCGTGCATTCTTTTTTATCTCGTCGCGCAGCCGAAACGCACACATCGAATCGAATCCATTTTCAATTTATGCATTGCCGAGCACTTAATAGTTTGCCGACACACTGCGGCAATTTTAATCGCCTTGTTATCCACACACACACACACATACACACGAGACGTGCATGCCAATGTATTTATGCCCGTTATACATGTCGCTATGATAGTCACTGGATCGGTTCGGGTGTTTTTGTTGCTGTTGCTTGTTTTTTATGGTCGCTGAGAGAAATTCGTTTGTTGCTCTGGTGTGTTTGCATTTTGATCAATTTGAATAGTCGTCGTCGTCATCGGTTGGTCGTAACGGATAAACCATATGTCGCATTTCGCATTGATACTATCTCGTACCACCGTCAATGCATGATAATGTTGTTTAATTTCATATTTATGTTTCCACTTTCGTTCATTCGTCGGATCGTTTTATCCAACATTCCACATTCCTTTTTTTCTTATTTATGAAATTATGATCACGCATATTTTATTGTATGAAAACCTGGTTGTCCTATGAAAACCTGGTTGATTGTTTATTCAGAAATTTTCAAGGGTTTTGTGGTCATTTCACGAAAAAAAATTACTAATTTTTATTCAAACAAATTTAGAATCATTTTTTTTTATAAACATACATAAACCAGACTTCAGTTCGCCAAGCAAACATGCACATTGCACAGGAAGCACAAATATCGCAAGTTGCGATTCGCAACTGAAACTTGCAACATTGTAAAAAGGTCACCCAACGCAAAAAAAAAGTGACACCTAAATCAAATTATGCAAGCGCGCACGTTCGGCACAATGCTCTAATGGGGTTGCGCAAATGTGCAATTATTTCGATCGTGTCATAGAAACGAGAAACAGTGTCAAAAATGAAGCAGTCGTTTGATTAGCCGTGTTCCAATTACATTATTTTCATGCAAATTTTTTTTCCATCCCTGTCAAACTCGGAGCAGCAACAGAAGGGTTACATCTGAATTCACTCAATTCAGAGTCGGCTTTCGGTGAATATTTATTATGTAAATTTTTGCGCCGATCGATTGAGAAAATAGAGAGCTGCACAATGGATGCAGTGAATGGAAATCCTTCTTTTTTCTGCGCGCAAAACGTGACGAGTTAATTTTGATTTTTGGCTCAATGCATTTTTGACAGCACACTTTGAAGTGGGTTCAATTCAATGGATGGCATTTTTGCATAGACGGTTTTTTTTTTATTTGATGCGATTACAAATGGTTTTTCAAGTAGATTCTGTCGAAATGGATGCATTGTCTGCATAAATCAAATCGTCGCATATTCGGCACGTTTTAGCCCGTAAATGTAATTAGGCGAGGTACCAAATACCATAGACATTTTGCGCATCGCATTGAGATTTTCTCATGCCAAAACATGAAAATGTCAGTGAACAATGAAATGATAAATCTAGCTAAAAGTGCCTTGTCAATCGGTGAGAGAATTGGTATTTGTGATGAGAAGAGAGCTCTTCTTACGACGATCGTATATCAAATTGATGTGTTTTCTGACATTTCTAGCTCACCCTTTTCACATGCACGTAGCTGCACAACGTACGACAGCAATCGGTGTGAGCGAAACCGTTTTTGGTTTTGCCTTTGAACTTTCGCTGCTCGGACGAATCACAATAAACAAAAATTATTGTTTAGATTTATTCTTTGCTCGATGCAATTGGACATCGATGGTGTGCATTTGGCCGGGAGAAGAAATGAAAGCGTAAAACCAGAAAATGTAAATAAATAACTCTTTTAATTCACCTCATTTAATAATGTTGCTCGGTTTGGGCTAATCGTTGAAATTGTCACGACAAACCATGTTTCCTTTAGGTAGCGGTGTGGTCATTTATTTATTTTGGATGATTTTCCATGGCCATGCAAATCAGAAAAAATTGCCTGTGTCGAACGAAAATAATGCGCCTGACCAAAAAACATACGAGCTTGAACACGTTGTTCTCATTAACCAAACCGTTAGACTTTTCGGTTTGACGAATCATTTTTCTTACGGTCTTACCTACTCTACTCCGCATTCTTGGCCGGCGCTTAAAATCTCGAATCCCAAAACAGAGAGGTCTTCGAGGTTACTCGTGAAGACGATGAAGTAGACCGTTTGTGAATCATGATATGATGTAATCTTCTTACTGATGACGGACGCTCTTTTGCGTCACATAATTCAACAACGAGCGTATTGTCTTCGCTAACTAAGCTTGTGTGTACGGTACGCGCATGTGAACGGTTCCTTTTCCGAACTACCTTTTTTTCTTTCAATTCTTCCTTCTGTTTGTGTCGATCCTTTTTCCCTAATGCTCGATGAGCGCGCATGTTCGCATACCTAATCAGTTTCTTGAAGAATTTGACCTCATCGTACCAGGTCATCGATAAATCTTAATGTGTTCAGGCCATTTAGCTACTTATTGAAATTGCTGCAAGTTCTTTTTCTCTCTCTCACTCTCGGTTCTCAGCTTTCGCTTTCAAACCGTCATCGTACGCTGCTCAAAAGAGGATTTTCATGCTCTGAATATATCACATTGCCTTTCAATCGTAAACGCACAATTGCCAAGGGTAACGATATTCCGTTTAAGGCCGATTTTCTCATTTCGCCAACAAACCATTTTATTGTAATTTTTCGGTACCTAGAACTAAATCAAATGTTTCGTGCCTCGTTGTTGTTGTTGTTATTCGGCCGTTTGTCTTCGTCTTCGATTTTGATTCGGATTCAATTGTGTGTTGACTATCTTTTCATAGCGATCCATGGTTTGGAGCTATACCGAATCGAGAGAGAGAGAAAGAAAAAAACGAAATAAACCAACCACGACGGCTTAATACGGATGATTCGGTGATGTATGTGCCCGAAACCAGATTCGGTATTTTTTTTTTTCTAAATTCGATCCCAAATAAGCAAACTCGTCGTTAGAAGCTTGGGAGCATTTTTTATTTTCATAACCAACCAACCTTCGAATGAAAAACGATCAAAGCAACAGCAACAGTAGAAAAAAATTTCCATTTAATTTATTCAGGTACCCGGTTCGAAATGTCAAGCAAAAATCCATTCCAGTTTTGTGCACATCATCATCAACATCACATCACAACGCATCTCATCAATTTTACTTCGAGTAATTTCAGTTACCAATTTTTCTTGAACGAACAAATAGAAAAACAAACTTGACGAAGACAAAAAAAACCGAAAACCCTCAGAAAGTGGGTTCTAGTTGCTGACGAAGAGGATACGCTGATGATGACAATCTGAAGCCTGTTTTAAATGGAAAATCTATGTAAATTATTAATTACAACATCTCTTCCGTTCCAAAACATCTTCCATCTATATGTTTGAAGTGCGCATGCTCAAGATCCTTTCCTATTCATAACTCATATTCGCTTTTGGCAAACGCGATCCACTTTATGTGCGCATTCAAGCAAACTCTCTCTCTCTCCTCTCTCTCATGAATGCGAATTGATTTTGCGCATGTTCAAAGTACCTTATAAATTTTTCGGGTAAGTGTACTTTAGCGTCAATGCTTCTTCAAACAGAATTCATTCGGTCGTAGCTCAACTCAGTAACCCATCCAAGCGATAACCTTTCATGTTTCGAAATTCGGCGCACCATTCAATCCACATCCACAGTACATTTACCTGCCTAGTCCAAAACGAAATTATTATTCTCAAAACATCGTTTGACTTGATCCGAAAAATCAATCAGCTCAAAAGAGATGTGTGAATTGTGTGTGTGTGTGTGTGTGTGTGTGCTCTTTCAGAAGGTATATTTGTGTTTTGTTGTTGTTTGCTTTTGCTTTTTTATTCGATACCGAAGCGAAACTGAAATGCATCGGGTGGAAAATGAAATCCATTTGGTTTTAAAATGATTTGATTTTCGGTGACGTGGTTCTCATCGATTTCGAAGCGCCAATCTCTTTCTCTCACTCTTCTGTGCAAACATCCTTTTCTTCTCTGGCGTTCCTTTCTTTTCCACAATGAAAATTATTCAAAATCAAACATTAATGTTTATTCCGTTGTTTTCTTTTTTCTCACTTTTCTCAAACAAAAATGTCATTGAACCATTTTTTTTTTCCTTTTGCTTTTTTTTTTCTTCTTTTCGTTTGTTTCGCATCTTGCCTCAAAAATGCCACCAATGGTGATTTGAACCAAACCACTTCGATAGAAGCCTTAATGAGTTGCCCGGGCTTTGTGTGTCGAACAATTGATTTGCATAATTTTTTTTTTTTGACTTTTTCCACTCTTCGTTTTAAACATATCGAATTTGCTTTTGTTCTCACTACCGGTTCGTCGTTTCCCTCGCACAATTCGGTTGGACTAGTGCATGATTGCTGCTTGCCATGTCATGTGAATTGGTCGTAACGGAAAGAAATGCGTTGGTAAAATTTGGTTTTTGTGCAAACAAATATCGTCATTTTCCAAACTGATCAAGATACAACAATGTTTGTACGGTTTTGAAATCCATTTTCGTTTGGTGTATGTCATTAAGAGCCCATTACAAGTATGGTTCAAACAATTGGATTGTTTTTCTACATGAGAGTTTCGTCCTTTTTTTCCATTTCAGTTTGTTTAGAATGGACAAACAAACTCGATACATTTGGTTACATTGCTAAAAAAAAATTCTCATCGTTGAACGTAGAAAACGTGACATTTCATTCCGGCAATGGACACGGACAGAAACAAATCCATCACGTGATCACGTCAATGGGAACCGATTTTGATATCAATTTGTTATTAATTCGTTTTCAACCACGTTTATTGCCGGGTAGTAAGGGTGGATTTCGAGCGACGTGCATGAAATTCGATCGAAGTTGGCAACGATCGGCAGAAAAGCGATGTGAAAGACACGGACAGACGGAAACAAAGAGAATATTGCATGCGGTTTTTGGTTTTTGTTGTTGTTTGATCAATTCCATTTTGTGCGCAGTTTTTCTGTGTATGTGTGTGTGTGTGTGCGGAATCATCATAATCAAATGAGGTGAGACCAGTCGACTAGAGGAAAAAAAGAGAAGCAGGGAGAAAGAAAAACAGAGACAGAGAATACCAGAAATAGTCATCGAAGCACTTATGTTTCTTTCGATCTAAAAAAAAACACTGACTACAATAACACAATTTTATTATATTTTCGATTGTTTCGCATGGCTGACTACCCCAAAGCCGAAGCGAATACACTTACAAAATTACCCTTTTGCTGCACGGTATATGTTAGCTAAGCGGAAAGCCATCCACAGAAATGGATATATAATTTGCTGTATATTTTTTATTGCATTCTATTCCTGGCATTTCAAAGTTCATCTAGTCTCTCTCTCTCTCTCTCTCTCTCTCTCTCTCTCTCTCTCTCATTCGTAAGTTCAGCGTGAGTTTTTTCTTCTTCTAGAGAAAGAATAATGTCTCTCAATATAATTATTGTTTATTACCATTGCATACGCCGTTTTGCTACATCAGTGAACAGTGTATGTGTGTGTGTGTACCTGAACAATAGATCAAAATGAGCCATAAATAAGTAATCGGCAGCATCCAGAAGTAGTGTCAAAAGAGTAGCGGTTTAATTTTCAAAAGAATCATTCATTTATTGTGGTTTATTGTTTCAATCGAAATGATCTGTTATTTTCTTAGTATAAAATACGATAGCAACCATACCACAATCTAACTCGGATGTAATAATCTATTGTGTGTATGTTCATCTTGGTTCGATGCGAATGCGAAAACCGTCAGTTCGTTTGAGGATGATGTCGGCTTGCAGTTTGAAATCGGCTTCCGTGCAACTCGAATAGATTTTGTAGGTGCGCAAAATGGTTGACAGTAAAATTTTGAGCTTGAGCACGGCATATTTTCGGCCAACGCAGCTCCTTGGTCCCGCACTAAACGGTATGAAACCGTAGTAATTGCGATTTTGTGTTCGTTCCGGCAGGAAATTATCCGGATTGAATTCGTCCGGATTTTCGTAGATGTCTTTCCTTCGGTGGATTCTAAATGTTCCAATAACGACCGTGGAACCAGCCGGAATTGTGTATGGCGTTGATGCCAATTTAACATTTTCTTTTACTTCTCTTGCGATGACTGGCACTGGTGGATACATACGTAGCGTTTCGAAAATAACTCGCTCCAAGTAGTTCATTTGAAGTGTATCAGCGAAAGTAGCTGAACGCTTTGAATTGCCAAATATTTGCTGTTGCTCCGCATACACTTTCTCCTGCACGTCTGGATGGCAAGCCAACAAACAGAGAACAAAACTAGAGCCAACCGCCGTTGTGTCATGACCTTCAAACATAATTGTATCCACTTCTTCCTTGATTTCTGTTTCACTGATTTTTACACCACAGTAAGTCGATTCAAGCATCAAATCCAAAAATGCCAGCCGATTTTTCTCACCAATTAATGGATCTTCAGTGTCATCATGAATCATCGTTGAATCGCTTGAGTATTTTTTACTGATCAAATCACTGTAAATTGGTTTTTGCATTCGACCGCCTTCATATGACTTTCGCATTTGTTCGCTCTTATTCGATAGCACCTTGCTCGTTAGACTATGAATTGTATTCACCAGCGAATCGTGCTCTTTTTTTATACCCAGCATATTGAATATGATATCCGGCCGTAGATAAAATGTGCGGTGTCGCCGATGAATGATATCGCATAATTTCATTACAGCCATTGCATATTCGTAACCTTCGTGATCGTCATGCGTTTTCGGATGACCCATTGCCGTTTCTGCAACATAATTTTCAATTTGGATTATCATTTTATTCAACATTTTCGATTTTTATTTGCTTATTGTATCAAATTAAATAGAAAAGAAGCGGAATATTACCTAATAAAATGTCAACAGTGACTTCACTCATGTAATCATGCACATCAAATTCGCTACCGACTTCACATTGTAATCTCTTGACCAATCGCCAACTGTTTCGGTTGAATGCACCGACAAAACTTTTCAGAACTGCAATAACCGAAGAGAGAATATTTTGAGTTTGAGAATGATTTTAGTAAAAAAAAAAAAATTCTCTTTCCTCTTTGAAATTTAATCATTCGTGCTGTTTCAGTTGATGAAATGAAATGAAATGAATTACACTTTTGTACAAACAAACTACCATACCTAATTGATGAAAAGCTGGAGCTATCAGCTTTCTATGTGAACGCCAGTGTTCTCCGTCACTGATCAATAAGCCATTTCCAAGCCACGGTTTGAAGAATCGATAATCGTTGGATTTAGTCAAGTGCACATTGCTATTCAATATCAGCTCAACATCACGAGGATCAGTTAGAAAGACAATCACATTGTATCCGAGAAAGCCTCGAACCACATGTCCGTATATTTCACCCAGTCGCAAACACTCTTCCACGATTTCTACGGAACATTTATTTTGGTTTTTTTTTTTTTTACAAAAAATATCACTTTTCTGTTGCACAGAGAGCACTTGAAAACTAACTTACCATTTGGTGTTTTTCCTATAGCCATCAGTGCATTGCCTAGTATTGGAATTGGTTCGGGTCCCGGTATTCGAATGCCAAGTTGAAATGATTCTTGTGATTTATAGTAGACATGAATGGCTGTTACAGCCAAAATTACAAATAAAATCGGAATAAAAATGGTCGAAAATCCAATGCCGCTGGCTTCCGAACCCTCAATCATTGTTAGCAGGTTGTCAGCCATCGTATCAATAATAAATTTTTTGATTCACTGAGGTATTCAAACACAATATACAAATTAATTACACACAACTATTTTGTCATTCACAAAAACTGAAAAAAAGGTAATTAAGCCCATTCACACATGTTTCCACGTCCGAAAAAAAGCTTAAATTAGCGTACTTTTTGTTCCACAATATTTACGCTTTGTCGAAAAATGACGATTTAAATCAAAGCACCACACATGAATTACTGAATCCCGATTAAAGCATTGTATCGCATTTTATACTGTCGCTACTATAGCGCCTTATGACGTATTTGATTTAGTTGTTTTGTTTCAATGGAAAAACCTGATTTGCATTTTGCCACACGTTTATTCATTTGATTCACTCCATTTAAAAACATTGTGCTATTGTATTTATGGCCGTGTGCGCGAATATCGATGTTAAAATTTGTTCAGAATCATCGACTGACGCAATTCCATTTGGTTAAAAAAAAAAAACGGCTGAAAAATTTCCATTTCGCATTATTTTTCTGATCGTAATGGAAAAAGTATTGAGTTTTGTAGAACTCACGAAAAATAATTTATTCCGATACAAAAAAACAGGAACACAAAAAACAACAAGACCATTTCAAGTCATATATTGTATATGATAGTCTATGGCTCTAAACATAGTTGACTATTTCAATTTTTTTTTTTTCTTATATCGATTTTATTATTGCTAATTTGACTTCGTTTCCAGTTCAATTGAGTTGGTTGTGTGTGTCGCAGCCCTTTCTCAAAAATACAATGTAGAAAAGTGTACATTACATTGCATTTTCATTTGTTGGTTTATTTAAAGACGCTGGAGTTCATGGGTGTCTTCGTTGGAAACCTTTTTGCTTTTTAATTGCAACCCGTTTGCTCATTCGCAAATGAAATTCTTCGACAAAATTTGCAATGGATATTCGTCAAATGCCTATTTCTAATTCTTTCGTTTGAATCATAATATTATTGTTTCAAACACCGAACGCACCAATTACGATTAGCCAATGCAAAACTACTAATCAAAACATTGGTGTTTTTTTTTCACATACGCAAAGTGTGTGACATAGAGAAAAGGTTGTAAAGTGTTACGCAATATAGATAGACAGGTTAAAGTAGTGCGTCACAAAAAAAAAATTGTTTCAACGCTTCCCATTCACTATCACTGTGTGAACGAGGCTAAGATTTCCGGCCAATTTTATCTATGGCATTCAACAGGCTCTATATCTATCGAAATATGAATAGCGCTAGTGAAATCGGATACTTGATACTGCATTCTTGAAGTTTTCTTCCCAACAATCAGCACACAATCTAATATTTCATTTCCGTTTTTGGGTCGATATGTGTGTGTTTTTGTGTGTGTGTAACACAACAAAGTAGTGGCAAGTTAAATATTTAAACTTGAAATATTGCTCAATAAATGCGCGGCTTCAAATTCATTTCATGCGCGTCGTTTAAACAATGAATCGAAATGACAAAAAGGTGATATAGTGACCGAACTTTAGCATTTCAAAGTAGTTTTTATACAAATTTAAAAAACAAAGTATACCGATTAAGTCGAAACAAAAACAAAAAAAACCGAATAATTAATTTTACTTTGGAACAAATTATATACGATTTATTAAGTTTATAACGACATGCAATTTCTGTAAGCGTTGAAACACCCATCAAATACATGGGATCGTTGGCGCCGATACTCGATATGTATGCGAACGCGAAACGCTTAATTAACAATAGAATCCGGGAACGCAGGAGGAAACGAGATCTTAAGTTCGTACACACATAATTACTAATGCGACTTTTAACAAAACAAGCAACAACAGAGAAAAAGAACAGATACACACGCACAAAAAGAAGAAGAAGAGGAGGCCGATGCATCCATAATAAATAACAATTAGTTAGATGTTTTGGTTTTTTACTCTAACCTGAACGCATACCGATTAATTAGTTTATTAATTTGTTTCCGCGTGTTTGTGCTGCTGTTGCTGTACTGCGCTACCGTGCATCGATGCTCTTGGATCTCACGAAGATGTGCCAAGATTTCTTTTCGGAATCGTCGAAAAGCAACCAATCCTCGCCAACGACTCTTCTGTACATCTCTGTTTACCATCTTTTATTGACTTCTAATTTGTATTTTGAATTCTGAAAATTACGTTTTTCATTTCTTTTCATTGCTGTAAATAAAGATTTTGCTTCGAATTTTTTTTCCAAACCTTCTTTTTTCTATACGAAAACCAAATCCCGCGTTCAATTTTTTCCTTACGTTGAATGTCATTGTTTTGCCGAAAAACTTTTGCGTATAAATTTCGTTTGGAAAAAATTGCGCTGAAATTCGAGTATAAGGCAATTCGGAAATGGTTTTTTAATGATATTGGAATAATGAATGGTGTGCAAGGCGTGTTTTTTTCTTCACATATTCAAAGTGCATTTTAAAGTCTAAACTATTTGTTCCATATTCAAAAATCGCATTATGATCAACATTTAGACACAGAGAAAAAAAGACGAGCTGAATGAGCCAGGTTTCTTTGATGCAGAATTTGAGGATGCAAAGAGGAGGTGGTTTCGCTTCAGTATTATTGTGCATTTTGCATAAGAATGAAGATTTTTCCTTCTTCTTCTACTTTATCATCGAACGACGAGTGAATGAAACGAGCGCACTTTTTTCTTTATTCAGTGAATTCAATTTTCGGTTCGAATTTTTTTTTATTCTTTTGTACTTTGTCCTTCACTTGAGACTTGCACCGTATATAAGTATATATATGAAACCAACGGAAGTAGGTTAGTTCTTTTTTTTTCTTTACCATTTAACCATTTTTCGCTTTAATATTTCTTTTATTGCTAATAGAGTGTTAGCCTGTTGTCTGTGTGTCTTCTCTTCATTCAAAGTGAACTGAAAAAAGAAGATTTTAATAAAAAAAAACCTATTTTAATAAATTCGGAGACTAAAGTGGAATTTACTTGATTTTTGTAAAAAAATTCTTTGGTTCAAAGGCGTTCTTTACACGTGCGCAATCTATTCATCCGACGAATTGTAAACATATGCGCTGAAATGAATGATCTCGAGTGGTGCAAAAGCAGGAGTAGTCGTTTTCAATGGTCATATCCGTTTCGATGGCAAAATGTCAATGACCGGCTCCGAAATCTGCATCAAATTGCACAGTAGCTCAAAGTCAATCGTTCTGGTATTTCGGCCATGAAAATGTCCTCAACAGCAAACGACATAAGTTAAACTCGGAACATTTGGGTTTTTTATTACACTATTCATAAAAACCAGACAAGAACAATTCATTCCTGATCCAAAAAAAATTCTACTGGAATTATTTTTGAAGAAAAAAAAAACGTTCCTGAAAATCAGTCAAAAAATATTTGAAAAAAACCCAATCTAAAAAAGTTTGTTCTCTTTGTACAGAAGAAAAAATCAAATGAAATTTGGTTCCTCGTCAAAGGTATAAATTTCAATTCATAATACCCGGAAGATTTGTCATGCGTCACCAAAAAAACGACGCAAAATGATTCAAGATGAGCTCATTTTTCTCTCTCTATCTCTCTCTCTTGACACAGTCAGCATACGGGCACTGATATGTTGTGACCGAAAAAATTCGTGACTCAAAGTTAAACTTGTTGATTAATAAATATAATCCATATGGATGTGTTCTATATAATCCATTTTGCGTCTGCCTTCATAGCCCAGCATAGTTTGAAGCAGCAAACTTCACGTTTCTATCTTTAGCCTTACGTTCTGCATTCCATGTGGCTATCGAACGTTGCGTGTCTGTGATGTGTGAACGAAAAATATGCATCGTAAAATCATGCGTGTGTGAAAAGATAACCATTTAGAATGTTTGGGCACAATGTGGAATAAAGTGTGTCATCAGTGATAGAGCCCATATGTGCGCGCGCATCACTACCACCACCAACACCAACAAATCTATCGACTTATCGAACACTTTTTCAAATTGGTGCAATGCCTGGAAATGCACTTAACACACATCTAAAAATAATTTTTACAGTGAACTAAGCACTTGAATCATGAATCGAAAGACGTCGCCGTGGATAAGCAACACGTGTTCCCTATATACATAATTTTCGGTAGACTGATTTTTTTTTTAATGCAACAGCAGAGTCGTACATATTCCAAAAGCAGCACCGAGGAGGATTTCAATTCGTAATAGCAACGAGAGAAAGAGAGAGAGACAGAGAGAGTGAGCTGAAAAAAACTGAGTTCAGCTCCTAAAAGCCACATCGCATACGGTTCGAATTACATTGTCATTCACCAAATAATACGCTCGCTATGTAGAAGAATGAGCAACCCTCAAATGCATCGCTAGTCGTTGTGTGCATTTTAATAGATTTTTCTGATCTTTTGTCGCAATGATTTTTTTTTTCGTTCCTCCTGCAAACGTGTTAAAAATCGTCGGAGAACTACACCAATCATCACGGTGAAATCGAGAGAATTGTTGACTTTTCAGTCGAAAAAAAAATCATACAAAAAATGAATTTATGATGCAACGTATGGTGCTCATTGACTCTCAAAAAAAAAAAAAACAAAAAATGCCGTTGCAATCGACATTCGCATACGGTTCGGTTCAATAGTCAAATAAATGATAGAATAACAGTTCAGCCAAAACTGATCACCGTGAAATGTTTCGATCCGAAAAATCAATAGCATCAATATGTCTAGATGCCTTGCCTTTGTTCTCGCCCCCCCCTGTCTACTACAAATTTCGTTGCGAAAGTGCATACGCATTTTTTTTTATCAATTCACATCGCATTTTTCACTTTTATTGTGTTTGTTTAAGAGCTTACTGTAATACGCTGTCAGTTTGCCTGGATGCAACAATAAATACTGTTATTTTTCTTTTCTATTGCTTTCTCTTCTCCTTCGGAATGCCGCACACAAATCGATCAGTTTTGTGTATCAACGCAAAAAAAAAAAACGAGAAACAAAATACCGTAAAAATATTCTGTTAAATGAATTTGGTAACGTTCGATTTTCAATTTGCTACGAAATGCTTGCCTTTCCAATGGTTATTATCGGCGTATAAGATATTGCATAACTGTTCAAACATATGTCTTCCTCAATTTATTTTCTCTCCCTGAACCGAACATTTTCACGGTTAATGCATCTCGATCTGCCAACCGACAAAAACATTGAACCACAACCACATGCAATGCATGCAGCGCAACACTTACAAAGGCAAAGCATTCTCTTGTAATTTGGGGAATTGAGGCGAAGGACGATTTTGACTGGACGTTTCTTTTCAATAAAACAGTTTTTTTTCAAAGTTTTAGATAGAAATTAATAACTTTTTGAGAAAAAATGGAGAAGAATTTCCAACAATTTTTTTTATTTTCATCAATACCTTTATCAAAGTGTTCAATTTTTTTCACGATTTTCTTCATCAACTTTCAACTGTCACTTTAACAATTTTCAGTCAAAGTCGAACAAACAATGTGAATTTCAGATTGGCAATAACTCTACAAAATTCTCAACTCATCATTCTCATTGAGAGTATAGAAATATGTCTAAAACTGGTATAAATTCCCTACAACAGCTCTCCATTTTGAGCTTTGTGCTTTGCAAGTTTGAAACTCGTCAATTCCGTCCAAACCTGGCAAATGTTCCTTTCAATGGAATTTTGTATACTTTGATCTTCATGAAGAACTCGTTAACAGTTAATATGGGTTTATACACGCGTTCACTTATGTAAAGAAACTGTCTGTGAAATAATGGAAAGGTAATTATTCTAATTCATTATATGGATTACTGGGCTATAATACATTCGGTCGTTAAATTAATTGATTCATTCATTCGTTTCTGTGTGTGCGAAAAATGTTCGATTGAGGTGCATACTTACCGCTGTACAAAAGACCACAATCTAATGAGGAAATATTTTGTTTCGTTTAAAAGTCCTTATCAAAAAAATCTGAATTGAAAACGTAAAATTCAAACTCAAAATCATAAAATCTATAGATTTTAACATGTCATTCATTTATCACGTTGTCCCACATTGTCATTAATTGAGAAAATGAAAATAGATTTACTGGCCTCAAGAAAGAGTCAGAAATTTGCGGTTCATTGAAAGAAACGTACAAATTTTCCCAACAAAATTGGTTTTGAAACAAGTCGAACAAGTTCAGTGGAGCGATTGAAATTGTGCATACAATACATCAATTTGCATGGTCTTCGATGATTTCCGGTTTTGCAAAGACAACTCAATCAAAATAGCGGTCATACATGTCGGGCTAAAAATATTGATTTCTATCGAATGCACCGAAAATATCGCCGATTGGCATTGCATTTTTAAGCGAATTTAATCGAAAAAAGTCATGAAAAAAGGTTTTCACAATACATTTCCCTATGGCATGTAATGCCTTTGTCACGTAGGCACACACACGTTGCTTGTTTATTTATGCGAAGTGATGATAGAAATTTGATTAATTTGAATTGCGGCAGTTGCTGTGAATACATGCGATACATTGTGCCCAGAGTCCAATTGCAAATTTCGTTTTCTATTGGTAACCACTTTGAACGGTAGTTTTCAGTTCTGAACCCATTTTACATATGAAATGAGTAATTAATGAAAATGCAAATTGGATTTGAAACCAAGTCGTAATAATTATTCCATTCGACTTTCATTGGACGTTGGTATAAAAGAGGGTTACAACACTCATTTCGATCAATTTGTTTGAAGTCGCTGTGAATTAGGTGTCGATTTTGGTGAAACCAATTGTTTTGTTCGAGTTTAGTGAAACAAAGTGAAATAATAACCAACGGTGTGCAGTGGAATTTTTAACAAATGGGTTTGGATGTTGAGCACCTCGCTGGCGAAACCGTTCGCTCTGCTGGTGGTTATACGTTTCCGCTGATTTTGCCGTTGATTTTCGTGACAATCAGTTTGGCTCTATTGCATGTGTACTTACAAAGTCGACGCATCGCAAAAATTGGCAACAAAATTCCCGGCCCACCGACTCTCCCTCTTATCGGAAACGCACATTATGTCTGGAGTAAAACTCACAACGGTAAAAACGATTTTTGAAAAAAGATAATTTTTTGTAAATCTTAGAAAAGTGTATTTATTTATGTGTGTGATTTTTTTTCGTCTCATTTTTTTGCAAAAAGAAATTCTCGAACTGGCCCTGGAATTGAGCAAGGTTTACACAAATTTGGCACGAATTTGGATCGGACCGAAGTTGATCGTTTTCTTGACTCATCCAAAAGATGTTGAAATCATTCTCGGCAGTCATGTGCACATTGACAAATCCGACGAATATCGCTTCTTCAAACCATGGTTGGTTTTAATTCATCTATTTTTTATTTTTTATTTTTTTTTATTTTTATTCAAATCAGAATAATTCCAACTTCATATCTGATTCTAGGTTGGGCAACGGATTATTGATCAGCAGCGGCGAACACTGGCGCTCACACAGGAAACTTATCGCTCCAGCTTTCCATCAAAACGTTTTGAAATCATTCATTCCAACATTCAATAGCAACAGCTTGAACGTTGTGAAACGTCTACAAAAAGAAGTCGGCAAAGTTTTTGACATTCACGATTACATGAGTGAGACAACCGTTGACATTTTGTTGGGTGAGTTCTTTTTTTTTTGAACAAATCTTCAAAACTTCTGAAAATTTTCTTGAAAAAAAATGAAAAAAAAAAACAAATGAAAAAAAGTTCAAATAAGCATTGATGTTGAATTCGTGATGAATTGTTGACTAATAAAACGATTCTTTTCCATGTAGAAACTGCAATGGGACATAAACGTATCGGCAAAGATGACGATGGTTTCAAATATGCTATGGTTAGTATTGGAAGTTTCAAAATTGGCCTAATAAAAATGAAAAATCATGTCCAAAAGTCACAAAGTGACTGTCACACTAACTGATTTTTCCAAACGAAATATATTTAAAACGCAGTTTGTTCAAATGCAAAAAGAAAAATCAAAATGAAAACGAAGCCAAATTAATCGATTAATCCGAATTTTCATCCAGGCTGTCATGAAAATGTGTGATATTTTGCATGCACGTCACGTGAAAGTGTACTTGCGATTCGATGCGCTATTCAACATGACCAAGATCAAGGAAAAGCAAGAGCAGCTCTTGAACACGATTCACGGTTTAACCAAACGTGTCATCAAGGAGAAAAAGAAGCTGTTCGAGGATAATTACAAGGAAGGAAACGTTCCAACGCCATCACTCTCTGAAATTATTGCCAACGACTACGTTGTTCCATTGAAACCAGAGAAAAAAACAGCCGAAGGATTGCGCGATGATTTGGATGATATCGATGAAAATGATGTCGGTGAGTGTCCAACTTTTGTTTTTTTTTTCATTTTTAAAGGGAGAAGTTGAGTTTTTCGAACAAAATTTGGAAAATTTGGAAAGAAATATTGTTTTAAAAATCCAAATCCAATGACAATATTGAGCAAAACAAAAATTTAATTGCGCTTATTTTTTGTTTCCTCAAGGTGAAAAGCGTCGTCTTGCATTCTTGGACTTGATGATTGAGTCAGCGAAGAATGGTGCCAATTTGAGTGACACTGATATCAAAGAGGAAGTCGACACCATTATGTTCGAGGGACATGACACAACGGCTGCTGGTTCCAGTTTCGTGCTGTGCTTGTTGGGAATTCATCAAGACATCCAAGATCGTGTATACAAAGAAATTTACCAAATCTTCGGTGATTCAGACCGTGAGGCTACCTTCAACGATACCATGGAAATGAAATATTTGGAACGTGTCATTATGGAATCGTTGCGTTTGTATCCTCCTGTGCCAATGATTGCCCGTAAAGTCAACCAAGACATTCAATTGGCTTCGGAGGACTACATTGTCCCAGCTGGAGCCACAGTTGTCATTGGAACATACAAAATTCATCGTCGCCCAGACATCTATCCAAACCCAGATCGCTTTGATCCGGACAATTTCTTGCCGGAACGCACCCAATACCGTCACTACTACAGTTTCATTCCATTCAGCGCTGGGCCACGAAGCTGTGTCGGCCGCAAATATGCCATGTTAAAATTGAAGGTGTTGCTATCGACCATTTTGCGTAACTACCGAATCAAATCTTCATTGACCCAAGATGACTTCAAACTGCAGGCCGATATCATTTTGAAACGTACCGATGGTTTCCGAATTGAAGTTGAACCACGAAAACGAGTTGTTGCTTAGATTAATAACAAATAAACCGATCAATCAGAATAAGAACAGAAAAATTACCAAAATTCAAGCATTTCATAAACTAAGAAGTGATGGAAAAAGTTGCATTATGTCATAAAAAGAATCCTTCAATTAGGTTAAGAAGATAGCGTAGATGTCGGAATTATCAGAAATATTCAACGTTTAAGTTCTCGTAGTCATAAGCACTTAGCATTCAAATAAATTGTGACCGACAATCACACGTATGTGTCGTTCCGAGTAAAACCACAAATTTGGTGCCTCGGCTGGTGAATTAAATGCTGCATCGACACAATTAAATGGACACAATTCGATACGTGCTCTATATATAATTTATTCAATCGAATGACTAAAACATTCGTGTAGTCTTAGTTAGTTCTGTAGTCGAAGCAAAGTTACACAAAGTGACAGGGAAAAATCACAAAAAAATGAACGGAATATGCAATTAGCAATTGAATTAAATCATTCAATTCAAAACTAAAATCGCTCCAATGTTTTATTCATTTCATATGATACTTATTGCTTGATATATGTGGAAAAAGCCATTGTTCGCAATGTGTGACGAGCAAATAGGTAAATCAATCGACACCATTGACCTGACGAAAGGTACAATACCTTGGTATATTTGAAAGTATGATTCCTTGAATGTTGCTAAGCCGTTGATCGATAAATTAACACAACTTTTTGTTGGAATTGTTGTGACACATACTATGTACTCAAAACTTGACGATAACTAAAAATACGGTGCTGCAATACGAGACTGCTTAAAACGAACCACATCAAAACCATCGATGTCTGCTGGCAGTTGCCAAATTGTTGCTTCTCATGGAACAAAATACAAACTTGAACAAACCCAGATTGGATTTGATTTAACTTCCTCATCATTATTCATTTTTATTCAATTTATAAAGGAATACAATAATAATTTATCTAATCACTTCATGTATTAACACATTTGCAGTTGATATTTATTGTATTGAGCTTGTTGTGTCATTTGTATTCGGAAAAGCCTTGTTATCGTTCGAGGAGTGAAACTTTCGTTGTGGAGGAAAAAAAAGAACAAATAAGTTAAAAATGTCTCCCATAAAAACGACAATTCAATCATGTATACATTTTTACCGTACCTTGAACAAAGAAAAAATGCAAACGTGTGTATTTTTAGTTTTGCTTTTGGGCTATACACAAAAAATCTTATTGTATTAAACATTTATAGTCATCGCAACCGTTGGACGTTTAGCCAGTTGCAATAATCATCACAATGTTAGTAAAGAAACTATTGTTTTATTGAAAAACGCTCCTCATAATATTAATATTATTCATATTTTCGTGTTTCGTATCAAAAATCAACATGAAGCGATGTCTGAATTCTTCTTTTCATTACTTTTGTTCCTTGGATACATCCGTAGCCACACGATTTCAATTAACCACGGAACGGCACACATCGCCATTACGAAAGTGAGTGTATGAAAACAAATGACATAGCTTTGTGTCACATCTCGAATCCAACCGGCGAACGGGACGAACGCAAAATAAAAGTTACCTTGAAATATAGAAATAAAAGACTGTAATTATTATTACTTCATCACCAATCAGCAAAAGGCACGCACAGTACATAAGAGCCAATGCAAAAGTCAATTGATGCGCATAAGTAGTGCCACCTCTAATGATTACGGAGAGTTGCTATAAGTCGTATGCAATTGATGTTGAGAAAAAGAAGAAGAAAACATTCTATTCATTTACATTGCAATAATGGCAATCAGTAGAGATGGTGCTCATGTGCCGATCATATCACTGTTACAACCCTTCGCCTACTAGATACTAATTGTCTTAACTAATAACTTTGTTATTTCTTTACTTTTATACCTTGAAGAAACATAAATTGCCCGAATCCAGATGAAAATCTAGAAGGGGAAGTTTCGATATGTTAGAAAATGATCATTAATCATAATCAATATGAGATTTACCGTTCAGGTGGCAAATAATCCGCAAAAACCAGAGGTTGTATCATATGGAACCAAGTTCGCACGAAGCTCATTATCGCTGTGATAACTAACATTCCGAAATAGTCCGTTATCTCTAGAAACGCTAAAGTTCAAACATGAACAATATTGAAAGGAAAATAAGTAAAAATTTCAACCGCTCAGCTGAAAAGGCACAGTAGAAGAAAATCCAAATCCAATTACCAAATCGTAATAATATCGTCGAGATTGCACCGCTCAAAAAAACATAACGCGCATTGACCAGAATAAATAAACTCAGGGCAGTCAAGACGAGGCGGCTCACTAAATCAGCAGCGGCTCCACTTGCAACAACAACGGCCGCTTCGGCCTATTCGAAATTCCAATTCAACATTATAACCGAAATATATTTGCAAACACACCACATGGTTGATGTTTTTTCAGCTCATGGTTGATACGCAACTGGCATAAAACACACACAGAGAGAGAACTACAGTGGCTGTCGATTGAACATGATGTGCCGTAGTAGTAGTTCAATGTGTTGTGTGTTGGGTATCAACAATGAACTGGAAAAATACAAATACTTTACTTTGGACAATCCAAGTTGAAACATGTACATCGGCTGCAGGGCGAAAAAAGCCCCATCTGAAGACACTGCAAATGATATTCCGAGCACAATGTTCAAGTAAACTAGGTCTTTTAGTAGTGATAAATCGAGGAAATCGACCACCTTTTGCCTATAACAAACGGATTCATTAAAATCAATATTTTTCAACTAGATATGATAATTTTCGTACCAAGTGCCGTCAGCTTTCTTTATCGGTTGTGGGATGTCACAGGCGATAACACCACTAATACCTGTAATCGAGATACTTGATACTCGTCTTTGAGTTGGATCGAACTCATCGCAATTTTCATTTTGATCTCGGGACTTCTTATGTTTACCATTTTGATTTCGTTCGACGTCATAATTCGTATCATTCCGAAGTGATTGTGAACAGTTTTCATCTTTTTCATCTATCTTAGCAAGATCGCGATCATTCTCTGGTATCTTGTTTGCGTTTATCTCATTTTCTATTCCATTTGAATTTAGCACTGAAATTGATAAAATGTGCACTATGAAAGCATTTAAAGTTATGACGACTATATTTACGAGGATCAGCTTCATCAACAGGAACTTTTATGACTTTATAGTGCCATTCGATAGGGTGCATAGAAAGCATTCCAAATATCGCGTGGGCGTTTATTGCCGCAATCACTGCTATCATGCCACGAAAACCGTATTTTTCCATCAAGAACTGAACCATAAGCGGATACACCGTTGTTCCAACACCTACCAAAGTCTGTGCGAAGCTCATCATCAACACTCGTCTTCTAATGAAATATGAATTGAATGTGGCGTATGATGCCGGAAGCATGATTCCAATACCCATACCTAAATACAAATTTTCGTAAATTATTTCGGAATAAAATTGTTCGAAAGATACACTTACCTTGCATAATGCCATAGGAAACGATCAGTTGTTCAACTGAATTGACGAAAATGGTCAAGAAACCGCCCAGAAAATAAATTAAGCTGCCGAATATTGCTACCGATCGCACGGAAAACTTCTTGAACGAAACACTTGCGAACAAGCCTGCGAAGCTGAGGGAGCTTGCAAAAAAGCCGATGACTAATGTCGTAGCTCCAGACTCGCCACCACAACTCGTTATAAAGTCATTGAAAATCAATCCAAACGACCCTAAGCTCCCCCAAGCACAAGCCTGAAGTTATTTCAAATTAACTTCAATTTCAATTTTTCAATGAATTTGGGACAAAATGCAATATTTACCAGTGACAATGCCATTGAAATCGAAATCAATATGCCGTATCCACCTTCGGGAGCCCGTTTTTCAATTCGAAACACTCGTTTATCACCGTTTTCCATTGTTTAATACGAATTACACTTGAACTCCACGAACGTCAGGATTGATTGAAATTTTGAGCTACTGGAATTTCAAATGAATTAATTCCATGCAGAAGCCAGAATATTTTTTATTTTCGTTTGATAAAAGTCATCAAACAATTATCGTAGCTTATCTTCTAAGTAATGAATCAGAGGTGCGTATCTATTTTCTGGTGACATCACAATCTGTCAAAGGGAGTCAGAAGCGAAACAGTGACTATCTCGGGCACTCTTACTACGTGTTCCCGCTTCATACGTTTGTAAATAAGCATAAATTGTATTGTCATTGTAAAATTTTATTCTGATGATGAACTAGACAATGGGCAATCAATGTGTTAAAATCCTTTGATTAGATAAGAATAATTGTTTATTTTGCCATGTCACAAGAATTGAGAAAACCGTGCATTTGATTTTTGAATCTAAAGATGATTAGATCCCTGCCTAAGATGCTTCATTCACTTGATCAAATCAGCCCAAAGTTTGTAGAAAGGGCCGAATGTCGCAATGCTGTCTTATGGTCTCAAGTCGGGCACTTATCGCGTTACTCTAACGCATTCCAGGTACAAAAAATCTTATTTTATTTTTCTTGTATCAGAAGATAATAGTGGCTTTGTCTCCGAAAATATCCAAATTTTCTTATTTGATTATCAAAGATAACATCTTCAGTTTAGTGTGCATAAAGGTACAAGAAGACATTTGACATTTTACAGTTTATATAGAGAATACTCTTCTGTAGGTTTGAGACAGATTCAACACGTAGAATAAATGAAATCTTTTAATTTATATTTTCTATACTTTTTCGTTGTATGTTTCATCAAATGGTGAAATTTATTTCTAACTATGAAACGTTTGGCTTTGTTTACGGAAATGTTCAATCTGTTTATCTATCAAAATGACTTTTCTTTTAGTTTCTGTCGCACGTGCTTTCATCATTGTCATCAATCCTTTGCGGGTGCATTCGTAGCCATATAGCTTCAAGAAGCCACGGTATCGCACATAAACTCATGATGAACGTAAGCGAGTTGAAGCAAATGATGTAACTCTTTGTTACATCGCGAACGTATCCGATGAATGGCCCGACCAAAAAAGCAAAATTTCCTGTTGGATTCAGAAAAACAATATCAAAAACCATAATAATCAAATTGAAAAATCAATTATTCTATCAAATTTACCTTGGAAGAACATGAACAAAGAATAGCCCGTTGGAAAACTAAGAAATGGAAAGAAAAATCAGCAGATTCAATTTTTATTCCAAATCAAAATTCAAACAAAAACGGGTTGAGATATTTCTTTGAATGAATACTGACCGTTCTTTTGGTAAATATTCGGCAAAAATGAGTGAAATTGGTACATGTAGCCAAGTTCGTAGGAAACCTAATATGGCTACAATGACTATCATTCCGCTGAAACTAGTCATGTTCAGGAAAACTAAAAATTAACAGTAATTTTTAAAATTATTTTGAATTATTTTGCTTGTTAACTGCGTACCAAATCGTAGAAGAATTATTCCGATGGCTCCCGCCCAAAACAAGTTTCGCGCTTTAATTTCAATGAACAAGCTCATTATAGCCAGAAAAACTCTCGATGTCATGTCGGCAGCAGCGCCAGTTGCTACGATCATTGCTGTGTCGGGCTGTATAAAAAGAAAGAAAATCATAGGAAGAAAATTTGGATGTTATCATCATGAATACCATCAGGTATTTCTAGGACAAAATACAAGAAAATTGGCTACTTTGGGGAAATTCAATTCGAACAAGTACAACGGAAGCAATGTGAAGAAAGCATTATCTGAGTATAAGCCAAAGGAAACACCGAGCACCATATTCACATAAACCAAGTCCTTGAATAGCGTCAAGTCAAGGAAATCAATCACTTTTTTCCTGTAAAAATAAACATTTAAATCGAAAGTTTTGACTTGATCGTTCAAAAATGTTACAGTCTTCCGTTTTTAGTCCGTTCAAATGTTTCGATGACCATAGCGTCGCCACCCATGTCTCCCAAGCTCATGATACTCGAAACACGCGTCCGAACATAATCAAAGTCTATCTTTTGCGTTGGATCAAGCGATTTGCTGCGTTCAAGTTTCCTATAAACTTCTTCCCGTGCACTGCTGTTCAAGATTAAACTCAACTTCTTCACTCTCGGGCTCTTAACTTCATTTGGTTTTTCTAATTTGGTCTGATTAAATTCATATTCGCCGTCCTCAGATATCATGTTGACTTTCACTTCATTTATGTTTGCATTTGGATCCATCACTGGAACATTACGATAACATTGTTAACGATAAAAAATTCCAAACTTTAAAAGATAGTGATAAAATTTACAGGGCTCATCTTCGTCGACAGGAACTTTTATGACTTTGTAGTGCCATTCGATAGGGTGCATAGCGAGCATTCCTAGGATCGCGTGGGCGTTTATTGCCGCAATCACCGCCATTGTGCCACGAAATCCGTATCTCTCCATCAGAAACTGCACCATGATCGGATAACCCATTATCCCGATGCCTTTTAATGCTTGCATGATGCCCATCATGAAGACACGCTTTCTAACAAAATAATGATTGAAAATAGTGTATCCCACTGGTGCCATAAATCCTTTTCAAACAAATAAAAAAATATATTCAGCGCTTTAGAGGTCAGAACGAAAAATTTTTTTGATAAAATAACCTACCGATACCAGCCCCCTGTAATACACCGAATGAAACAATCAAATGTTCCACCGATGTAACAAATATTGTCATTAGGCTGCCAGCAAAATATACTAAACTGCCAAACACTCCCACTGAACGCATTGAGAATTGCCTGAATAAAGTGCTCGAAAATAAGCTTGCAAAGCTCAATGCACTAAAAAAGGCACCGTTAACTATAGTCACAGCAGAAGTTCCAGCGCCGAGATTTGTTAAGAATTCATTGAACATCAATCCAAAGGAGCCAAGGGCACCTAAACAGCATGCCTAAACAATTGTTTATTATCAATTTCACGGTTCAATATGAAATCATCTCTAGACTTACAAAAGGCAATGCTAATCCGATTCCAATCAAGTAGCCCTAAGAATACGATTGAGATTTATTCATTGTATTTGTTGTAAATGAAAAATGTAAATTACCCATCCGCCTTCAGGTGCAACCTTTTCCATACGGAATTTCGTATTTGTCACTGTTTCGTCCATTTCACTGGTTGACGTCGTTCAATCAACGTCAAGTGCAAGAAAAGTACTAATTGTGCTAAACACAATTGAAGCTACTGTGGAATGTTACATGACGCCAGACGCCCTAAACTTTTATCTATTTCAAAGTGGTTTAATCTATCAAGATTACTACTTTCCAAGATAAATTTCCACAAAAAACGATTGCCAAATCGTTATTCTGCGTCAATTGTTGACTTTTGCCACCAACTGCTGACCTAATTGCATAAATTGCGACACGCAATTTATTCAAAATCTTTCCTTTGCGTCAATTCAACCAAATTTATCTCGAACTTGAAAAAAGAAAACAGTTTGCACAGACTCTGCTTTTTTGTGATTTATATTTGAGGCTGTGAGAATGAAAATGGCAATAAAGGAATAAACATTCTGAAACGCATCAAGAAAAAAAAATTCGCAAAAATGAATCATGAGTTCAGAATATTCAAAAGTGAAACATGAATTTACATGGGCAGCATAGGAGGTTCATGGTTCACTTTTGCGATTTTTTTTCTTCTTGATGCGCTTCAGAATGTTTATTCCTGTATTGCCATTTTCATTCTCACAGCCTCATTTTATTTCACACGTTTATCTTGTTTATCTCCAGTCTGATGATATTCAGGTTTCGTCACCTTTATTCTCTTATTTTACATTTAGATTGAATTTGTACGATTCTCCTAGGGGGAAAGATCAATTGGTCGTACGCTATTATCTATGTTATTCATCGTTATTAATTGGTATATTGGTGTGAGTTGGTCAAATAAATTGAATATTCGTGTCAATCGTGTACATTTAATGTGAACTCAACATAAAAATATAGAACAAAAGAGAACGATGTACGCCGATATCTGCTAATATGCAGATAAACGCTTATTTTTGAAAAATAACAATACATCAGCGAATTCGTTTAAATTCACGTTAAAGTGCCACGTACTTTTGGTTAAAGCGCTGTACCTAACGCTATACTTCTACCTGTATCTGCTTCTTATATCAAACGAATCTTTGAAAACTGATTATGCATGAAATAAAAAATTATTAGAAACCAGAATCTACATTTATTTTTAATTACTATTTTCTATAAACCTAGCTATGAACAATCACATATGAATTATCTTACGAAATTATGTTTTTGTTCATGACACTTGATAAAGTTTAAGTGCCGCGTACTTAAGATAGTACTTAATTGCCGTAGTACTGGTCTAGAAATAAATGACACTAGAAATGACATGATAAGTTTGCTGATAAATAAGTACTTAAGTACGCGGTACTCGAGCAATAGCTTAAGTGCGCTTCACCTAAATATCTCTACCAATTTTAGTACGAAATATTGGTATATCGGCGAAATATTCAAATATCGGTTAAATATTTGTAAAAGGTCATAGAATCGATACAAATTATCATTATTTGTTATATTGAGGCTTATTCAGAGGAAAAAAAAATTGATCTTTCCCCCTAGCGATTCTCGTACTGAAAATTAAATCAAGTTTAATTAAACTTATCTATCTTGCTTCAATTGTATTTTTTCGAGGACGAAATCGAAGCCAAAGCATTTCAGTAGTCCAAGGAACTATGAGCAAACACATGAGCAATGTGAGTGTATTGAAACAAATAACGTAACTTTGAGTCACATCGCGAATCCAGCCGAAAATCGGTGAGATGCAAAATATTAGATTTCCTTGAATGAAAGTGTACAAACCGAAGCCAGACGCGAATCTGAAATGAAAAAATACTATTCGATGTAAATACATTTATGAATTTTCATTAGAATGTTTGAAATTCTGAATTGAATTGTCAAGTTTTCAAGTTTCCTGTTGAATGATAACTTTTTTCCCATTTTGGAAATCGAAATAGACTTGCCTTTCCGATGGCAAATACTCTGCGAAGATCAAAGCAATCATGCAGTACATGAATGTGCGAAAAAAACTCGTCATTGCTATCGCCGCGGCTATCGCGTAAAAATTGAACACGTTCATAAAAACTAAAATTGAAATTGTTCGTTTTTTTTTTCTAAAATATAAGTACCGTGTACCGAAACCATTGTCAATTTAATAAATACCAATTCTGATAAAAACTGTGGCCACTGCTCCAGCCAAATAGACATGGCGTGCCTTTAGTTGGGTGTGGTAACTGACAACGGCCAGAAATACACGAGAACTAAGATCAGCCACAAATCCAGTTGACACCACTGAAGCTGCATCACTCTGTCCAAAATAAAGCAATTGGTTTCATATTAGTTTGGGCCGATGATTTTTTTTATCTCCCAAAAAAATATCTATACATTGATGTAAATTCACCTTAGAGAATTCCAATTCAAATAAGTATATCGGAAGCAATGTGTAAAATGTCCCGTCCGAATATAGTGATAATGCGATACCGATAACCATATTGAGATAAATGAAATCCTTAAGCAATGTTAAATCAAGGAAATCGATCACTTTTTGCCTAGAAGAACCACATTTCATTGCATTACACTGTGTTTCTGTTTTCAGATCAGAGCGTATACCATTTTCCATTTTTATTATTTGATGTTTCTGCCATGATCACAGCACCACCTAAATCACCAAAACTCATGATGCTCGAAATTCGTTTGGTTATTGGATCAAATCCATCAAGCGTTTGGGTTACATCGATCGATTTACTCCGTTCGCTTCTAATCAACTGTGTACCACTGTCACTATTTTTAGTTTTTTCATGCAAATCTTGTTCACTCGAGCGATATGTGCTTGCTAGTTTCCCTTTGGTTTCATCATCTGGTACCACAGTGATTATTACTTCAGATTCTTTTTCGTTTGTGTTCATCACTACAAATGGGAGGAAAAATTAAACTATCATCACATTCAACATTAATAATGAAATAACAAAATGAGCTCTTACATGGCTTTGATTCTTCTACAGGTATTCGGATCACTTTGCAATGCCATTCAATAGGGTGCATAGCCATCATTCCGACAATTGTATGGGCATGAATTGCTGCAATTATTGCTGTTGCACCTCGAAAACCATATTTTTCCACCAGAAATCGTATGACAATGGGATATGCTGCCACTAGCAAACCCTTCAACACTTGCGTTACACTCATCATGAAGACACGTCTTTTAACGAAATAGTAATTGAAATTGGTATAACCGACATTAAGAATTAATCCAATGCCAAAACCTGTGTTTCCAATTTGAATGCAAGAAAATTCGTTAAAATTGAAATTAACCCAAAAATGTCCACAATGATATATGCCATTACCTTGGAAAACACCAAACGAAATGATCAAGTGTTCAACGGAAAGTGCAAAAGCCGACAGAAAATTGCCTAGAGTATACATTATTGCGCCCAACAGACCAACTGATCGTAGTGAGAACTTTCTTATCAACGAACTGGCGATCAAGCCTGAAGCGCTCATAGAAATTGCAATGAATCCGAAAATCGTGGTGACCGCACTTGTGCCAGCTCCGATGCTTTTAAGAAAATCATTAAACAACAACCCAAACGATGCAAAAGTACCCAAAAAACATGCCTACGGAATGATTTTAGGTATAATTTCAATTTTGTCATTTTAAATTTTTCCAAGCCAAAATTGTAAGAAGTACTTACGCCAGGAATCGCCAATCCTATAGGAAACAAATCAGGATTAATTAAATTAATTGAAAATAAATAACAATATTTTTATTAAGATCATCTCATGACTACGAAAAAAATATTACCGATCGCAACCAAATATCCCCATTTTCCTTCTGGTGCCACGTTTATAGTATGAAACTTAAGTTCTTCGGTCAAATCGCCCATTTCGCTGTTCCTTTGACTAGCTTACAATTTGAAAATCTGTCGATAAACTGAACGCAATTCAAGCTAATGAAATCATACAGAACTCGTGAACATGTATCTAATTTAATTTTCTTCAAGATTTAATCTGTCAAGATAAAAATTAAGCAAGTAATGGTCATAAGGTACAATATGTAACATTTCTATTTTATCTATCACATGTAGATATTTGCTCTCGAATTTTGTTTAAATAAAAAAAACAATTGAAATCATTAGAAGCTTCGAGCTGAATAGAAACAAATCAGTTGGTAATGCTGCCTTTTATAATTAAAATTATAATGCTCCTTAATCGCTAAATAAACATCTATTTGTAATCTGATTTCGTAATGGTGACTCGCTGAATATAGTATGAAGAACGTATTCGAGGTGTAGTCAGTTTATTTTTTGATTTTTCGAGGATGAAATCGAAACCAAAGCATTTCAGCAGTCCAAGGAACGTCGCACAAACACATGAGCAGAGTAGGTGTATAGAAACAGATGATATTACTTTGAGTCACATCTCGAATCCATCCGAAAATCGGCGAAATTAAAAACATTAAATTTCCTCGAATAAACGAGACCAAAACGAAGCCATATGCAAATAGGGCGGTTTCGGCTAATCCAATTTTTATTCTAAACGAAACATTTGTAAATCCAATTTTGTCACGCTGACTTGTTTAATATAGTGTGGAAAACTTATTCTCTGTTTTTTTCTTTTTCTTTTTTTTTTCATAAATTAGGTGGTTGATCGGTTTCGTTTTTTATTTGTCGAAGATTAAATCGAAACCATATCATTTCAATAATCCACGGTATCGCACATAAGCTCATGATGAAAGTAAGTGAATTGAAGCAAATAACATAGCTTTGAGTTGCATCGCGAATATATCCGATAAAAGGTGCTATGATAAAAGAAAAATTTCCCTGCAAAAACATATACAGTCCATAGCCAGATGCAAATCTGAAAAAATGAATTGGATTTCATTTATTCAGAGATATTTTATTCAAATTCGAATAATGAATTTAAAAACGCATTCCATTACTGAAATATTGAATAGAGTTTTCTTTCTTACCGTGTGTGTGACAAGTGATCGGCAAAAGCGAGTGGCACAGTAACGCTGTGTGATAAAATATTTACAAATTATTCCATTAAATTATATAAATAATTATTATTTACACTCACTGGAGGAATGTGCGGAAGAATCCGAGTACTATAACAACCGCCACAATGCCACTGAAACTATCTATCGTCAAAAACACTAACAAGAAATTCAAGTTTTTGTTATCGTATGTTATCAAACTAAATACAATTTTATTTAAATATAGTTTGCGTCTATTCAATACATACCTAGTCGAAAGATTATTGTAGCAATCACTCCAATTAAAATGACATTACGTGCTTTGATTTGAACACAAAAAGTTGAAAGTGCCAGAAAAATTCTCGATCCTAAATCGGCCGCAGCTGCAATTGACACTACCAACGCTGTATCGGGCTGATACAAAGTGTTGATAATAAAAGAAAAAAAAAAAAGAAATTTAGTGCTTAATAACCAAATTAAACTGAATGTACAGAATAAATTTATCATGGAACTAATGGATTTTTGATGAGTTGATTAAAGTTGAAACTAAATTGCATTAAACAACCGCAAAAATATTCATAAACCAAAATAATAATACTGGTATAAAAAGAGATATTCATGTTTGTTACTTATTGATAATACCACCTGATTCTTTAATAAAATGGTAATAGAACCAAATTTATACCTTGTCAAATCCCAGTTTAAACATGTACATCGGCAATAATGTGAAGAATGCACTATCTGAATACAATGCAAATGTATTTCCCAGCACAATATTTACGTAAATTAAATCTTTGAAGAGAGTTAAGTCTAGAAATTCGACTATCTTTTGCCTGGAATGAGGAAAATAATAGATCGATGTGACACTTGTTTTCTACATGAAACTTTTCACTCGCTTCGGTACCATTTTCCATTTTTAACGTGACCATATGACTCCGTTATAATGGCATCACCAATCAAATCTCCTAAGCTCATAATGCTTGAAAAGCGTTTTTTTATTGGATCAAATCCATTCAGTTTTTGCGTTGCATCAAGTGATATGCTTCGTTTAAATGTAATCTTTGTATCATCGGCAACCATTTCAATGTCCTGAACTGAGATTGACGTTTCTTCTGCAATTGGCTTCATTTCACAGTCATTCAATGACATTGAAATGACTTTCACTTCATCAATTTTCTCATTCGAATCCATTACTACGAGTTCACAAAACGGTTAGAAAAAATTGCAAAAAGATAATAAATGGGTTAAAATGTAAATGCAAATAGTTACAAGGTTCATCTTCATCGATTGGAACTTTAACAGTTTTATAGTGCCATTCGATTGGATGCATAACAATCATTCCGAAAAATGCGTGACCATGCAAAGCCGCTACCACCAATGCTGCACCACGGAAACCGTATTCAGCCACTAGGAATTGGAGGACTATTGGATATGACATGATGATAAATCCTTTCAGTGTTTGAGTTAAGCTCATTATGAAGACACGTCTTTTGTCGAAATAGTAATTGAACGACGTGTACGCCACAGGAATCATAAAGCCGATCTAATTTTGATGAATTGGATATGTTCAAAATGAATTTCAATCATTAAACTATTATATAGCCGGTTGAACGTACTCCAGCTCCCTCCATAATACCAAACGAAACGATCAAGTGTTCAACGGATGTTGCAAATGCTGTCATCAAACTACCAAGAAATAATAAAGCTGCGCCAAATAATCCGATGTTTCGCATTGGGAATTTCTTGAATAAACTACTCGCAAATAGGCCTGCAAAGCTGAATGCGCTGAAGTAAGAACCAGTGATAATGGTAACAGCAGACGTTCCAGCACCCAATTCATCGAGAAAATCATTGAACAGCAATCCAAATGATGAAAAACTGCCTATGCTGCAAGCCTGAAAGATGATAAGAATTACATAATTTTGAATGGAATTTCGCACAATTCTATATTTACCGCAGGTATTGCAATTCCAAATGGAATCAAATAACCCCAGCCACCTTCAGGGGCCACTTTTTCCGTTCGGAATTTTTGCTGCTTTTCTGTGTCAATGCTATCCATATTTGCTTCTCAGCTAATAATAATACCACAACTAGTAGAAAATGTTCCAATCGACTAAGTGCACCGTAAGCTACTGGAATTTTACACTCTGCTTGACGCATCAACCGTTTATCTGCCACCACATATTTAGATTAAATTTCTTTTAGATAAAATTATCTGAATCCAGCAATAATTTCTTGTTTATCGTCAATTGAACGCAAACTCAAATACAACAATCCGAGCATAGAAATAACAATGACGTTGTTCGGAGATGTTTCATTTTTGATTTATAACCGGTATTCACCTCCAACTTGGTGATAAAACATTTTCATTCATTCATCGTGATGTGACTTGCTGAATACAACTTGAGCTATTTGTTTTATCATTAATCTTATTCTTACATTGCGGCAATAAAACAATCGTTTTTTTCCGTTTTAAAAACATTTTTCTCTTTTTTAATTGGAAACATTTTATCAACGACAATTTATTATCGATCACAAACAAAAATGACCTTCACTTTTCAGTCTTCCTAGGGTGTAGCTTAAGCCAAATTATTTCAATTAGCCACGGAACTGCACACAAAGCCATGAGCAGTGTAAGCGAATGGAAACAAATAACATAACTTTTAGTCACATCACGGATCCAACCGATGAATGGAGATATTAAAAAAGCGATGTTGCCGGATACGCACATAAATAACCCATAGCCGGATGGAAATCTAGAAGAAACCATTTTTAAAAAGTCTCAGTCAAACATTTTCTTCATTTTATGACTACTTTACATAAAAAAAAAATACTAACAAATCGTTATTACCTTTCTTGTGGCAAATATTCTCCGTAAACAAGTGCTAACGGAACGTGAACGAACGTGCGGAAGAAGCCCATAGCTGCCGTCACAATTACCATTCCGTAAAAGTCGGATACGGTGAGAAATACTAGAATAAATGGTGATAAAATTCAATTTACGCGCAATTTAAATAGTGTTTATCCCTTTACCGAAACGAACGAAAATCGTCGCAATAGCACCGGCTAAATACACGTAACGCGCTTTAACTTGAATGAAAAAGCTTGTAACGGCTAAAAATAACCTTGAGCTGAGGTCCGCAGCTGCTCCGGCTGATATTATTTTCGCTGTGTCAGCCTGTTTAAAGTATTTATCAATATGATAAGCTCGTTGCAATTAAAAGCACTTTGGTTGGCCACAATCAAAGTCGAAATTAAAGCTTTAAGCTTGTTGATGATCAATTTAAACCTTTCATTTTGGCCGGTTACCATTTTTACTATACATTATTACTACAGGAGACTTTATGCATGGTGAAGATTGGGTACTTACTTTGGAAAATCCCAATTCGAACAGATACATCGGTTCGAGTGTGAAAAATGAGTTATCCGAATACAGGGCAAATGTTGTACCGAGAACGATATTCACGTAAACCAAATCTTTCAAAAGAGTTAAATCCAGGAAATCGACCACTTTTTTCCTAAAACATCAAAAATAAATGTTATGAGTTTATATCTCTGATTTAATCATTTAATTCTACCATTTTCCGTTTTGTGCTCGGTCATTGTTCATAATAATATCGCCACTCATTTCGTTCAAACTCATAATGCTTGAAATACGACTTTTAAGATCGTTAAATCCATTTGGATCCAGCGATTTACTTCGTTTATTTTTCAGAATGATCGCGTCATTTTGTTTCATATTTTCAACCAAGTCTGGTACACTGAATCGATTTAGATTTTCTGGGTCGATCGTTTGTTTTTCATCTTCCTTCAATATCACAGTAATTTTGACCGCAGACTGCTTTTCGGTTGAAATCATCACTAAAATTGAATTGATTTGCTTATGAAAACTCTAGCATTTAAAGGGCTTGACTAAGAAAATAAAAATAAATTACATCGCTCTTCTTCTTCTTCTTCTTCTTTTTCAACAGGGACTTTGATCGTTTTGTGATGCCATTCAATGGGATGCATAACAAGCATTCCGAAAATGGCATGAGCATTACACGCAGCAATCACAGCCATCGCACCACGAAACCCGTATGTTTCCATCAAATATTGAACAAACATTGGATACAGCATCGTGCCAATGCCAACCAAAAACTGTGCTGCACCCATCATGCTGGCCCGTCTTATAACGAAATACTGATTAAAAGTGGAGTATCCAATGCTTATTATGAAGCCCACTCCTAGTCCTACAGTTTGAAGAAGATTTGAATATTCAAAATTTTCATAAAATGAACTAAAATACATAAAAAAAATGAATTTTAAGAATAAACAACCTTGAAAAACGCCAAAAGCAATCAATAAGTGCTCAACAGAGGTAGCAAAAACCACCATCAAACCACCCACAAAGTAGATGGTTCCACCAAATACGCCTATGTTCCGCAACGAAAACTTTCGAGAAAGAGTGCTTACAAATAAGCCGGCAAAACTAAGCGAACAGAAAAAGATGCCCATTATTATCGTCACGGAACTGGTACCACCGTTGCAACTCGTGATGAAATCATTAAACATCAATCCAAATGAAGACAAACTGCCTAAGCTACAAGCCTGAAAGGAAGAAATCGTTCGCATTTTCAATTTTTTCGAGTAAAAATGAAGTCAAAATAAGTTCAGTTAAAGAACGTACAAAAGGTAGTGCGATACCTGAAATAATCAAAATATGGAGCCGTTAACATTTATTTAGCACGAATTATAAAATTGTTTTTCACAAAATGTTTACCAATTCCAATGACATATCCCCATCCTCCGTCCGGCGCGATTTTTTCAATACGAAATTTTTGTTTTTCATCAGACTGGCTCATTTCGGTTCTTAAAATTTACTCACTCAAAATGGGTCGAGACAGAAAAAGACTAAAAACCAAAATGTGAGCAACCAAAACATTTTAATTGCAGCACAGAGTTTTAATTATCTAATTTTGTACAATGTAGAGATTACAATTTCTTTTGATAAAGCATAACATTGCCAAATCTAGACGTTTAATTATGAGGCCTCTTGATAATATGCATGAAAATTTTCTCCACAAGATAAAATGAAACAGCTTCATGTACTTGAGTGATTTATAATGGAATCTTTTTTCTCTTATCTTCAGTGATGCGATTTGAAATATTTGCACCAACTTTGTCACCCTAAGCTATAGTGTCTTGCTAAATACGTGCAGCGTGAAAGAGAGAAAAGCATTTACATAACATTCAGTTAGAAATGGCGTTATCTTTTCTTCGATAAATTCGTAGCCAAATGATTTCGATAATCCATGGAATGGCACACAAGGCCAATATGAAGGTGAGCGAATGGAAGCAAATGATATAATCTTTAGTTACATCTCGTATCCAACCTAAAATCAGAATTATAATGATAAAATCAAATGTTCATTTGATGAATTTAAGCATATATGAATCTCAACCGATAACTGGTCCGACCAAAAAGGCGAAATTTCCTTGGAACAGCATGAACAGTGAGTAACCGGAAGCAAATCTGAAAGAAAGTTGTATTGTCTCTATTGAGATATTATTCAAAATCATCAAAAGGGCATTAGTCACCTCTCTTGTGGCAAATACTCTCCGAAAACCAGAGCCAACGGCGTGTGCATTAGCGTTCGTAAATAGCCAAGGATTGCGGTTATAATAATCATACCGATATAATTGTGTATGTTCAAAAACACTTAAAAAAAATGATGAAAAATTCACAATTAGAATGACGATAGTTTCATTCAAACATTCTAATAATTGAAACGTACCAAATCGAAAAGTAATCGTGCCAACCGCGCCGGCCAAATAAACGTGACGTGCTTTAAATGCGATGAAAAAACTTATGACCGCCAACGACATGCGGCTAAACATGTCGGCAGCAGCGCCGACCGCAACGATCTTTGCCGTGTCGCTCTGCGCAGAAAAAAAAAAAGAAAAATTTGAACGGTATAATTAATGTGTCAGCCTACATAAAGCACTGATCATTGTTTAGTGTTTCATTTCCAACCTTCGAGAATCCTAATTCGAACAGGTACATCGGTTGTAATGTGAAGAATGAGGCATCTGAGTACAAGGCAAAGGAAAGTCCAAAAACAATGTTCATATAAACAAAATCTTTCAAAAGATTCAAATCAAGAAAGTCGACCACTTTTTGCCTAAAAATGACAAAATTTAGTTGTTCATCCGAAAAAAAATAGTTCTTTCTCTTGTGGTCGCTGCATCATACCATTTCCCATTTTTCACCGATTCCAAACTCTCTTGTGAATAGATAGCAGCACCAAATTGACCGAGGCTCATAATACTTGAAACGCGTCTTTGAACCGGATTAAAACCGTCGAGCTCTTGTCCGGGGATAAGAGATTTACTGCGTTCATATTTCGTGTTGGAATTAATCGATTCTCCATTTGGCACACTAAAACGTGGTTTCTTCTTCGCATGAGGCGGTAAATGATTCAGTTCAGATTCATCGAATTCATCGCCTGACATTGCTTCTGATTTCTCTTCTTTTCCCTTTTCTTCTTCTTCTTTCTCTTTCTCTTTCCCTTTTTCATTTTCATTGTCATTTGCATCCATTACTAAAACCAAAACGATTGCATTTTTTATGTGATTTCAAAGTAAATGGAAAGAATGAATTTATTTACATGGTTTTGCGTCTTCAATGGGTATTTCGACCACTTTATAGTGCCATTCGACTGGATGCATTGCTATCATTGCGAACATCACATGCGCGTTCATCGCTGCAATGACCGCCATCATGCCACGAAAACCGTATTTATTGAACAGAAAATCCACCACCAACGGATATGACATCGTGCATATGCCGGTTAAAGTCTGCGCTAAACTCATCATGAACACTCGCTTTTGAACAAAATACCGGTTGAACGTGGTAAAATAGACCGGAACCATCATACCAAATCCGAAGCCTAAAATATATTTCATTACGTTTTCCAATGAGTCGGAAAATTTAAGCTTTCAAAACGGTACTTGCCTTGTAGAACACCGAACGAAACAATCAATTGATCAACTGAAATAACAAATATCGTCATAAGGCTCCCAAGAATGTAAATCGAAGCGCCGAATATTCCTACGGATCGCATTGAGTACTTTTTGAATAAAGAACTCGCAAATAAACCCGAGAAGCTAATTGAACTAAAGAAGACGCCATTGATTATAGTCACCGCGCTTGTGCCACTCCCGCAACTGGTTATAAAATCATTGAACATCAATCCAAATGACGATAAACTGCCCGTAATACACGCCTGATAATATTGAATTTCTTATTTGAAAAATTTTGTACTTCGAAAAATATTTTCAACGGGATATTTACAATTGGTATAGCCACACCGACACCAATGAGGAAACCTACAATTTGATTGGATTTCAATAAGATAACACAATATAACGTTCGTTGACCACTTTATTAGAGATTTTTTTTTTGAAATATATTTCATAACATATTAATAAGATATTGAGAAAGATAAAACTTTTATCAAACCCCATCCTCCTTCTGGTGGCCGTTTTTCAGTACGAAAACTCCTTTTCTGTGAAATCCCCGTCATCTTCAGTGCGGCACTACTTACAAAATGGTACTAAATTGACTTTCAACTTACATTATTCCCATTTGATTTCGTTGATAAAATAATCTAATAAAATCTTTGACGTATCCCCTTATCTTTGCACAGACAGCTGCAAATCTATTCCAGCGGAATTCTTCAAACACAAGAAAAAATTCAATACCATTTGAAATTATATTGCGGATAAAAATTAAATCACTTTGTTAGATAGGCTTGGTAGCTAGATATATTGAGATTGACATTATTCTTCTTATCACACAGCTTTTGTTACTAGAAACTGCTAAGCCAAATATCAATATTAGTTATGTCGACGTTTTCTTTTTAATTTCTTAAATTTGAATCCACGTCATTCCACGCAACGGCATATAATTCCATTACGAGTGTAAGCGAATGGAAGGCATAATCCATTGGAAGAAAACGGCATTTTTTTGAGTTTTGCATCGAATCCAGTCTTTGGTAAAATAAATCAAATCGAAAATGGAATACAAATGCAACAGAAATATTAAAAATTCTAATGAAATGTTCCGCAAAAAATTCACAGCTGTTCACAACGATTAACTGACGACAATCATTGGTGACAAAAGTATTAAAGAAAAACTTTTCAATTCATTTATAAAAGATCGATCTCATTCGTCTTTATTTTTTCTGATAAAAAAACGATTGGTTGAATACATATTGCTTAAAAAAAAACTCTTAGAGCTACACGCAGTATAAAAGTCAAATCAAAACACTGAGATTAAAAATGAACCACACAAACACATTCTTATGCTACTGGTGTTTCTTTTCCATCCTTCTTCTCCTCGCTGCTCTTGGCGCTCGATGGTAGATGAGTTTGTTTGATTGGCACTTGGCGTTCTTCTGTACTTTCAACTTTCACTGGAGTGGCGCATTTGATGGAAAGAATGCCATCAGATGAGAGGCTAGAAACGACGTCTTCGCTTTTATAACCATCTGGTAAATTATATCTTCGTATGAATTGTCGTGACACAAATCCATGTTCATCTTGTTTTTCTTCGTGTTTAGCCTGCACTACAACAGAGTTCTTTTCTGCTTTAACCGAAATTTCCTCTGGCTTGAAATGTTGAACGTCGATGCAAACTTCAAAATAATCCTTGTTAACGGGAATCGATGTTGTTCCAGTTTTCTCGTAGATTCGTGGATTCAAGTAATCATCAGCGTCTCTGTAACACCGCAGAGTACGTCTAAATGGAATGTCGGCGCTTGGATAATGTCTTGGTCGATCGACATAGTGGTAGCGTGAACCAAAGAAATCAACATCATCCAAAAATCGCGACATTTTCACTTTTTTTTTCTTCTATAACTTTTATGAACAAAATTTTCACCAACTCGTTTTTGGCAGTAGCGTTTGTTTTGGTACACACTTTGTATCTGACTAACGATCCAAACGATGCAACTCAGTATTTATACAAAACAAAAATCTTTAAACAAATCCAACCGAATGACGCAAAGAATTTTTTTTGGCAGAAATTTCGCGTTGTTTTTCATTCAGCAACGATTGATACAATTCATTGACGTGGGCTTTAAATGAGTAAAATCGCGCGACTTACGTGAAAATGAATTTGTATTTTCGATGAATTTCGTAAAGTCTATTAATAAAAATAACATCAACATTTATTTTTAGATTTGTTGATACTTTTCATCTAGGGGCCTCACGTGATTTTGCAGAACGCAAATAACTCTGAAAAAATAAAAATAATAGTGAATCAAACCTTCAACCGAAAATTTGAACCACTTTCGAAGGATTTTGGCAGATTTTGGTGGATTACGGTGAATTGGAACATTTTTTGACTATACAATCTGCACTAATTTACTGGTATGCACGTCAATCTCAAATATCTATGCATATTTAATAATATTCATTAGACTGTAATGTCAAAAAAATTTCCAATATTCACCGTTATCTACCAAAATCGTTCAAATTTACGGTTGAAGGATTAATTCACTATTATTTTTATTTTTCATACGTATACACGTAAATTTGACATATCTTTGTATATTCAGTAATATTCATTTGTCGTTCACGATGAATATTGTTGAATATACATGGATATTTCGGATTTACATGCATACCATTGAATTTCTAAGTTATTACTTGATGCGTGTGGATATAAAAGATGAAAAAAATGGGGTATACCCCCTAGCTTTTCATTCACTCTGCATTCCAATTAATATGTAAAGGTAGAAAATGTGTGTCGGTGGAACTTTATATTAATCGAAATGATTCATAAAAATGGAACTTGTTAGGATAATTTGATCTAGACTGGTCTTGATGATATAATATTAGTCATCGATCGCACACACGTTTCAAGGAGATTAACAAATTGTAACGCGTTTTTTCTTATTTTAAATGACTTGCGTGTTTCTCAGCTGATTGATACAATTCATTCATTTGTATGTCTAAATTAGTTTGATTTCTCAGGAAAAATTGTTCAGGGAGGTGTTTTTCTTTTATTCGAAGCTCACATGGGATATGCCAGAGGATGATTGCCGCATATCCTATTACAAGAAGTTACTAAATCATAAAAAATTAAAAATGCTGCTGTTCATTTTTCAGATTTTCTCGATTGAATTCGAATCCAAATGATTTCAATGATCCATGGAATGGCACACAATCCCATTATAAATGTAAGCAAATGAAAGCAAATGGCATAATTTTTGGTTATATCTCGAATCCAGCCTATAACATTAATATTTGTACAAAATCCGTAAAATTGAAAATGAAATTTGCTGACAGTAATTTACGGCAATTTCTAACTTACCGACAAACGGACCGACTAAAAAGGTGATGTTACCACAAATAAACATGAATAGGCCGTAACCAGAGGGGAATCTAAAATTGATTTGATATGCTAACTCGTTCTTATTCTTATCAACTGTTTGCACTTACCTTTCTTGCGATAAGTATTCTGCGAACACTAATGGCAAAGGAACGTGGATCCACGTTCGAAAGAAGCCAAGTAATGCTGTTATCACTGCCATTCCAACAAAGTCGAATACATTCAAAAATACTAGAATCAAATATTTACATTGAAATTTCTGATTGAAGGTAGAAAAAAAATACAACCGACCAAATCGTGCAATGCAAGTCAACGATGCGCCAGCCAAATAAATATAACGTGCTTTGACTTGAACGCACAAACTCATCACAGCCATGAAAACACGACTCAATAAATCAGCAGCCGCTCCCATCGCAATTATCATCGCAGCATCAGTCTGTTCAAAGTGATTTACAATCAAAACACATTTTCCGTTTTAGAACGAAATGACACTTACTTTAGAAAATCCCAATTCAAACAAGTACAGCGGTTGCAGTGTGAAAAATGCCGTATCAGAATACAGTGCAAATGACATGCCGAGAGCAATGTTCACATAAATTAAA